>NC_082741.1:24841500-25193500 GCF_016772045.2 Ovis aries | reverse complement strand
ATTAAGTAAGTGAACTCCACTGGATGGGGGTGAGGCACCATCTGAGTTCATTTAATGCGAGTAAACAAGATCATAGGAAGCTCTATGCCCAGCCACTTGTGCCTACAGCTGTGTTGTATACTTATCTTGCTGGTACAGCTTTGAACTTCACAGCATGTTTTGTTTTGGTGACAACATGTGGCTTCATAGGATATTAGTTCCCCAGCCAGGGATCGAACACAGGATCCTGGCAGTGAGAGGGCTGAGTCCTAACCAAACCACTGGACTGCCAGGCAACTCCTGTGTTTCGGTGCTGTGGATAGGGGTGTGTGTGTGTGTGTGTGTGTGTGTGTGTGTGTGTGTGTTTTGATTTTTGCTATATTTATAGGAGAACTGTTCTGTGTGTAAGTATGATGTGAATGGTATTAGAACTTGAAATGTTTGTGTTGTACATATGATCTCAAAATGGAATAGTTTGAAAGAACTTACCACTTGTTATCTCTTGGCCTAGGATCTCTCCTGAGGTAGTAGTCAAGCTTTTGTCTGGCTTGGCAACCTTGAAGACTTAGCTTGTTGAATCTAAGCTCTCTCACTTGTCTGTACTCTTGAAGCCTCAGTTCCTCCTTCTGTGGGCCTCTCCAAGGGGCTTCTCTTGTGGAGGCTGCTGTCTTTACTCAGAATGAGTGATTCAGGAAAGTGCTTGCACCCATGATAAAGTGCAGGGTTTTTTTGAGATGTTACACATCTGCACTAGTGTATTTGCTTAGTCTCACAGGTCTACCCTGTGATAGATTGAGAGAGAACTACACAGGGGTGGGAATATCAGGAGATTGAATTCACTTGAAGGCTGGTTACCATACCCATTAATCCACTATGCCAGCCTTTTTTTAATATTATCTCAGCTCTGTCAACATGAGCAGATTATTTGGCTTGTGTACCCTTCTTGGGTGCTGCTACTGCTGCTAAGCCGCTTCAGTCGTGTCTGACTCTGCAGTCTCATGGACAGCCACCCACAAGGCTCCCCCTTTTCTGGGATTCTCCAGGCAAGAATGCTGGAGTGGGTTGCCATTTCCTTCTCCAGTGCATGAGAGTGAAGTCGCCCAGTCGTGTCCAACCCTTCGAAACCCCATGGACTGCGGCCTACCAGGCTCCTCCACCTGTGGGATATTCCAGGCCAGAGTACTGGTGTGGGTTTCCATTGCCTTTTCCAGCTTGTGTGCTCTTGTGGTTTGATGTACTCAATTCTTTATCTGCTCATTTCTAGACCTACTCATTTCTTGATATTCTAGCAAGTCTCCTCTTTGTCCTCCTGGATTAAGGTTTCTGTTTCTCTGGATGGTTCCCATCAGCAAACAGACTGACTATAAGTGACCTGTCGTTAAAAACCCATCTTTTGGTGACACCTCCTGCTTCTGCTGCTTTTATTTCATATTTGCTTGTTATAGAACTCTGCAGAGTTGTTCCTAGACTTTGTTATCTCGAGTTCTCTCATTTTCCCATAAAGCCACTCTTGTCAAGGCCACAGGTGAATTCAAATGTTTAACTCAGTGGTGAATTTTTAATGGTTATTTTATTTAATTTGTTGGTAGCCTTTATCAGAGTAGTTCATTTCCTCCTCCCTGAAAAAAATGTTTCACTTGGATTACAGAGTGCTTCTCTTTCCTGCTTGTCTTCCACATACAGTTCTCCCACATACAATGTGTGACCTTTGTGTCTGGCTTTATTCAGATGTCGTATTTTCTTTTTAAATATTTATTCATTTAGCTCTGTGGCATGTGGGATCTTAGTTCCCAGCCCTGGGATGGCACCTGTGGAGAGTCTTAAACCCTGGATCGCCAGGAAAGTCCCCTCGTTTGTGTACTTTCAAGATTCATCGTGTTCATGCTTGTATAGCAGTGAATGTTTTTGTTTTATTTTTATGGCTGAATATGGTATATGAATATGGTAAATGGCTTCCATGCAGTCCATTTTGAGCATATACTACAGTTTGTTTATCCATTCGTCAATGAATGGATAATACGTGGATGGTGTACTCTTTGTGGCTATTGCGAGTAATGTTGCTGTGAACACTGATTTTGCATGGACTGAACATTTTCAGTGTTGGTGCATATATACAAAAGAGGGAAATTCCTGGATCATATCTCTACTCTACATTTAATTTTTGAGGTACTGACCAACCACTTTTGCAAGAGTGGTTGTACCATTTTATAGCAATTACTTCAACAATATCATGAAGATTCCTTTTCTCCACATCCTCTGCAGCACTTGTTATTATTCGTCCTTTTGATTGGGTGTGAAGTAGTCTGGGTGTGAAGTAGTATCTCAGTGAGACTGATTGACATTTTGCTCAGGGCTTCCCTGGTGGCTCAGAAGGGAAAGTGTCTGCCTGCAAGGTAGGAGACCTGGGATCAATTCCTGGGTGGGGAAGATCGCCTTGAGAAGGAAATGGTAATCCACTCCAGCACTCTTGCCTGGAATATCCCATGAACGGAGGAGCCTGGTAGACTACAGTCCATTGGGTTGCAAAGAGTCGGAAATGTCTATTCAAATTCTTTTCCTGGTTGTTAAATGCTTTTCTGTTTTTAATTGTTGTAGAAAACATCTAACTTAAATTTTTACCATTTTACCATTTTTGAATTCTAAGTACTTTGCACACTTTCATCAGCCTTTTGGAGAAAGAAATGGCAACCCACTGCAAATCTGATGGAGAAGGGAACGTGGTGAGCTTTAGTCCCTGGGGATGCAACGTTGGGCACAACTGAGTGACTAAGACATATACACACACGTAGTCACAGTGTTGATTTGTTGTTGTTGTCATTGTTTTAGCTGTGTTGTGCAGCTTGAATGACAGTTCCCTGGTTGAGGATCATACCCAGGCCCCTGATAGGACACTGTGGAGTCCTAACCTCTGAACTACCAGAGAATTCCTTATCACATTGTTATGAAGCAGATCTCTACACCTTTACAGCTTGCAAAATCGAAACTCTGTACCCATCACCTGTCCCATTAAACAGCAACTCCTCTTTTCTTGCCCGTTGACCTAGACCATGGACTCCATCGTTCTTTTTTGTTTCCTTTCTATTGCTTGACTGTGTTAGCTATTTCATACAAGTAGAAACTTACAGTATTTGTCTTTTTGTACGACTGTCTTATTGCATTTGGCTTGATGTCTGAAATGATCATGCATGTTGTAGCATGTGACAGAATTTTCTCTATATGGCTAAATAATATTTCATTGTGTGTATATATCACATTTGATGGACATTTCGATGCTTCCACCTCTTAGTTGTTGTGCTTCGTGCTGCTGTGAGCACAGCTCTGCAGATATCCCAAGACCCCATGTTAAATTCTTTTGATTTTATATCCTGAAGTGGAATTGCAGAATCATGTATCAGGTCTAGTTTTTTAGTTTTTTGAGGAGCCTTTAAACTGTTTTCTGTAGCAGGTGCACCATTTTAAAATCTATCTATAACACACAAGGATCCAATTTCTGTACGTGCTTGCCAACAGTTGTCCTTTCCTTTCCTTCATATGTAAACACACACATATGCACATACAATTTTTTCATACACTGTTCCATGATTGTTTATCACAAATTATGAATATAGTTCCTTGTGCTATACAGTATGCTCTTATTTCTCTCTTGTATATATTATAGTTTGCATCTGCTAATCACCAGCTCCCAATCTGTGCCTACCCCAACTTTCCCCTCTTGGGAATCACATAGTGTGCTCTCTATGTCTGTGAGTCTGTTTCTGTTTCATAGATAAGTTCATTTGTGTCATATTTTAGAGTCCATGTAAGTGATGCCATATGATATTTGTCTTTCTCTCCTTTTTATTATTTTTATTTTTACTTTATTTTATTTTATAACACTGTGTTGGTTTTGCCATACATTGACATGAATCCACCACAGGTGTACATAAGTTCCCAATCCTGACCCCCCTCCCACCTCCCACCCCATATCATCTCTCTGGATCATCCCTGTGCACCAGCCCCAAACATCCTGTATCCTGCTTCAAACATAGACTGGCGACTACCTTACATGATAGTGTACATGTTTCAGTGCTATTCTCCCAAATTATCCCACCCTCTCCTGCTCCCTCAGAGTCCAAAAATCTGTTCTATACATCTGTGTCTCTTCTGTTGTCTCTCGTGCAGTGTTATCATTACCATCTTTCTAAATTCCATATATATGTGTTAGTAGACTGTATTGGTGTATTTCTTTCTGGCTCACTTCACTGTGTATAATCGGCTCCAGTTTCATCCGTCTCATTAGAATTGATTCCTATAAAGTCTGCAAGCAATAAATGCTGGAGAGGGTGTGGAGAAAAGGGAACCCTCTTACACTGTTGGTGGGAATGCAATCTAGTGCAGCCACTATGGAGAACATTGTGGAGATTCCTTAAAAAATGGCAAATAGAACTGCCATATGACCCAGCAATCCCACCGCTGGGCATACACACTGAGGAAACCAGAATTGAAAGAGACACATGTACCCTGGTGTTCATCGCAGCACTGTTTATAATAGCCAGGACATGGAACAACCTAGATGTCCACCAACAGATAAATGGATCAGAAAGCTGTGGTACATATACACAGTGGAGTATTACTCAGCCATTCAAAATAATATATTGTCTTCCTCTTTCTGACTTCCTAAGTATTCTTTTGAATGCTCGTGTAGATTCAAGTATTTACTCAACAACATTTGTTGCTACAGTGTAAAATGTGGTTGACTTTTAAAATATTTGTCTTCTATTCTGTAAGCTTTATATTAATTCTAATACTTGTGTTTTCTTCAAGATTTTCTATACAAAAGTATGTTATCTCCAATATACTTTGACTTTTTCCTTTCCATTCTGAAGGCTGTTTTTTGTTTTTTCATTGTGTTTTTTTTTTTTAAACTACAGCAACAATTCTCTTTTGTTACCTGATTGCTCTGGTTGTAAAACTGCCAGTATAATGTTGAGCCAAAGTGTGTAATAGACTTCCTTGTGTTGTTCCCGGTCTTAGAGGGAAAGCTTTCAGTTTTTCATTCTTAAGTATGATGTTAGCTGTGGGTCTTTTTACAGGTGCCCTTTGATTGAGAAAGTTCTCTTCTGTTCTTAAGTATTAAGTGTTCTTTTAACCCTGGTTATGAAACGGTGCTAGATTCAAGGAAATGCTTTATCTTCAGGCAGATGTGTTATTTGTTTTATTGTTTTAAAATGGCATAATGTTGATTGACTTTCCTATAATGAACCAACTTTGCATACCTCCCTAAATCCCATGTGATCATGGTATACAGTCTTTTTTATATGCTGTTGAATTTTGTTTGCCAGTATTTTGTTGAGGACTCTTTCACCTGTATTCATAAGGGATATCAGGTGTGTGTGTGTGTGTGTGTGTGTGTGTGTGTGTGTGAGTGATATCTCTGTCTGATATTGGTATGAGAGAAAGAATGGCAACACTTTGCATGCTATGTGGGGAAGAGACATGTGGCATAAAGGATGAAGCATTGTTGGATTGACGTTTAGCGAGGATTAGAGGGAGAAATTTAGGATATGTCAGTGTGGATTTGGGGTGAGATTATCAAAGAGAGCCCATTCTCCTTTTCCTAGGCCTGTGTTAAGGGCTTGACATTGAATTATGCTGTTTGTTAACTAGGTATAGATAGATTATACTTTGAATTTGCTACCTATTTTCTTTGTTAACATTTATGAAATTAGAATTTGTGGATCGGTTGTAATGTGCATTTAAGATACATTTTCTTCCATTTTTACTACAAAACAAGATGCCATTGAATAGCTGATGCTTTTAAAAAAGCTGTTAACCTTAAGTCTAAGAAATAAGCATGTTTGTTTTTGAGATACAGAAACACATTTAAAAGTTACAAATTTGCCCAAGAAGACGCAACTGGTGTGTGGTTAAGTTAGAATTCCAACTTAATCTCCTTTGACTCCAAAGTCCATGCTTCTAAACGCTGTAGAACAATGCTTTTGTAAAAATACTCTCCTTTACATGTGATTTCACCTAATGATCAGTGTGGCGTTTTGTTTTTTTTTCCCCCTCTTTATTTTTTTAAGTAGAAGAGGTTAAATTGAACATGCGACAAAGCTATGATTCTAGAGCCATGTAGACTTGTAGTCGTAGTTTTTTCAGCTGTCATTGAGTCTGGTTGACACTCAGTGTCTTTGTCTGTAAGATAAGGGTGTGTATAAGTACTCTAGAGTTTTGGAGATACTCAAATAGCCCATTTTTCGGTACTTAACTAATCTGTAGTATGTTTACACTTAGGTGGCAGTTTGTGTAAAGGAAGCACTGGGACTTGTGGCCGCACCCTCTAAGAATAAAAAAGTATTAAAAATATGGAACTCCCATGTATGTTACGTGAAGAAGAACAAGAGCCAGAAGTACGGAAAAGGGAGGGAGAGCCCAAACAAGTAGATGCTGATGATGATGATGAAGTGATCTTGGTTGGAGTGGAACATGGAAATGCGATGCTGACGTGATCTTTGTTGGGATGAGCTCAGCTTCAAAACCAGTCGTTTCAAACATACTGAACAGAGATACCCCAGGTTCTTATTCAAGGAGAAAAAGGTGTGGTCACTTCAGGAGAGGTAACGCTCACAGATTACAGCCTGTTAGTCATGTGACTCCTACATCAGAAGCAAAGACTGTCTTGCCAGTGTCTGACTCTGACTCAAGATCAACAGGTAGTCCTATTATTATTGAACCTCCGTCTCAAGCTGATTATAAAAATCTTTCACCACAAATAGTGCCTGATTGCTTTTCGAAGGAGTTATGTTCTTCTTTGATTACCTTCACAAGGTCATTGCAGCATCCAGTAGAAACAGCAGTTTCTGCAGGAGATATGAATAAAAGTCCTCATGTATCAAAGCGAGTTTCCCCTTGTGAAACAAATCGCAGAAATCCCAGAAGGCCTAAACTCAGTGATGGCATTGTAGGGGAACATTCTTTAGGTTTCTCCCCCTCAGGTTTTTTTCATACAGAGACCACTCAGCAAAGCACACCAGACCGTGTCCATACCTCACTAAGCCATGTTCAGAATGGAGAACCTTGTCCAACACCTTTTCCAAAGGACAGTGTTCATTGCAAGCCTGTAAGACCTTTAGGGGAAAGTGGACGGACAAAAACTGATTTTCCAAGTTTGGCAAGTCCAAACAAAATTGGTGATCCCACAGAAGGAAATCTGATTGTGTTACTTCGCGACTTCTACTATGGCGAGCATGGAGGAGTTGGGCAGCCAGAACCGAAGACCCACACGGCGTTTAAATGCCTCAGCTGTTTGAAAGTTCTAAAAAATGTCAAGTTTATGAATCACATGAAGCACCATTTGGAACTTGAGAGGCAGAGAGGTGACAGCTGGAAAACCCACACCACCTGCCAGCACTGCCTCCGCCAGTTTCCTACTCCCTTCCAGCTGCAGTGTCACATTGAAAGTGTCCACACGGCCCAGGAGCCCTCCGCAGTCTGTCACATCTGTGAGTTGTCCTTTGAGACAGATCAGGTTCTCTTAGAGCACATGAAAGACAATCATAAGCCTGGTGAAATGCCCTATATATGCCAGGTTTGCAGTTACAGATCATCATTTTTTGCAGATGTGGATGCACATTTCAGAGCATACCATGGTAACACCAAGAATTTACTTTGCCCGTTTTGTCTCAAAATTTTTCAAACTGCAACAGCATGCAGACATCATCGAGGGCACTGGGAAAAGAGTTTCACCAGTGTTCCAAATGTCGGCTACAGTTTTTAACTTCCAGAGAGGAAAGGGAGCACAAGACCCAGTGTCATCAAATGTTTAAGAAGCCTAAGCAGCTAGAAGGATTGTCTCCTGAAACAAAAATTGTTATTCAGGTATCACTGGGACCCCTTCAGCCAGGACTGGTGGAAGTAGCATCCATTACTGTGAACACATCTGACTTTGAAACATCACCCCCCAAATCTAAAAGGAGGAGGTCAAAAAAAGAAAAAAAAATAGTTAATTCTGCCTTCAGTAAGTCTGAAGCAAGTATTTCAGTCAAAGTTAAAAACCCCATTAAAAACAAAAAGATCAACTTATAGCATTATTCAATAATATCAAATATAGGGAAACCAATGGGTAATTTATGTGATTTTGTTTGAAATAGAGGAAGTACAGTTTTGTTTGATCTGCATATTGAGATGTTATTTAAAAATCTATGATCTGTTTTTCGTGTAATTGTCTTAACATGTAAAAAGGATGTGTGCATGTGTGTGTGAGAGAGAATGAGAGAAGTGGAGAAAGGAAAAGTAAGAACCTATTTTGGTATTTGATGTTACTTGTAAGTTCGAAAGCTCTCCTATACATATAATCTGTAGAATGTTTTAGCAACGTAATTTTGAAGTGTTTTCATGCCTTGAAGATCTCAGTATCAGCTATATAGCCAGATTTGAATGTCACTTTCTGAAGTGCCTCTTGGGCTGATCTAAGATAACCTGGCTCTGAAAGCGTGCAGTGGAGGTTGATGGAGAAGCTACGATGTGAGTTTGGACCAGACACGGGATTTAATCAGTGAAGAGCTGTGGCTTCATGTCCCAGCTGAGGAAGAGGCATACATTCACTGCAGGCACAGAGCCAAGGGAGAAGGAACACTGTCTCAGAGTGCTTTCACCTAGCCCAGGGACATCTCAAGGATGCTAGCTGCTAAAATGCCTGTGTTTGGTGAGAGACCCTGGCAAGCATGAAGCAGGCCCTGTGTAGCACTGACTGCAGTTGGAGAAGCAGAGATAGTTAATAGAATGAGACCTGGTGCCTGTGGACCTCCTGTTGAGTGAGCAAAAGGGGGATTTGATTCATTCTGTCCCCTTTCCCATTTGGCTGGCCTGTAGTCACAGTGAGGTTGGCATATCTGTGTCAGACACAGTAGCAAAGCAAGTTAAAATTCCCAAAGGAAAAAGAGTGCAGACTGCAGAGGGACATGTTCTCTTGAAAGCTGGGTTTTTATTTTTGGTTGCATATCCAGAGATCCAATTCAGAAAATGTGATATACCTGCTCTGCCACACAAGCTCAGTAGAGGGAAGACAAGCCCTCAACAGTGCAAGCGCAAGGGTTGTGGCATATGTGTATGGTGACGCACGATCAATTGAGGCAGGACATATGAAGTATACACCAGGTCTGTAGTGGTGGCACGTCATCCACAGATATACAGGTACACTACTCACAGCTTGCACAGTCTAGAGTGCTGGGTGACTAGCAGCAAAATGTCTGGTATAAAACGTCACTGGGGTAATTGTTACACACACCTTCTCGAGCAATACCTCAAGGAAGTTAAGATAACACTTCAGAATTCAAGGTCACTAGTGGTCACACAGTTGATCTAGAATGACGGTTCACTCGTGGAGATGATATGTGTTTTAGAAAGTAGCCTCCTGGAGTAGGTGCTCCAGAGTGCAGGAAGAAGCCTGGGGAAAATATGCAACAGACGGCAAGCCAAGTCATTGGCAATTTTCAGCTGCAGAGTGTAGGCTCACAGGTTTAAGCACCCAGGCCATCGAGCAAGATTAGTAGTAGTGGAACTCATGCTCTGTAACGCAGGCTCAGCAGTGATAAAGGAGTGTACCAGGGTGCACTATCAGTAGCTGAAGCATGAATATTTGGGGGCCTGGGCTTACAAGTGGCAAGACACAGGCTTCCGAGTCTGAAATTAGTAATGGCCACACATATGCTCTAGACCACATGCTCACTAGCTGTGCCATGCCTGCTTAGTGTAAGGACTCAGAAGTGACAAGTGTGCTGTAGTGCTAGGATTTATACTGCTGGGATGCATGATTCAGTGTGCAGTTGTGTAGTTCAGGCATTCTTACTCTACAGCACAGTCTCCGTAGTGTCAGAACATTGGCTCTTGAAGGCACACGCAGTCACGATGGAAGATATGCTTCTGAGTAAACCTCAGAAGCGCAAAACCCATGATGAAATGTGCTCACTCTGTATTCATGAGATCTGTACCGCCAGCTGCACGTTCAGTTACTTTGGCATGTGTGCAACTAGAGCATGTTCTCAGCAGAGCCCGGATGCCTGCACTTGAGCTCATGCTCAGGAGAGGCGTACCATGTCCTCCAGTGTTTAAACTCACTCGGTCTACAGGAGTTCTGGCTCAGTTGTGTCCAGAAGGAAACTTCAGAGTGCAAGTTCAGTAACTATTTAGGCACACCTGAACTACAGTGCAGGTTGAGTAGTGGCCTGACTTACCTATAAAGCAACAAGCTAATGATTGTGATGTTCATGCTTCAGAGTGAAAGTTCAGGCGGTGATGAACTCTTGTTCTGGAAGGCAATTTCAGTAGTGCAGGGATGCCGAATCCAGAGCGTAATACACCAAAAGTGTATGTGAGTTTACAACAGGCATGTTTTAGGGACAGGCTCAGTAGTGGTAGGCCATATCCTAAAGAACCCGGGTTTAGGAGTGATGGGATGTATGCTCTACTGTGCAGTCTCAGTGACAGCAATGCACTTGTTCTAAAGCTTGTTAATAGTCTCAATGGTGGCAGAAAGGGTGATCCAGATTGGAAACTAAGTAGCTCCTGCGAGCGTTCTCTAGATGGCGGCCTCAGTATCAACAAGCGCGTATTCCAGAGGGCAAGCTCAGTGTTTGTAGCATGTGTGGTTTGACATAAGAGAAGGAAATGGCAACTCACCCCAATATTCTTGCCTGGAGAATCCCGTGGACAGAGGGGCGTCGTGGGCTACTGTCCATAGGTTCGCATGGAGTCGGATAAGACTAAAGCGACTTAGCATGCATGCATGCATTGGAGAAGGAAGTGGCAACGCACTCCAGTATTCTTGCCCCAAGAATCCCAGGGACAGGGGAGCCTGGTGGGCTGGTAATCAATGTGGTCACACAGAGTAGGACACGACTGAAGTGACTTAGCAGCAGCAGCAGCAGTGGTTTCAAATCAGGGGTCAGTAACTGTGAAAAGCTTCTTGCATTTTCAGTCATTACCACATGCCAGGTCCGGAGTGCAGACGCACGTGGTTGTGATCCTTATGCTCTAGAGTTGTAATGTATGTGCCAGAGTGCAAGCTAAGTAGTGCACCTGTCCTAATTCAATTCTTAGTAAAAGCAGAATGCAAACTCGTGATTTCAACCTCAGTAGTTGCTGCATGCATCATCAGAAGTAGTGGTGCATACACTCATTTGATCTCTGGTTCCTCTGACTTGTCCAAAACCAGCTTGAACATCTGGAAGTTTATGGTTCATGTATTGCTGAAGCTTGGCTTGGATATTTTTGTGCATTACTCTACTAGCGTGTGAGAAGAGTGCAATTGTGCAGTAGTTTGAGCATTCTTTGGCATTGCCTTTGTTTGGGATTGAAATGAAGACTGACCTTTCCCAGTCCTGAGCCGCTGCTTAGTTTTTTAAATTTGCTGACATATTGAGTGAAGCACTTCCGCAGCATAATCGTTTAGGATTTCAAATAGCTCAACTGGAATTCTATCACTTCCACTCACTTTGTTCATAGTGATGCTTCTTAAGGCCCACTTGACTTCACATTCCAAGTATCTGGATGTAGGTGAGTGATCACATCGTCATGATTATTTGGGTTGTGAAGATCTTTGATGTACAGTTCTTCTGTGTGTTCTTTGCCACCTCATCTTAATACCTATTGCTTCTGTTAGGTCCATACCATTTATGTCCTTAATAGTGCCCATCTTTGCATGAAATGCCCCCTTGGTATCTCCGGTTTTCTTGAAGAAATCTTTAGTCTTCCCCATTGCATTGCTTTGCTTTATTGCTTTGCTTTATTTCTTGGCACTGATCACCGAGGAAGGATTTCTTCTCTCTCCTTGGAACTCTGTGTTCAAATAGGTATATCTTTCCTTCTCTCCTTTGCCTTCATTTCTCTTCATTTCACAGCTAATTGTAAGGCCTCCTCAGGTAGCCATTTTGCCTTTTTGCATTTCTTTTTTCTTGGGAATGGTTTTGATCCCTGTCTCCTTTACAATGTCATGAACCTCCGTCCATAGTTCATCAGGCATTCTACCAGATCTAGTCCCTTACATTTATTTCTCACTTACACTGTGTAATCATAAGGGATTTGAGATAGGTCATTCCTGAATGGTTTAGTGGTTTGTTCCTCCTTTCTTCAATTTAAGTCTGAATTTGGCAATACAGATTTCATGATCTGAGCTACAGTCAGCCTCTGGTCTTGTTTTATGCTGTCTAGGAAGAGTAAGCGTCTTTTAATTTCATGGCGTCAGTCAGTATCTTCAGTGATTTTGGAGCCCCCCCTCCCCCCAAAAAACAGTCTGCCACCATTTCCACTGTTTTCCCATCTATTTGTCATGAACTGATGGGACAGGATGCCATCTCAGGTTTCCTTATTTAGAGCTTTAAGCCTACTTCTTCACTTTCCTCTTTCACTTTCATCAAGAGACTCTTCAGTTCCTCTTTAGTTTCTGCCATAAGGGGGGTGTCATCTACATATCTGAAGTTTTTGACATTTCTCCTCGCAGTCTTGATTCCCGTTTGCATTTCTTCCAACCACACATTTCTCTGCATAGAAGTTAAATAAGCAGAGTGACAATATATACCCTTGAGGTGCTGGTTTTCCTATTTGGAACCAGTCTGTTATTCAATGTCCAGTTCTAACTGTTGCTTCCTGAACTGTATACAGGCTTCTCAAGAGGCAGATCTGGTGGTGTGGTACTACCGTCTCTTTCAGAATTTTCCACAGTTTATTTTGATCCGTACACTCAAAGGCTTTGGCATACTCAATAAAGCAGAACTAGATGTTTTTCTGGAACTTGCTTGCTTTTTTGTGAAGATCCAGCAGATGTTGGGAATTTGATCTTTGGTTCCTCTGTATTTTCTAAAACAAGATTGAATATCTGGAAGTTCATGGTTCACATATTGCTGAAGCCTGGCTTGGAGAATTTTGAGCATTTCTTTGTTAGCATGTGAGATGAGTAAAATTGCATGGTAGTTTGAGCATTCGTTGGCATTGCCTTTTTCGAGACTGGAATGACAACTGACCATTTCCAACTGAGCCACAGCTGAGATTTTCAAATTTCTTGTCTTATTGAGTACATCACTTTCACAGCATCGTCTTCGATGATTTGAAGTAGCTCATCTGGAATCGAAGCCGTAATAGAGCCTTCTAAGTCCCTAATGGACACTGCATGGACTCTCAGAACAAGTGAGATCAACAGCCATCCTCTTTAACAACAACAACAAAAAGTTCTCTCAACAAGAAAACTTACACAAGCCACTGGTCCCACCACATTCACTTGGAGGAGACCACCCAATTAATAGCAATGATGGCCCTCCGGTGTGCAGAAAATAGACCTCGAAGACAGTCATCGAAACAACATGAAAAGGCAGAGACATATCCAGCAGATGAAGGAATACAATGAAAATCAACAAACCAGTGAAAGAGGAGGAGGTAGGAAGTCTACAGGAAAAACAGTTCAGCACAAAAATAGTCAATGTCTTGGAAACAAATGGATCGACAGATAAATAGACTTCAGGCATGGATTGAGAAGATGAAAGGGGTGTTTTAAATGGACCTGGAAGAAATCATGAGTAGTCAATCAATAATGAGCGATGACATAACTGAGATAGAAATCACTCTGGACAACAGGAACAGTACTGTAACTGAGGCAGAAGAAAGACTAAGTGAGCTGGAAGATCGGATATGGGAAATAAATGAAGCAGAGCAGGAAAAAAAAAAGCAAGAGAGAAATGAAGACAATCACAGAGACCTATGGGACAATGTTAAATGCCCCCATATTTAAATCATAGGTTTCTCAGAGAAAGAAGACAAAAGTAAAGGGCATGAGAAAATATTTGAGGAGGAAATAGTTAAAAACTTCCCTGAAATGGGAAAAAGAACAGACAACTAAAATGAAAAATCCCAGTGTGTCCCATAGGGGGAAAACCAAGACACAACATGTCAAAAGACACATTAATCAAACAAACAAACAAACAAACAAATAAATATACACAATGAACAAATATTCAAGGTAACAAAGGAATCACAACAAATAACATAGAAGGGAATCCCCATAAGGATAACAGCTGATCTTACAATAGAAACTCTTCAGCTTAGAAGGGAATGGCAGGATGTACCTAAATTGCTGAAAGGCAAAAGCCTAAAGCCAAAATTACTCTATCCAACAAGGATAGTATTCTCATTCAAAAGACAAAACAAGAGCTTTACAGACAAACAAAAGCAGTTAGTGTTCAGAACCACCAAACCAGCACTTCAGCAAATGCTGAAGGATCTTCTCTAGATAGGAAACAGAAAAGCTTATAAAAACAAAGCCACAAAATATATAGTAAATGGTAAGAAGATCATACTTATCAACAACTACCTTAAACAGAAATGGGCTAAATGCTCCAATGAAAAGGCAAAGACTGGGTGAATGCATACAAGAATATACTGTCTGCAAGAAAACCATCTCATACCTAGGGACACATACAGCCTGAAAGTGATGGCCAGGAAAAAGCTATCGATGAGAAAAGAGACAAAGGAGGTAGGAAGGGAGCTCCATCCCGGGAAGGGAATCCCGTTCCGGGAAGGGAATCTTAAGAAGAGGGGTTTCCAAACACCAAGAAACATTCTCCCTGCCGAGTCTGTGGCGAGCTTTGGAAGCAGAGAGGGCAACGTAGCAGGAAGGAAACATAAATATATAATTAAAACCAACAGATTACAAGCCCAACAGTAACTCCCCCAGCAGAAAAGCAGCACAGACGCCTGCATCCGACACTAGCAAGTGGGGGCAGGGCAGGGAGGTGCAGGAGGCGTGGGCTGCAGTGCTTTTTAAGAATCAGGCAGGAACGCCCCGCACATAACCACAACGAATGAACCTGCACTAGCAAACCAGACTGTGGGATAGCTACCATGTGAAGAGCCCGAACATAAAACACCACCAGAACCACACACAGAACAAAGGATGGAACAGAAATAGCCAGTTACAGACCATTCCCTGCCGGTGGCTGGCAGCCAGAACCGTATGGGCTGGAAGGGGGTGATCACAGCCCGGGAGAGACTTTACCTACAAAACTGCAAGCAGGCTTCTTTGCTAAGGCTTCTGGGGGTTCTGGACAGTCACCATCCACCTCACAAGGGGCACCAGTGGTACATCCAGAAAACTAGCAGCGGACACGGGAAAGGCGATAAGTCACCGTGACCGCGCTCACCACCCACCTGAGCTACTCGGACGTCAGAAGGACACAAAAGGCAGTCCCAACCGAATCTGTGCCTCTGAGGGCTTACCTGAGCACCGAACCTGAGTTCGGCTTAGACCTGGGAGGTGCGTGCAGCCTAGGGCCGGCCTCAGACCCTGGAGCAACGTAGAGCATGAGCGGTGTGCATCGTGAGCATGGGCAGGCCCAGTGGGTCTGAGATGCTGAAAGCACACGCAGGTTTTATTTGTTTGCAGCCTCCCTCCCTCCCCACAGCGCAACTGAACAAGGGAGCCAAAAAAAATAAAAATAAAAAGTGTCCACCATGCCCCCCCCCCCTTAAGAGGACGGAAATCAGACACTGAAGAGACCAGCAAACAGAAGAAATTTAATGGAGGGAACCGCCTTGGAAATAACCCCACACTGCCCACAACACCAGAGAAAGGGCCAGAAATATCTTTACTATTTTTATGACCATTTCATTTTCTTTTTTTCTTTTTCGCTGATGTTGTTGTGTGGTAGTTTTTTCTTCTTTTCTTTTTCTTCTTCTTTTTTTAACTTTTAGAAATATTTAAGTCCTCTATTTATCCTTTAATTTTTATTCTTATAACCTACTCTTACTTAAAAAGAAACCTATTTTTTAAAGCAAACACTGTATATAGTCTTTGTGTGGTTGTTGTTGTTGTTTTAATAGTTCTTGTGGCTTTTTTTTCTTCTTCTTCTTTTCCTTAATATTGCATTTTTTAACATCCAACCTCTATTCTAGATTTTTAATCTTTGCTTTTTGGTATTTGTTGTCAATTTTGTACATTTAAAAACCCAAACTTCACTACCCAATTTTACCTGAGAGCGAGATTACTGGCTTGACCACTCTCTCCTCCTTTGGACACTCCTTTTTCTCCACCAGGTGGCCTCTGTCTCTTCCCTCCCCCTTCTCTTCTCTACCCAATTCTGTGAATCTCCGTGTTCCAGACGGTGGAGAACACTTCAGGAACTGGTCACTGGCTGGATCTGTCTCTCTGCTTTTCATTTCCCTCTTTTATCCTCCTGGCCACCTCTGTCTACTTCCTCCCTCTCCTCTTCCCTGTATAACTCCGTGAATACCTCTGAGTGGTCCAGACGGTGGAGCACACATAAGGATGTGATTGCTGGCTAGCTTGCTCTCTCATCTTTTTTTTTTTTTTTCTCTCTCTTTCCTCTTTTGATCCCACCTCATCTCATTCCAGTCACCTCTAACTACCCCTCCCTCTTCTCTCCTCCATGTATTCAGTGAACCTCTCCGGTTGCCCCTCACTGTGGGTAAACCTTTCATCTTTAACCTAGATATCTTATCATTGGTGCTGTATAGGTGGAGAAGTCTTGAGGCTACTGTAAAAATAAAACTGAAAACCAGAAGCAGGAGGCTTAATTCCAAACCCTGAGAACATCAGACAAGTCCTGACTCCAGGAACATTAATTGATAGCAGCTCATCAAATGCCTCCATACCTACACTGAAACCAAGCACCACCCAAGGGCCAACAAGTTCCAGAGTCAGACACACCATGCAAATTCTCCAGCGACACAGGAACACAGCCCTGAGCTTCAATATACAGGCAGCTCAAAGTTACTCCAAAACCATTGGCGTCTCATAACACATTACTGGTCACTCCATTGCACTCCAGAGAGAAGAAATCCAGCCTCACCCACCAGAACTCCAACACAAGCCTCCCGAACCAAGAAATCTTGACAAGCCACTGATACAACCCCACCCACAGTGGAGAAACTCCATAATGAAGAGAACTCCACAAATTCCCAGAATATAGAAAGACCACCCCAAACGCAGCAATAGAACCAAGATGAAGAGACAGAGGGATACTCAGCAGGTAAAGAACAGGAGAAATGCCCACCAAATCAAACAAAAGAGGAAGAGATAGGGAATCTACCTGAGAAAGGATTCCAGATATTGATACTGAAAAGGATCCAAAATCTTGAAATCAAAATGGAATCACAGATAAATAGCCTGGAGACAAGGATTGAGAAGATGCAAGAATGGTTTAACAAGGACCTAGAAGAATAACAACGAGTCAATAGATAATGAATGACTCACTAAATGAGATCAGAAACACTCTGGAGGCAACAAATAGTAGAATAACAGAGGCAGAAGATAGGATTAGTGAAATAGAATGGTAGAAATAAATGAATCAGAGAGGAAACAAGAAAAATGAGTTAAAAGAAATGAGGACAATCTCAGAGACCTCCAGGACAATATGAAACGCTCCAACATTTGAATTATAGGAGTCCCAGAAGAAGAAGACCAAAAGAAAGACCATGAGAAAATCCTGCAGGCGACAATAGTTGAAAACCTCCCTACAGTGGGCATGGAAATAATCACCCAGTCCCAAGAAAACCAGAGAGTCCCAAACAGGATAAACCCCAGGCAAAACACCCCAAGACACATCTTAATCAAATTAACAAAGAGCAAACACGAGAACAAATATTAAAAGCAGCATGGGAAAAACAGGAAGTAACACATGAGGGGATTCCCATAACGGTAACAGCTGATCTTTCCAAAGAAACTCTTCAGGCCAGGAAGGAATGGCAAGATATACTTAAAGTGAAGAAAGAGAATAACCTACAACCCAGATTACTGTACCCAGCAAGGATCTCATTCAAACACGAAGGAGAAATCAGAAGCTTTTCAGACAAGCAAAAGCTGAGAGAACTCAGCACCACTAAACCAGCTCTCCAACAAATGCTAAAGGATATTCTGCACACAGGAAACACAAAAAGGGTGTTTAAACCCAAACCCAAAACAATAAAGGAAATGGCAACGGGATCATAATGATCAGTAATTACCTTAAACGTGCTTAGTCACAGCTCCAGAAAGCTATTCTCTTTTCCTTCTAAGGACAGGCTTACCTCTGTGGGGCTTGGTATTTAAGTATTCCCTTTGGTTAGATTCCTTGCCTTCAACCCCAGCTCAGTGCTGACAACCTTCAGCTCTCAAATAACATACTATGCAACTGGTGCATTTTACATTCTTACCAAAGAAAGTAAGTGTCAGTTGTATCTCCACAGTATTAATTTAGCCACAAGGAATCTTCGGTAAAACTAAACAAAACGTTAGAGAGATGACAGCACTTCTACGAAATATGTTGTCAGCTTTACAAACGACCTATAAACTACAAAGTCATCACGAAATAGACATCTACCCAATACACATTTCATTACTAGATTCTTTCTTTGTATATAACCATTTTATACTTTCAGATTTGCAACTGGTACTTTTTCAAATAAAACTGGTGCTTTTTTTTTTTTGCTTCTTTTTAAGCCTAGATTTAACTGATGTCTTTAAGATGTTCATTTCAACATTGACATCATTCATAACTCCAAATACATAAAAGATGATGACAAAAACATCATAAATACAAAAAATAAAAATGTAGTTCTATTATTATAGCCTCCAATAAATGCTAGCAAAACTGGAACAGAAGCATTGTAAAAACATTTAGTGATGTTTCAACATTTTTCTAATCTTTTTTGATTTCATCTTTCTCATGTGCTTTAGAATGCATTACAACATCAGTAGAGTATTGGGCTTCCGTGGTGGCTCAGAGGGTAAAATGTCTGCTTGAAATGGAGCCCTGGGTTCTAATCCTGGGTTAGGAAGATCCCCTGAAGAAGGAAATGGCAACCCATTCCAGTATTCCTGCCTGAGAATCCTATAGATGGAGGAGACTGTAAGGCTACAGTCCATGGAGTCGCAAAGGGTCGGTCGGGCACGACTGAACGGCTCCACTTTCACTTTAGTCGAGTATTGTCATATGTTTAAAACATCTATAAAAATATGGTAAATAATACTGGTACAAATTTCATCATTAAACATACATATTCAGCTGTTTTAATGCATGATGAGAGAACTCTGAAACAACTTGCGTTTTCATTGTTATTGGTGACCATGCCTGACCTGCCTCTTGAGAAATCTATGTGCAGTTGAGAAAGCAACATTTAGAACTGAACATGGAAAAACAGACTGGTTCCAAATAGGAAAAGGAGTACATCAGGCTGTATAATGTCACCCTGCTTATTTAACGTTTATGCATAGTACATCATGAGAAATGCTAGACTGGACGAAACACAAGCTGGAATCAAGATTACCGGGAGAAATTTCAAGAACCTCCGATACGCAGATGACACCACCCTTATGGCAGAAAGTGAAGAGGAACTAAAAAGCCTCTTGATGCAAGTGAAAGAGGAGAGTGAAAAAGTTGGCTTAAAGCTCACCTTTCAGAAAATGAAGATCATGGCTTCTGGTCCCATCACTTCATGGGAAATAGATGGGGAAACAGTGGAAACAGTGTCAGAGTTTACTTTTGGGGCTCCAAAATCCCTGCAGATGGTGACTGCAGCCATGAAATTAAAAGACACTTACTCCTTGAAAGAAAAGTTATGACTAACCTAGATAGCACGTTCAAAAGCAGAAACATTACTTTACCGACTAAGGTCCGTCTAATCAAGGCTATGGTGTTTCCTGCGGTCATGTATGGATGCGAGTTGGACTGTGTAGAAAGCTGAGCACCGAAGAATTGATGCTTTTGAACTATGGTGCTGGAGAAGACTCTTGAGAGTGCCTTGGACTGCGAGGAGATTCAACCAGTCCATTCTGAAGGAGATCAGCCCTGGGACTTCTTTGGAAGGAATGATGCTAAAGCGGAAACTCCAGTAGTTTGGCCACCTCATGTGAAGAGTTGACTCATTGGAAAAGAACTCTGATGCTGGGAGGGATTGGGGGCAGGAGGAGAAGGAGACGACAGAGGATGAGATGGCTGGATGGCATCGCTGACTCGATGGACGTGAGTCTGAGTGAACTTCGGGAGTTGGTGACGGACAGGGAGGCCTGGCGTGCTGCATTTCATGGGGTCACAAAGAGTCAGACACAACTGAGTGACTGAACGGAACTGAACTGAACGGAACTGAAGCTAGGGACTGTTGGTGGCAGAGGTAGAGGCCCCAGTCTGTGTATCCAAATTTGGAGTGATGGAATACAGTTAAAGTGACTGTAAACATAGGGAATTTAGAAAGATGGTAACGATAGCCCTGTATGCGAGACAGCAAAAGAGACACAGATGAATAGAACAGTCGTTTGGACTCTGTGGGAAAGGGAGAGGGTGGGATGATTTGCGAGAATGGCATTGAAACATGTATAATGTCATATAAGAAAAGAATCGCCAGTCTAGCTTCAGTGTAGGAGAGGATGCTTGGGACTGTTGCACAGGGTTGACCCAGAGGGATGGTAAGGGGAGGGCGGAGGGAGGGGGTTTAGGATTGGGAACACGTCTACACCCGTGGAGGGTTCATGTTGGTGTCTGACAAAACCAATGCACTATTGTAAAGTACAATATAAATAAATAAAGTGACTGTAAACAAAGAAACAGAAAAGAGTTTCTCTTCAGAAATAAAATGTTCAGAATTGATTTTCATACTGAGGGAAGGCCTTTTCACCTACTATTAGTGAACATTCTGGCTAGATATAGTTTTGCTTGAACTTTATGCTAGACAGCCTATTTTTGACCTGGGAAACACATATTGTACATCTGCTTTAACCATGGAGGAGAGTCACTGGGTATTCACTGGAATGGGAAAGTAAAAATCTGTTGCAGTTGTCTTTCATCAGTGTACCCTCTGGGGAAGTCAGGATATGAAAATGAGATTGTGCATTTCTGTGCTTTGGAGTTATGTGTTCCTAGTTAGTGAAGATAATTAAGAAGTGTAATGATTCCAGATTCTCGCCTAGGAAAACACTAACATCACTGTTGTCAGACCTGTATTTTGTGGTTAACAGGATCCTTTTCCCACGAGATATGTTTCATTCATGTACTTTCAACTTTAAAGAATTTTCTCTGTGTCCTGGCTCTGCCCCTACAGCTTCAGAACACTCCTCTTTAAACTGTACGGAAGACCATTTCCCAGGCTATGGTCCTTGAGTTTATTTTTATTTTTCTCCTAATTTTAGTATATATAATTTATTGGGTATTTTTATCATTATGGCATAATTTTCTTCAAACTTCGTACTGAAAGTTGTCTCCTATTTAATCATGACATATGATCAGTGAGTCCACATACTAAGGAATGACAATTGGCACTTTTTAGCAGAAACCAGGGCTTCCCTGGGAGGTAAGCTGCCTAAGAATCTGATGCAATGCAGGAGACCCCAGTTTGATTTCTGGTTTGGGAGGATGCTCTGGAGAAGCAACAGGCCACTCCCTCCAGGGTTCTTTAGGTTTCCCTGGTGGTTAGATAGCAAACAATCCATCTGCTATGAGAGAGCCACTGGAAGACTGGCCTAACAACCCACTCCAGTATTCTTGCCTGAAGAACCCCCTTGGACAGAGGAGCTTGACGGGCTATATTCCAGACACTCACAAAGAACCAGACACGACTGTGAGAATGAGCAGACCAGAAACCAAAATATATTTTTAAGAAATCCTTGAAAACCTTGAAATTTGGAAGTGTTCCTTAGAAAGAGCATGTTAACCCTGAAAAAAAAAAAAAACCACCATAAAGCAATGAACTTTATTACTCTCTTTTCCCTATAAGATCAGAAGAGAAATGGAGTGTCATTTCCCTTTTTAGAAGCTAGTTGTTCTCGTAGAAACTATGAAATGATTAAATAAATTATTGAAACCTACTGAAATGCTGCTTTCAAATAAATAAATAAATAAAACCCAATTCAAGACGGATACCAAAGCAAGAACATAATCGAAATCACTTGCTGTTGTGAGACATGGCTTCAAAAGAGAACCAAATTAATGTATATAATGACTGGCTAAATTCTCTGGCAATACGTTATAACAATTTACAGTCAACATTGAAAGGGATTTTTACACACAATAAAATAAAAATGCCTTTTACTCATGCATACTTTTAATAATCAAAAGCACTGACTAATTTTCAGTCATTGCAGGCCAAGGACATTTAAACAAACTACCTACTTTATCTGCCAAACAACACGGTGGTGGTGGTCATGATTAGCTGCTAAGTCATTTCCGTCTCTTCATCTCCATGGACCATAGACCACCAGGCTCCTCTGCCCGTGGGTTTTCCCAGGCAAGAATACTGAGTCTGGTTTTCATTCTCTCTTCCAGAAGATCTATCTTCCCAACTCAGGGATTTCTCAACCCTGGGTCATCTACATTGGGAAGTGGACTCTTTACCAATGAGCCACCAGGAGAATACCCCAAAGAAAAACAGTATCTACTTAAGTACTTCTTGGCTTTCATATGTACGGTATCAACCTTCCAGCCTATATAGTCTGTGTTGAACTATCCTAGTGATCCATCGATTAATAGTCAGCCTCCCAGTGATTCTTGTCTGGGAAGATCCCACATGCTGAAGTGTAACTAAGCTCATGGGCCACAACTCAGGAGCTCATGTGCCGAAACTAGAGCCAGTGTTCTCCAGCAAAAGAAACGTCACAATGGGAAGGTTATGCAGCATAGTGAAGTGCACCATACCACTTGCCTCAGCTACAGAAAGCCCTTGAACATCCATGACTACCTGGCCCTGCCAAAATAAATGCAGTTTTAACAATAACAAATATTCATGTCAATGTATGGGAAAACCAATACAGTGTTGTAAAGAAAAATAAAGTAAAAATAAAAATTAAAGAAAAAAATAAATAAAATGGAAAAATAAATTCATAAATAAGACCTTAAAGGGCAAAAAACAAACAAACAAACAAAAAAAAAACTAGTGAGTTTAGCAGAGAAGTTAGTTACATATATTTAGCAACAAGCAAATATAATTTGCATGTTGAAAGTGCAAAAATACTAATTTTTCAAAACGTGATAGAATGATACTGATTAGAAGAAATCTATCACAGAATAAAAATATTCTAGGCAATAGTTCAGCAGGATGAGAGGTAAGGGTATCCCAGCCATCAGAGTTCACATTTGTGGTGTGAATGCCGAAAAGCCTATGAAACATCATGTTGGTCAAATAATTCGAGTATCCATATATCCACTTAAGCTCTTAGCTATCTCTCCTGCACCTTTATATTTCATTCTGAAGCCATTTGGATTTTCTGAAAGACTGTGTAGATTTGTTTTGTTTGTGTCAGTTTCTGAGGAGACTTCTCATTCTGCCCACATGCTAGGAAACTTTTACTATATTTTCCATTAATATAATTCAAGTTTCATCTACTCTAACCTTTCATACCATTAATCCCATATTGATTTCCTTTAGCAGGCTCTAGTGATGTTCTTCAAGCTCTTTTAGCCATTCTTTCACTTGGGTATAATGCTCACTGATTTGAATAGCAAATTACCACTTTTCTAATGTGCTTTTAGAGTGTGGTGAGCTGCTCTGTTTCAGGCTTTTGGTTGGAAAACCCTGCCTTATTGTCAGGGCTGCAGTATCTTCTGATACCAAAGGAAAGACTACAAATATTCCAAACAAATTTGATTATGGTAATTAACATTTTCTAAAGAATTAAAGAGTTCCTCATCAAAATATTTATTCCCATGGAAAAAATAGCCCCAGCTCCTTAAGTACATCATGATTTTATTAAGGGAATCTGTGAGAACGGCCATGTTCTCTGTGCATCGTGACTTCATCAACACACCTCTCTGAGGTGAAAAAACAAGTTAGAATTCACATACTTCAGGAAAGCCATATTTCAATATGGAAAAACCTTGTTTCAATAAGAGGAAAAATGGCTGCATGAGAAGTGGATTGATATTGTTTCTCTATTTTTCTCTGAGCATCTTCCTGTAAGTTGTGTCTTCACTTCTTACTGAAATGGTTGATTCTGCTGTTGTTCTGTTGCTCAGGCATAGTAACTCTCTGCAACATAATAAGGCATGTTACGTTCCTTATTATGCAGCACACCACGCCTCACTGTCCATCACTAACTCCCAGAGTTTGCTCAAAGTCATGTGCCTCAAATTAGTTGTACCATCCAACCATCTCATCGTCTGCTAGGCCCTTCTCCTTCTGCACTCAAGCTTTCCCAGCATCAGGGTCTTTTCCTATAGTTAGCTCTTTGCATCGGGTGGCGAAAGTACCAGAGTTTCAGCTTCAGCAAAAGTACTTCCAATGAATATTCAGGGCTGATTTCCATCAGGATTGACTGCTTTGATCTCCTTGCAGTCCAAGGGACTCGCAAGAGTCTTCTCCAACACCACAGTTCAAAATCATCAATGATTCCATGCGCAACTTCCTGTATAGTCCAACTCTCCCATCCATACATGAGTAATGGAAACTCCATAGGTATGACCTGATAGACCATTAATTGCAAAGTAATGCCTCTGCTTTTGCATATGCTCTTTAGGTGGTTACAGCTTTTCTTCATAGGATCTAGCACCTTTTAATTCCGCAGCTGCCCTCACCATCTGCAGTGATTTTGGAGCCCGAGAAAATAAAGTCTATCACTGTTTCCAGTTTTCCCCGTGATTTCCCTATTTGATGTGAAGTCACGGGGCCAGATGCCATGATCTTCATGGTTTCAACATTGAGTTTTAAGCAAGGTTCTTCACTCTCTTCTTTCTTTCCATCAATACGCTCTTTATTTATTCTCCACTTTCTGTCATATATGTGGTGTCAACTGCAAATCTGTGGTTATTGATAGTTCTCCAAGCAATCTTGATTCTAGTTGGGCTTCATCCAGCCTGGCATTTCACATGACGTGCTGAATATAAGTTAAATAAGGCACATGACAATATGCAGCCTTGATGTGCTCCTTTCCCAATTTGAAGCTAGCGCATTGTTCTATGTCCAAGTGTTGCTTCTTGACATGCCTACAGATTTCTCAGCAGGCAGCTAAAGAGGTCTGGTATTTGCATCTTTCCAGGAATTTCCCATAGCTTGTTGTCATCCACACAGTCAAAACCTTTGGCATAGTCCAAATCAGAAGTCGATGTTTTTCTTGAACTCCTTTGCTTTTTCTCTGATCCAATGGATGCTGACAATTTGATCTCTGGTTTCTCTGACTTTTCTAAATCCAGCTTTAACATCTGGAAGTTCTCAGTTCATGTACTGCTGAAGCCTAGCTTGAAGAACTTTGAACATGACTGTGCTTACATGTGAGATGTGTGCAATTGTGTGTTAGTTTAAACAATCTTTGGCCTAGCTTTTCTTGAGGATTGGAGTTTAAACTAACCTTTCCAAGTTCGGCGGCCAGTGGCGAGCTTTTCACATTTGCTGGCATATTGTGTGCAGGATTGTAATGTCATAATCTGGTAGGACTTGAAATTCCACAACTGGAAACACATTACCTCTAGTAACTTTGTTCATAGTTATGTACTAAGGGCTGCTTGACTTCACATTCCAGGATGTCTGGTTCTGGGTGAGTAAAGACATCTTCACGGTTATGTGGGTCATTAAGATCTTCTTCTTCTTCTTCCTTTTTTTTTTTTTTTTTAAGTTCAGTTCTTCTGTGTATTCTTGCCACCACTTCTTAATATATCTGCTTCTGTTAGGTCCATATATTTTGTCTCCTTTATTGTGCCCATCTTTGCATGAAATGTTCCCTTGGTATCTGTATCATTCCTGAGGTAATCTCTGTTCTTTGCCATCCTATTGTGTTCCTCTGCTTCTTTGCATTGATCCCTGAGGAAGGCTTTTCTTATCTCTCCATGCTATTTTTAAGAAAACTGCATTCAAATGGATTATCTTTCTTTTTCTCCTATGCCTTTAGCTTCTCTTCTTTTCTAAGTTATTTGTAAGCCCTCCTCAGAAAAACCTTTTGCCTTTTTGCATTTCTTTTTCTTGGGTAGGTTTTGTTCATTGTCTCATGCAGAATGTCATGACCCTTGGTCCATAGTCTCCAAGCAGTCTGTCTATAAGATCTAATCCCTCAAATCTATTTGTCACATCCACTGCATAATCATAAGAGATTGATTTTGGCCAACCCAAATGGTCTAGTGGTTTTCCATACTTTCTTCAACTTAAGTCTGAAGTTTTCTTTAAGGCATTCCTGATCTGAGCCATCTCACTGCTCAGTCTTGTGTTTTTGTTTTTCTTTTTTTTTTTTCTGATTGCATAGAGCTTCTCCATCTTCAGCTACAAAGGACAGAATCAATCTGATTTCAGCATTGACCATCTCAAGAGTCATCTCTTGTGTTGTTGGAAGAGGGTGTTTTCTATGAATGGTGAGTTCTCTTAGGGAATTCTGTTAGCCTTTGCCATACTTCATATGTACTCCAAGGTCCAACTTGCTTGTTATTCCAGGTATCTCTTGACTTCCTACTTTCTCTAGGAGGCAATGAACGTGGGCAGTATAAGCTCTCATTCCTCTGCCTTTTCTAAATCCATCGCATATATTTGGAAGTTCTTGGTTCAAATACTTTGAAGCCTAGCACAAAGGATTTTGAGCCTTATCTTGCTTAGTATGTGAAATGAGCACAAGAGTGCAGTACTTTGACAAATTTTCAGCATTACCCTTTGATGTGGGGATCAGTACGTTGTCATGTGTACACTAGAGCTTGCTCAGTAGTGGCATAATGTGTATTCCATAGTGCAAACTCAGAAGTTGGAACATGTATGGCATATAATGTTGACTCAGTAGAGGTAGGATGATACTTTCAGAGTGCAAGCTCAGTAGTTGTGCTAAGCCTTCTGTAGAACACTGATTCAGCAATGGTAAGATGTGTGTTCTAGAATTCAGGGTCAATAGTGTTGTCACATTTCCTCCAGAGTTTAGCCACTGCAGAAGTGGCATGTGTGCTTAGAATGGGGTCTTAATAGTGGTGAGATGCATGCTCTACATCTCAGTCTCAGTAGAAGAGAGGTGTGTTCTCTAGAGTGCAAGCTAGTAGTTACAAGACACTTGGTGTGCTGACCTGTAGTACACAAAGAAGCAGTGGAAGTTGTCACAGCACTGAAACACTGACTGGAGAAAAACTCCTCGGTGTGCTTGACCACAGTAGAAAAAGAAACGTTCCAAGAATGTTTTACCTATGAGTTACTGCATGGTGGTAATTATTGAGTGCGTTCCAGCTAATGTAGATGGAGATGCGCTTAAGCCATGTCATAAAACTGAACCAGTGATAGTTACAATCTCTTAGTCTTGCCTGAGCTATTTGGATGCAGAAACACTTAAAAAATTCACAGCACTGAAGCACTGGAATTTGACAAATTATCGGCTGTGTCTTCCAAGAATGGATGCTGAAGCACTTGAACTGTATCACGTAGCTGAAAGACTGGATGTTGATGAATACCGGGTGTATTTGACCTGGGGTAAGAAGGGGACTCATTTAACCGTATGACAGCCCTAAAACACAATATGGAGAAAAATGTATGCGTGTTTATGAACTGGTATGTACAGAAACAATTGAGACATATCACAGAACTCAACAGTTGATGGTGAACAACTTCTAGGTGTATTTGAACCAGAGTATAGGAAACAAGACTTGAAGAATGTAACAGAACTGAAACAACTGATGGTGATAAACTATTGCATGCGTTCAGCATGGCGTAGAAGAAGAAGGACTTGAAACATGTCGCAGCACTGAAACACCAATGGTCATAAGCTACTGGGTATGTTTCAGCTCAAGTGGATTAGAGAACCATTTGAAGCATGTCGCACAACTGAAACATTGCATGCTTATGAACGACTGCATGTACTTGATATGGAGTGAATGAAGAAAGCACTTGAAGCATGTGACATCACTGAAGCACTGGTTGAGAATATGGACTATGTTTGAGCCGGAATGGACACAGAGGCTTCAGAATCATTTCATAGTACTGAACACTAGCACTAGATGGGGAAAAAGCTACTGAGTTCGTTTGACACAGGAATGGATGAAGAAGCAGTTGACATTATGTCACAGCAGTGAAACAAGATGGTTATAAACGGTGAGTGTATTGACGTTAGTGGGACCAAGAACATATTTAATCTTATCAAAGTCCTGAAACACTGGAGCATGGTGAACTGCTGGCTGTGTATGCCTCAGTGTGCACAGACAACATTTCAAATCATGTCACAGCACTGAAACGCTTGTATGGAGACGACAGACTGACTGTCTAGATCTGGGGTGGATGAGGAAGCTCTTGAAGCATGTCACTTCATGTATACACTAGATGGCGACAAACTACGGAGTTGGTGTATGGGTGCGCATGAAGAAGCCATTGGGTCGTGCTGCAAAGTAAAACACTGGCCGTTTATAACTACTAGAAGTTTTACACCAGGATTAATGTAGAAGCATTTGAAGACTGTCAGTGTACTGCAGCAATGGATGGTGATAAAGGACTATGTTAACCTGGAGTGGGTGAGGAAGTACTCGAATCCAGGGGCAGCCATGGAACACTGTGTATTGATAAACTCCGGGATGTTTTATTTAGTCACTTCGTTAAGGAAGAATTGAACTTGGTCATATGTCACAGCACTGGACACTGGTTGGTACCACTTATTGACGATGACTGACCTGAGTGGGAAGAGAGCCTTTGAATTCTGCCACACCCACTGCACTAAAGAAATAGAGGAAACAATAGAATGCGAAAGACTAGGGATCTCCTCAAAAACTTAGAGATACCAAGCAAACATTTCTTGCAAAGACGGTCTGAATAAAGGACAGAAGTCGTATGGGCCCAACAGAAGCAGAAGATATTAAGAAGAGGTAGCAAAAATACACAGAAGAACTGTACATAAAAGATAGTCATGACGCAGATAATCACGATGATGTGATCATTCACCTAGAACCAGACATCCAGGAATGTACACTCAAGTGGGTCTTAGGAAGCATCACTACAAAGAAAGCTAGTGGAGGGGATAGAATTCCAGTTGAGCTAGTTCAAATCCCAAAGGACCATGCTATGAAAGGGTTGCACTTAACATGGCACCAAATGTGGAAAATTCAGCACTGGCCACAGGACTGGAAAGGGGCAGTTTTCACTCCAATCCCAAAGAAAGGCAATGCCAAAGAATTCTCCAACTACTACACAGTTGCACTCATCTCATATGCTACTAAATTACTGGGCAAAATTATCCAAGCCATGCTTCAGCAATACAGCAACCAGGAACTTCCAGCTATTCGAGTTGGTTTTCCAAAAGGCAGAGCAACCAAGATCAAATTGCCAACATCTGCTGCATCATTGAAAAACCAAGAGAGTTCCAAAAGATCTACTTCGGTTTTATTGAGACTTTGACTATGTGGATCACAATAAACTTTGGGAAATTCTGAAAGAGATTTCAGGGAATACCAGACAACCTGACTTGCCTCTTGATAAACTTGTATGCAGGTCAGGAAGCAACAATTAGAACTGGAAATAGAACAACAGACTGGCTCCAAAAAGGAAAAGGAGTACCCCGAGGCTGTATAATTGCCACCTTGCTTATTTAACTTCTACACAGACTACATAACGAGAAACACTGGGCTGGAGGAATCTCAAGGTGGAAACAAGATTGACAGAGAAATATCAATCATCTGAAATATGCCGATGACACCAGCCTTATGGCAGAAAGTGAAGAACTAAAGAGCCTCTTGATAAAAGTGACACGAGAGAGTGAATAAGCTGGCTTAATGCTCAACATTCAAAAAACAAAGATCATGGCATCGGATGCCGCCACATCATGGCAAATAGGTGGGAAACAGTGGAAACAGAAGATGACTTTATACTTCTGGGCTCCAAAATCGCTGCAGATGGTGACTGCAGCCATGAAATTAAAAGACGCTTCGTCCTTAGAAGGAAACTTATGACCAACCTAGATGATTAATTATCATTATTGATTATTGCTGATGATTGATTATTATTGATTATTATATTCATATTGAAAAACAGAGGCTTTACTTTGTCAGGAAAGGTCCATCTAGTCAACGCTACGGTTTTCCCAGTAGTCATGTGTGGATGTAAGTTTTGGAATATAAAGAAGGCTGAGCACTGAAGTATTGATGCTTTTGAACTGGGTGTTTAAGAAGACTCTTGAGAGTCCCTTGGACTGCTAGGAGATCCAACCAGTCCATCCTAAAAGAAATCAGTCCTTAGTGTTCATTGACAGGACTGATGTTGAAGCTGAAACTCCAATAATTTGGCCCCGTGATGTGAAGAGCTGGCTCATTTGAAAGCATCTTGTTGCTGGAAATGATTGAGGGCAGGAGGAGAAGGGGACGTCAGAAGGTGAGATGGATGGATGGTATCACCGACTCAATGGACATGGGTTTGGGTTACCCATGGGAGTTGATGATGGACAGGGACGTCTGGCTTGCTGCGGTTCATGGGATAACAAAGAGCTGGACATGAATGAGTGACTCAACTGAACTGATCACCCCTTAAAGAGTGATTTTTTTTCTTTCTTTTCCTTTTTCTTTTAAATAATCTTGGGCACATTTGACTGAAGCATGCCATGCAATGAAACGTTAAATGGTCAGTAACTACCAGCTGGGCTTGACATTGGATGGACGGAGAAGCACTGCAGGCATGTCACTGAACTTCAACACTGTATGGTGATAGCCTAGTGAATGCCTTTAAATGGGGAGAATGAACACACCATTGAAGTGGATCTTGGCATTGGAACTGGAGGTGGTGAATGTTATGGATGTGTTTGACTTGCGATAATGAGGAAGACTTGAGGAATGTCACACACAGTAAAACATTGGATGGTGTTAATGTTTGAGTGTGTTTGGCCTGGTGAGGATGGAAACGTCCGGGAATCTGCCATAAAATGGAAACACTCAATGGTCATAAGCTACTGCATGTGCTTCACCTAGAGAGGATGAAGAAGCACATGAAGCATGCTACAGGACTGAAACAGTGGATGGTGATAATCCACTGGGTATGTTTTGTCTGGGGTTGTGAAGAAGCACTTGAGGCAAGTCCTCGAACTGAGGCATGGGATGCTGATAAACTGTTGGGTACTTCTGAACAGTGGTGTGTGGCAAAATTCTTGAAATATGTTACAGTATGGAAACATTGGATGATGCTAAACTCCTGGTGTGTTTGATCCAGGATGGGCAAGAAGCAATTGATGCATGTCAAAAACCTGAAACAGGTGATAAACAACAGGGTGTGTATGACCCAGAGTGCATGGGGAAGTATCTGAACCTTGTCACCAACATGAAACACTGGATGGTGACAAACTGTTGAGGGTGCTTGATTCAGGGTGGACAGGAAGCACATGATCCATTTCACAGAACTCAAACGTGGACGGGGCAAGAGACTTGGAATGTTTGACCCAGGGAGAAAAAGAAGCTCTGGAAGCATGCTGTAACCCTGAAACACTGGATAGTGAGAAACCACTTGGTGTGATGACCTGAGGGAATGAAGAAACCCAGAAGCATGTTGCATAACTGAAACATTGGATAACGACACACTACTGGGTGTCTTTGACCCCGTGTACACAAAGGAGCACTTGAAGCATGTCACAGAACTTGAACACTGGATGGTGAAAAACTCCTGGGAGTGTTTGACTGGGTGGATGAAGACGCTCCTCAAGCATGTCTCTGCACTAAGACACTGGATGAGGAGTGTGTTTTAGCCTCAGAAAATGAAGCACTTGACCTGTGTAACGGCACTAAAATAGAGTATGGCACTTATACCACTGGGTGATTAGTCCCAGGTGACAAGGAAACACCGGAAAGTGTCGCATGTTAATGCACTGAATACTCTACGGGGATAAAGTACTGAATGTGTTTGATCTGGGGTTGCGAAGAAGCAGGTAAAGCAGGTCCCTGGGGTGACACAAGGGATTCTGATACACTACTGGGAGTGTAGGAATTCAAGTGGAATAAGAAGCACTGGAAGCATGTCACATCCATGAAACAATAAATGTTGCTAAACTACTGAGTGGGAATGAGAGCCTGGGAAAGACTAGAGATCTCTTCAGGAAAATAAGTGGTATCAAGGGAGTATTTCATGCACATATGTGTATAATAAAGGGCCGAAAATGTGTGAACCTAAAAGAAGTGGAAGATATTAAGGAGTGTTGGCATGATTACATAGAAGAACTATCCAAAAAGTTCCCGATGACCTAGATAACCATGATGGGGTGATGACTCGCCTACAGCTAGACATCTTGGAGTGGGAAATCCAGTGGCTCTTAGAAAGCATCACTACCAACAAAGATAGTGGAGGTGATGGAACACCAGCTGAGCTATTTCAAATTTTAAAAGATGATATTGTTGAAGTGCTGCACTCAGTATGCCAGAAAACTTGGGAAACTCAGCAGTGGCTGCAGGACTGGAAAAGGTCAGTTTTTTGTTTGAAATCCAAGGAAGGGCAACACCACATGATGTTCCAAATATCACACAACGGCCATTATTTTACGCACTAACTCCTTTGAACACAATTTATGAACAACTGAGATAGCTGGATGACGTCACTGACTCGATGGACGTGAGTCTGAGTGAACTAAGAGAGTTGGTGACGGACAGGGAGGCTTGGCTTGTGGCGATTCATGGGGTCGCAAAGAGTCGGACGGGCTGAACTGAACTGAGACAGCATATTAAAAAGCAGAGATGTTAATGTGCCAACAAAACTCCACCTAGTTAAGATTATGATTTTTCCAGTAGGCGTGTATGGATGTACCAGTGGAACAATAAAGAAAGCTGAGCACCAAAGAAGTGATGCTTTTGAACTGTGTTGTTGGAGGAGATTCTTGAGAGTCCCTTGAACTGCAAGGAGATCCAACCAGTCCATCCGAAAGGAGATCAATCACGAATATTCATTAGAAGGACTGAGGTTAAAGCTGAAACTCCAATACTTTGGCCAACTGATGTGAAGAGCTGACTCATTTGAAAAGACCCTGATGTTTGGCAAGATTGAAAGCAGGAGGAGAAGGAGACGACAGAGGATGAGACAGTTAGCTGGTATCACCGACTCAAAGGACATGAATTTCAGTAAACTGCGGGAGTTGGTGATGGACAGGAAGGCCTGATTTGCTGTAGTCCATGGGCTCACAAACAGTCATACACAACTGAGCAGCTGAAGTGAATCGAACAAAGACATGCTCACAATTCTCCTGCCAAGACTTTAACAGCACATTAACCTAGAAGCTGCAAATGTTCAAACTGGATTTAGAAAAGACAGAAACCAGAGGTCAAATTGGCAACATCCATTGGATCATGGAAAAAGCAAGAATATTATTGAAAAAAAAAACTATTTCTGCTTTATTGAGTATGATAAAAATCCACTGTGTGGATCACAACAAACTGCAGAAAATTCTTAAAGACATGGAAATACCAGACTACCTACATGCCTCCTGAGAGACCTGTATCCAGGTCAAGAAACAACCAGTGAGAACCAGGTAAAGAAGAACAGATGGTTTGAAATTGGAAAACAAACAAACAAACAAACAAACAAACTACTACATGTGTCACCCTGTTGATTTAACTTATATGCAGAGCACATCTTGGACAATGCGGGGCTGGAGGAAACACAAGCTGAAATTAAGAGAAAAATAGAAATATCAATAACTTCAGATATGCAGATGACACCACCGATATAGCATCAAGCAAAGAATAACTAAAGAGCCTCTTGATGCAGGTGAAAGAGGAGAGTGAAAAAGCTGGCTTAAGACGCAACATTCAAAACACTAAGATCCTAGCATCGTGTCCTATTATTTCATGGCAAATAGATGGGAAAACAATGGTAACAGTGAGACTTCTGTTTCCTTGGACTCCAAAATCATGGCAGGTGATGACTGCAGCTATGAAATTAAATGACACTTGTTTCTTGGAAGAAAAGCAGTGGCAAACCTAGACTGCATGTTAAAGAGCAGAGGCATCCGTTTGCCAAGAAGCGTCCATATAGTCAGAGCTATATTTGTGTTTTTTTAAGCAGTCACGTGACAATGTAAGTTAGGCCATAAAGAAGGCTGAACATTAAGAAATTGATACTTTTGAACCACAGTCTTGGAGAAGACCCTTGTGAGTCCCTTGGGCTGCAAGGAAATCAATCCAGTCAACTGTAAAGGACATCAATCCTGAAAATTCACTGGAGGGGCTGATGCTGAGGCAGAAGCTCCAATATAATGGCTATCTGATGTGAAGAGTCAACTCGTTGGCAAAGACTCTGATGCCGCCAAAGATTGGAGCAGAAGAAGGGGACGATGGAGGACCAGATACTTGGATGGCATCACCGACCCAGTGGATTTGAGTTTGAACAACCTCCGGGAGATGGTCAAGGGCAAGAAGGCGTGACATACTGCAGTCCATGGGATTTGGAGAGTTGGAGATGACTGAATGACTGAACAACCTATAACAGCCAGCAACAACAAATCTACAGAGTGCCTTTGACCGTGAGTAGTTTCAGGAGCTCTTGAAGCATGTCACAGATCTGAAACCCAAGATAGTGGCAAACCACTGAAGGTGTTTGACTTGGAGTTAGTGAAGCAGCCATTAGTATGTGCTACAACAATGAAACAATGAATGTCGATAACCTATATGGTGTATTTGTTGTGGAGTAAGTGAAGAACCACTTGAAGTGGGTTTCATGACTGAAACACTGTATGTTCACACTTCAGATGGTCTGTGTTTGATCTTGTATATAGAAAGAAGCACAAGGAGCCTGTCACAACCCTGAAACTGGATCATGGTAAATCATTGTGTATGATGAGCTGTGGTAGTTGAAAAATCAATGAAAGTATGTACTAGCCCTGAATCAATGGATGGTGATAAACTAAGAGTGTGCTCAACCTTGAGTGGACAAAGGATCTTTTGAAGCATATGCCAGAATTAACACACTGGATTGTGATAAATTATTGGTTATGTATTTTCTGCAGAGAATGACGAAGCAGTTGAGCAGGAAACAGCCTTGAAACACTGGATGATGATAAACTACAGGGTTTGTTTGATACATGTTGAATGAGGAGAAACTGAAAGCATGGCACAGACGAAAACATGGGACCATCATAAACTTCTGAATGCGTTTTATCTAGAATGGCTAAAGAAGGACTTTAAACTCAGCACAGAACCGAAACAGGAATTGTGATAAGCTACCTACCATATTTTATATGGAGAGGATAAAGAAGTACATGAGGCATGCCACAGTACTGGAACACTGGATACTGGTAAACGACAGGGAGTGTTTGAGTAAATGAGACAAAGGGACCCTTCAGGCCGGTAATAGCGCAGCATCAACGAATGATGAAAATGTACAGGGTGTGTTTTACCTGGAGGGGATGGAGGAGGCTCAAAACATGTCACAATACAGAAAAAATGGATGGTGATAGCTGTCACATTAATTTCTTCTGGAGTGGATTAAAAACCCCTTGAAGCATATCTAAAGTTACACACTGGATGGGGATATAATATTGTGTGTATTTAATGCCAGTAAGAAATAGAGGGAACAATAGAATAGGAAAGACGAGAAATCTTGCCCAGAAACTGAGAGACTGCAAGGGAATATTTCATGAGACATGGGCACAATCCAGGACAGAAGGGGTATGAACCTAGCAGAAGGAGAAAATGTGATGGAGTGCTGGCAAGAGTACACGAGAAGAGCTGTACCAAAGCAATGTCTTAATCACCTGCTGCCGCTGCTGCTGCTGCTGCTGCTGCTATGTCGCTTCTCTCGTGTCCAGCTCTTCATGACCCCATGGACAGCTCACTACCAGGCTCCTCTGTCCATTTGATTTTCCAGGCAAGAATATTGGAGTGGGGTGCCATCACCTTCTCTGCTTAATCACCCACATAACCATAATGGTGTGATCACTCACGTAGAGCAGACAACCTGGGGTGTGAAGGCAAGTGGATCTTAGGCAGAAATACCACAAACAATGCTAGTCAAGATGATAGACTTGAAGCTCAGCTATTTCAAATTGTAAAAGATAATGCTGTTAAAATGCTTCACTCAAGGTGCCAGGACATTTGGAAAACTCATCAATGACCACAGGACAGGAAAAGGTCAGATTCACTCTGATCCCAAAAAGGGGCATTGTGAAGGCATGCTCAAACTGCTGCCCAGTCGTTCTCACTTCATATGCTGGCTGGGTAATGCTCCAAATGCCTCCATCTAGGTTTCAACAGTATGTGAACTGAGAACTTTCAAATGTACAAATTGGATTACGAAAGGCAGAGGAACCAGAGATCAAATTGCCAACATTCATTGGATCATAGAAAAAGCAGGGAGTTCCAGAAAATGACCGACTTCTGCTTCATTCACTATGCTAAAGCATTTGACTGTGGGGGTCACAGAAATTGCGGAAAATTCTTAAAGAGGTGGGTATACTAGACCACTTTACCTGGCTCCTGAGAAACCTGTATGCAGGTCACGAAGTAACAGAATCAGACAGGAACAATGGAGTTGTTCAGAATTGGTAACGGAGTAGGTCAAGGCTGTCTTGTTGTCACGCCACTTATTTAACTTACATGCACAGTATATCACGCAAAATGTCAGACTGGATGAAGCGCAAAGTGGAATCGAAATTGCTGGGAGAAACATAAATAAACTCAGACATGCCCATGACAGAAAGCAGACGAGGGATTAGAGCTCTTTGCTGAGATGAAAGTGGAGATTTAAAACGTTGACTTAAACCTCTACATGCAATAAATTCAGATCCTGTCATCCAGTCCCACCTCTTGATAGCAAATAAATCAGGACACAATGGAAACTGTGAAAGAGTTTTATTTTCATGAGTTCCAAAACTACTGTATGTATTTGAAAGAGGATAGTTGCGGAAGCACTTGTGCATTAATCAGCACTGAAAGAACGGATGTGTGTATTAACCCAGAGCAGTTAAGAAAGCACTGTAGTATGTCACAGCACTGATAGAATAAATGGCGAAAAAACAGGTGTTGAGTTTCACCTCTGGGGATCAAACAAGCACCTACTAAATGCCACAAGTTACGGCCCTGAAACCTTGGCTAATGATAAAATGCTGGGAATGTTCAACTGATGTGGACTAGTAAGCACTTGAAGCATATCACTGTACTGAATATTGGATGATGATACACTAATGAGTATGTTTTTCAGGAGAAGATGAAGCGCATGAAGCATATTACAGCACTGAAGCACTGAAGGGTGGTAAACTCCAAGGAGTGACGGGCCAGGATTGACAAAGGAGCATACGCAGTGATTCACAGTACTGAGATACAGATGTTGGAAAACTATTGAGTATTTGACACCAGGTGGACAAAGAAGCATTCGGAGCATGTCCTCTGTCAAGGCACTGAGCACTGCATGGTGATAAACTACAGAGTGTGTTTTTGCAGAGAGTGGATGAATAGGCACTTGAATCACGTCATAGCACTGAAACACTGACTTTAGTAAAGTACCGGATGTATTTTTCCAGTCTGGATGATACAGCAGTTTGTGTCACAGCTTGGAAGTGCTGGATGGTGATAAACGGCTGGTGTGTTTGATAAAGATGCACTTGAACTTGTGACAGCAGTGAAAAGCAGCAAGGGATGTAGAGTAAGAATGCCTGAACTACACAACTGCACACTGAATCATGCATCCCAGCAGTATAAATCCTAGCACTGCAGCACACTTGTCACTTCTGAGTCCTTACACTAAGCAGGCATGGCACAGCTAGTGAGCATGTGGTCTAGAGCATATGTGTGGCCATTACTAATTTCAGACTCGGAAGCCTGTGTCTTGCCACTTGTAAGCCCAGGCCCCCAAATATTCATGCTTCAGCTACTGATATTGCACCCTGGTACACTCCATTATCACTGCTGAGACTGCATTACAGAGCATGAGATCCACTACTACTAATCTTGCTCGATGGCCTGAGTGCTTAAACCTGTGAGCCTACACTCTGCAGCTGAAAATTGCCAATGGCTTGGCTTGCCCTCTGTTGCATATGTTCCCCACGCTTCTTCCTGCACTCTGGAGCACCTGCTCCAGGAGGCTGCTTTCTAAAACACATATCGTCTCCACGAGTGAACCGTCATTCTAGATCAACTGTGTGACCACTAGTGACCTTGAATTCTGAAGTGTTATCTTAACTTCCTTGAGGTATTGCTCGAGAAGGTGTGTGCAACAATTACCCCTGTGACATTTTATAGCAGCCATTTTGCTGCAAGTCAACCAGCACTCTAGACTGTGCAAGCTGTGAGTAGTGTACCTGTATATCTGTGGATGACGTGCCACCACTACAGACCTGGTGTATACTTCATATGTCCTGCCTCAATTGATCGTGCGTCACCATACACATATGCCACAACCCTTGCGCTTGCACTGTTGAGGGCTTGTCTTCCCTCTACTGAGCTTGTGTGGCAGAGCAGGTATATCACATTTTCTGAATTGGATCTCTGGATATGCAACCCAAAATAAAAACCCAGCTTTCAAGAGAACATGTCCCTCTGCAGTCTGCACTCTTGAGCAAGGGCACCAACTCCTGAGACAACACTCTGAAGCACATGTAGAGCAGGCATGCTACATCTGCTGAACTTAGCTCTTCAGCATGCCTCTCAACAGTGAAACACACTTTAGGCATACCCCTCTTAACACAGACCCATGATCTAGAGCAGGCATGCTTCACATCCTGAATCTTGGCTTTCGAGAACACGTGCTTCATCTCCTGAGATGGTGCTTTTGCCGATTCTCCCCACCACTACTAAATCTGTGCTCTAGAGCGGGTGTGACACTTTGGAGCCTCCATGCCTCACTACTGCGTCTCTGCTCTAGCCTGGAAGTACTGAAACAGCTTAGCTCGCAATCCGCAGCACACGTTCTGCCACTAGTGTGCTTGCACTTTAGAGCAGGCTGTCTGAAGCCATCCCATTGGCACTGGCAACATGCGTCCAGCCACTGCTGAATGCACACTAGAGCACAGTTCCTGCCACTATTGAGCATGTACTCTACCACAAGATGTCTAAAACTGCTCAGTTGCATTGCGGAGCATACCTCTTTCCACAAGTGAACTTGCATTCTACAGGAAATGGTACACAAACACTGACCTTGTGCTCTAGAATTGGCACACCATACATAATTTTCTTAACATTTGAAGCATATGTCTGGCCAACACTAAATCCACGCTTTAGATCAGCTGTGCTAAAATCACTGAGCTTGCCCTCAAGAGTATATCTGAACTCACATTTTATAGCCACACCTACTACCACGGTGGATTCTGTGCTCTAAAACCCTTGTGAGATGAGAGAACAAGATGGTGGAGCTATAAGTGGATGTGGAGTACATCTCTCCATGGATACATCAGGCATACACCTTCAGACACAGAAGAGTAATCAGAACATTACCGGAAAGTAGACAGGAGTACCTGACAAGTGGCAAAGAATATATAGAACCACGCAAAACTCAGTCGGGGGAAAGAACTGGGGGAAAAATCAGGAGTGTTAGTAGGACTGGATCTGCCCTGAGTGGGGGAAGGAACTGAAGCTGAGGTCCAATCCCACATTGGGTCAATCGTCTGAAGTGTAGAATAGACATTTAAAGCTGAGAGTGAAACAGATGATCTGTGGAAAGCTGGGTGCAATGAGAAGCAGAGGGTCCTTGCTGCAGCCGTACATACCCCGTACAAGGACATCTGTCCCCTGAAAGGCCCCGTGGCTGGCAGCTGCAGTTTAGGGACTTTGCGGCAATTCATGGGGAGGGCTGCTGTTTCCTGGGGAGAAATCGAGAGAGGGGGTTTGAAGGAGGACACTGTCGTAGGGTATGCCTGTGGAGGAAAGCTAGGCAGCCATGAAAGCAGGGCCATAACGCCGAGTCACATGTCGGGGGTGGAGCAATCACTATAGCCTCTCTCTCCCTCATGCTAGCATCAGTAGTTACTACAATAATGAGGCTGACCCTTCAAATGCTGAACACACTGAAATGCAGAGCAGGACACCACGCAGGGTCATCCATTAAGTGCCTGATGCATCATACTAGAGTAGAATCCCACTCAGGATGCTCCTTTAAGTGTCGGATGCACTGATTTACACAGGAGGACCCCAGCCAGGAAATTCGCTCTATGTGCTGACCCATTGAACGACAGAGAAGGATCCCAGGCAAGGAAGCCTTCTGAGTGGCCGAATAGGTGGAACTAGGGAGAAGACTGGCCAAAGATGCCTTCTTATCACCGGATACAAGGGCTCAAAAAAGAAAAAAAAAAAGGCTCTGATAGGGCCCTAACTCCTGTGGTGTAGTCAGTCTGTGTCCCTGCACCCTGCCCGTTTGACACCACCTGTGTCCCTCAAAGCCAAGCAGCTGCTCCACTTTCACAGTTAACTCTCATTGGAAAAAAGCTGCTACTGGTTAAAAAAACAAATCGTGCAACTATTTGCACAGGATTGCTTCAGTCCTGTCTAACTCTGTGTGGAACACATTTCACCACTACAGAGAAGAAGCTCTAAAATGCATATACTGGAACAACTGATTTTTTCCAGTCTTGTAGCCACTGCTGAGTTTTCCAGATTTGCTTGCATATTGAGTTCAGCACTTTCATAGCACTCACTATTAGGATTTGAAATCACTCAAGTGGAGTTCTCTATCTCCACTAGCTGTGTTTCTATTGATGCCTCTTGCGGCATGCTTGACCTCACATTCCAGGATGTTTGGCTCTAGGTGAGTGATTAGATCATGATGATTATCTGGATCATGGAGATCTTTTCTGCCTAGTTCTTCCATCTTTGCGGTATCGATTTTTGCTACCTCTTCTTAATATCTTCTGCTTCTGTTCAGTCCATACAATCTCTGTCCTTTACTGTATCCACCTTTGCATGAAATGTTCCCTTGGTATCTCTAATTTTCTTGAAGCGATCTCTACTCTTTCCCATTCTGTTGCTTTCCTCTATTTTTTGCACTCATCACCGAGGAAGGCTTTCTTATCGCTCTTTGCTATTCTTTGGTGCACTCTATTCATATGGGTATATCTTCCCTTTTCTCCTTTGCCTGTTGTTTCTATTCCTTTCTCAGTTATTTGTAAGGCCTCCTCAGACAACCATTTTGCCTTTTTGCATTCATGTTCTTGGGGATGGTCTTCATCACTGCCTCCTCTACAATGTCATGAACCTCCAAATGTAGTTCTTCAAACACTATATTATGCCTAATCCCCTAAATATTTTCTCATGTCCACTGTACCATCATAAGGGATCTGATTTAGGTCAAACCTGAATCATCGAGTGGTCTTCCCTACTGTCTTCAACTTAAGTCCAAGTCTATAGCAAATACTGAGCTTCCACTCTGAACCTTCCTTCTTACAAGTATTTGTCCACCATTTTAGAGCACTTTTGCTGCATCTCTTTATCTTCACTCTGAACATACGTACCGTCACTCCTGAAAGGATGCTCAAGTGCATGCATTGAACTCCTACTCAGCCTAAGCTCCACAGTAGTCATGCCGATCTACTAAGCTTGCATTCTGCCGCATGCGTCTTTCACTATTTAGACTATGATACTGAGGTCATGCTGCAACTGCATAGTTGCAATCTCAGGCATACTTTCTTCGACTTTCAGCTTTTATACCAGCACACATGTTCTGCCCCTCCTAAGCCCGCTTTCTGGAAGAGATATGAAACAACTGTTGAGGTTGTATTCTGGAGCATGTCCCTGTTATTTCTGAATGCATTCTTTTTGTATTTCTTCATATTTCTTTTTAAAAATGATTTAATTGGAATAGAATTATTGTGTATTACTGTGATAGTTTTTGACATATACATCAACATGAATCAGCCGCATGGATACATGCGTCCCCCTATCCTGAACACAACTCAAACCTCATTTATTACCCCACGCTTCTGGGTTCGTCCACAGCACAAGGGTTGGATGCATCTTTCATGCATTGAACTTGCACTGGTCATCTCTTTTATGTATGGTAATGTACCTGTTTCAATGCTAATTTCTCCAATCATCCCATCCTTGAACTCTCCCATTGAGTCTCAGAGTCTGTTCTTTATATGTGGATCTTTTTTACTGGCCTTCATGCAGAATCATTGTTACTGTCTTCCTAAATCCCATTTGTACGCATTAATAAACAATATTTGCCTTTCTCTTTCTAACTTTTTTTTTTGCTCTGAATAATAGGCTGCAGGTTGAACTGCCTTACCAAAAGTGACACAAATATGTGTTTTTCTGTAGCTAAGTAATATTATATTTGAATATATAGCACAACTTCCTTATATTTTCATCTGCTGATGTGCATCTAGATTACGTGCAAGTCATAGCTTTTGGAAAGAGAATTGTAATAAACATTAGCTTTTAATTCATGTTAGGTGTAATAGAAATGGGAAAACAATAAAACCCAAATGTAGAATGATTCAAATTCTACTCGATTGTTGAATATTATGTAAGTTGAAATACTTCAAAATCTGTTTCCTTGGCTGCATGTAACATATGAGGACTCTTTTATATCACTCACCTCTCTCCTTTTCATAAATATAGACCAATTTTCAAATGTTTGTCCAGTTTAATGACAAAATACTAACATAGACATATATATATATATAATATATATAAAATAGAGATATGTTTTCATATCATAAACTGTTGATAGCAAGCCTAGATTTTAGAATTATTTCCACCTCCATGCTCCATCTCAACAGGAAAGAGCCAAAGTTGTTGCTGACTCAATCACTCCAAGAGCTGGGAAACCTGAAGAAGAAACGGAACCTGCACTGAGATTTTCTGTCATATTTATGATCGAGCTCTAAGTCCAAGACTTGTTTTCCTTTATTGTACTAAGCAGTCCCTTCTTAAGATTGAAAAGCCTGGAAATCGAGAGAGAGAGGTAGGAGATTGTAGACCTCCTCATGTTCAAAAGGAATTTTAATCAGAGAAGCTAGAAAAGACAGAAACTGAGGAAAACAATCAAGTGATAGACAATAATAATGATTTAGCCACTAATCAAACTCAAGGGTCTTTAGTCCCTCCTCAAGGGCCAGCGTGGAGAAGGAAATGGCAACCCACTCCAGTGTTCTGCCTGGAGAATCCCAGGGATGGGGGAGCCTGGTGGGCTGCCATCTTTGGGATCGCACAGAGTCGGACACGACTGAAGCGAATTAGCAGCAGCAGCAGCAAGGACCATCGCTGACATTCGGAGCAATATCCTGTGAACAATTTTAGAGATGCTAAAGCCCAAACCAGGCTGAAATGTAAGTGCATAGTTGGAACTAGACGGTCAATGATGTGGACTCCCAATATCCTCACTAATAGGCCATTAGTAGAATGTCCCAATATTGATCACAGACCCCATGTTCCACCCTCACTCAGCCATTAAAATAGTCCCCCTGAAAGTATTTGGGGATTTGTGTCTTTGAAGCACCAGCTGCTAAGACACCTTGCTTCGTCCTACAATAAGCACTTCCCCCCCGCCCCCGCCACTGAAACCAACAGTCAATTCATAAATTTGTTTGCACAGAAGCAAGTAGACCAAGTCTGCTAGGGTAACAGTACTGAATATTAAGAATGTGTGCATAGAAGGATGATAAATCACTTTTATTTCAGAAATAAAGTAGATTTATTGATGTGAGTTTTCGATAACCCTGTATGCGAGATAGCAAAAGAGACACAGATGTATAGAACAGTCTTTTGCACTCTGTGGGAGAGTGAGAGGGTGGGATGTTTTGGGAGAATGGCATTGAAACATGTATAATATCATATATGAAATGGGTCTCCAGCCCAGGTTCAATGCATGATACTGGATGCTTGGGGCTGGTGCACTGGGACGACCCAGAGGGATGGTACGGGTTGGCAGAAGGGAAGGGGTTCAGGAAAGGGAACGTGTGTACACCTGTGGCGGACATATGTTAATGTACGGCAAAATCATTACAATAATGTAAAGTAATTACCCTACAATTAAAATAATAAATTTATTTTAAAAAAAAAAGGAAATCTTCTAAAAAAGCTCCACACCTACATTGAAACCAAGCACGACCAAGAGCCAACAAGTTCCACAGGAAGACATACCATGCCAATTCTCCAGCAACACAGGAACAGAACCTGGAGCTTCAATACACAGGTTGCCCAAACAGCAAACCCATAGACATCTCAAACCTCACTACTGGACACTTCATTGCCCTCCAGAGAGAAGAGATGCAGCTCCACCCACCGGAACACTGACACAAGCTTCCCTAACCAGGAAACCTGACAAGCCCCTCGTCCAACCCCAGCCACAGGGAGGAACCTCCACAATAAAGAGGAACCACAAACTGCCAGAAAGAGAAAGACCATCCCAAACACAGGAACCCCCCCGCACCCAAAAAAAAAAAAAAGGCCAAATTGACTAATGAGATTTTTGCATGCTTCATGGTTTTGGTTACTATTTCTGCCAGCAGTCTGTATTTTAAGTTGATGCTGAAGTAAACACTTGGTTGAACAAAACCCTTCAGTTGCTAGGAGACCAGTGACTTTGTCATGTCACAACTAACCTTCGATTGCTAGGAGACCAGTGATTTTGTGATCTCACAGCTGTTTGACTGGGGGGATCACTGTGATTGTCCAGAGAGTTTCTCTCTGTAGGCCAGCCAAACATCATTTGAAGTTGCATTGTGTAAAAGCAGACAAATGAGAACATTATCTGAAGAAAGATTTCCCTGAGATGGCACATATTTCTTCAGAAATTCAAGATGGACCTCCTAAAGGTGAGTCCACTGGTTCAGAAAGCTCCATTAGATCTTACTGGTATGATTATACAACTGGGGACTCAGTTTTGATATCTATGATTGAAGAATATGCTTTTCAGCCTTTGGCTGAGGATCTGGTGATCAAAAGGCCACACTACACATATTCTGTCTCTGAAACAGATGATGTGAATGATTTTCTTTCACTCACATTTCCACAAAAACTTTGGAATATAGTGGAAAGTGATCAGTTTGAGTCTATTTGGTGGGATGAGACAGGCACATGTAGAGTGATCAATGAAGAACTCTTCAGGAAAGAAGTCTTGGAAAGAAAGGAGCCTTTCAGAAAATTTGAAACCAAGAACATAAAGAGGTTAATTCGACAGCTTAATCTTTATGGAGTTAACAAAAACCGACAAACTGTTCAAAGATCGGCTGCACTACCAGTCTTTCTGGAAGAAGAAAACAACATCTCTCTTTTGAGAAAGGTATTCCAAAATTTTCACTTTTTGGCAATGGGTCAGATTCAATCATGTGACCTAGAAAGCATGTTCATATATGTGGCTAAAACGGAGTTTAAACTTGAGATAACAAATTATTGAAAAAGTTGTATCTTTTTGAAGTTGAGAACAGCTGGAGGTTAGAATATTGGATGTTCAACAAACCTTCCTAGTGACTTGAAACCAGATACAAGTTCTGAAGCTACTTAAAGTGGTATTTAGTGTATATATACAACATATTTGTAGTTGAGCATATACCTTCTAACATGTTACCTGTTAAAACTACCAACAGAGGTATTTTCTTTGATGTTATTTCATTGCTTCCATTAAAGGAAACTTATAGTGATATGAAGGAATGAAATTAGTAAAGAATGAAAAATGAATATAATGGAGAAGTGGAGAAAAGGGAACCCTCCTACACTGTTGGTGGGAATGCAAACTAGTACAGCCACTATGGAGAACAGTGTGGAGATTCCTTAAGAAATTGCCAATAGAACTACCTTATGACCCAGCAATCCCACTGCTGGGCATCCACACTGAGGAAACCAGAATTGAAATAGACACATGTACCCCAATGTTCATCGCAGCTCTGTTTATAATAGCCAGGACATGGAAACAACCTAGATGTCCATCAGCAGATGAATGGATAAGAAAGCTGTGGTACATATACACAATGGAGTATTACTAGCCGTTAAAAAGAATTCATTTGAGTCAGTTCTGATGAGATGGATGAAACTGGAGCCAATTATACAGAGTGAAGTAAGCCAGAAAGAAAAACACCAATACAGTATACTAACACATATATATGGAATTTAGGAAGATGGCAGTGACGACCCTGTATGCAAGACAGGAAAAAAGACACAGATGTGTATAACGGACTTTTGGACGCAGAGGGAGAGGGAGAGGGTGGGATGATTTGGGAGAATGGGAATTCTAACATGTATACTATCATGTAAGAATTGAATCACTAGTCCATGTCTGACGTAGGGTGCAGCATGCTTGGGGCTGGTGCATGGGGATGACCCAGAGAGTTGTTGAGGGGAGGGAGGTGGGAGGGGGGGTCATGTTTGGGAACGCATGTAAGAATTAAAGATATTAACATTTAAAAAAAAAAAAAAACACTGGGGGGGGGGAATAACAGGAGTTGAGGAAAATAAAGAAAAGGTATGAAAAAAAAAAAGAAAAGAAATATTGTAACAAAACCAAAACTTTATTCTCCCATATGACTACCAGGAGACTTCCAGCAGAACAGAGCATTTAAAAAACACTCTGTAAAGGGCCAAAAAAGAAATATGTTAGGCTTTGCGAATATGACCATTGGCAATTAATTAAGTTTTCAGGCATAGAGGATAACCAAAGAAGCTGGCAAGTCCCTCTTCCACCTTTAAGGACTCCGAAAACTGAATTACACACAATTTTCACGTCAGAAAATAAAAGTCTTTTCGGTTTTCCTCAGCCATTAAAAGTGTAAAGCTCTAAAATTAAAAAGAAGAAGAAGAAGAAAAAGTAAAGCTCATTCTCAGCTCACAATAGACAGTGCAAAAACAGGGGCAGGCTACCCTGCCTTGATTGAAATGGAATTCCAAGAGGAGGGGCGCCAAGATCCACTGTAAGGTCAAGTTCCTTAAGCAAAGAACTGGCTTAAGGGAGGTCACCCCTGAGGGCTGTGAGTGCCGGACACCATCACTGGACTCCCCTGGTAGACTCGGAGGCCGTTCTCAGCCCTGTGCCCTGGCGACTGTGCCATCTGTTTTTTCTTTCTTCGCATTTGGTGAGCTGAGCAATCTTGACCCAAGATCCTTGACATTCAGATTCAGCCTGACCAGGCCTACAGCGGCTGCTTTTATGGGAGGAGGGGCTGTGGGGCGGGCTCATCGCGCGCGCATGCGCCCAACTCGGCCTCGCGGCCAATCAGATGGCAGGTGCCGACACCTGGCAGCCAATCATCGGAGGCAGCCCGCAAGCCTGTAGAGGGAGCTGAGGCGGTGCCCCAGACCTGAGGAGGCCTTGTCCCCGCAGGCTCGACTCCTCGGGGTTAATCTTGGAACTGCCTAGGGCAGGTGAGCTGCCAGCAGTTCTGTCTCCTCCCTCAGTGGGGACCGGTAAGGACTGGAGCGTGGTTCAGCCAAAGCAGTGCCTGACGGCTAAAGGGAGGGTTTCTCGGGTCCCCACTCGCACGAGGCCTTGCTCCGCGGGGCGGCTGGTGAGGGCGGTGAGAGCTTGCGGCAGGATCCACAGGCTTCAGGCTCCTTTCGCCCTCTCCCCTCTCTAGTCTGGGCGGGCTCTGCTCTCCAGCAGCTTTCCTGCCCAGGGGCGGGACAAGCCAGCTCGCGGAAAGGGCCTCTTAGGCCCCTGGCCCCTGGCACCACCCCCAGCTCTCCTGTGGAACCTAATGTATTTAAACACAGATGCACAAATCTTCACGGCCCAACCCGGTTCTGCACCCAGGCACAGTCAGGCAGGAGCAGAAAAAAAAAACAAAAACAAAAACCAAAAAAACATCTATCTAGCAGCCTCTTCACTGCCCTGGTGCTTTAGTCGTTTTCCTGTTTCCTCTGCCTCTCCTCAGACTCCAGGGCTGCCCCGTCCCTGGGGGCCCCGAGATTCAGGCCTTTGGTTCTGGAAGTTGGCAGATGAGGTATTTGTTTGTTTGTTACTGAGAGAAGGGAGGTGGGAGGAAGAAGCTCAGGGCAAAGGAGTACAATCACTTGGTCTGGTTGAGTGTGAGACGCCTGGTCAGCATCCGTAGGGTAGGACCAGGGAGGGCCTGGGGGGATAGAATGTTCCCAGAACAGGGGACTCACCCTGGCCGTTTCCTCTGCTTGTCCCCAGGATGTGACCGTGTGCTGCCTGGGAGGTCTCAAGCGCTCAGGAGTTCAGTGGGCCCCTGAGGTAAGGTGACAGACATCTTTACAACAGGGACAAAGGTGTGGCTTTCTTACTTTGCGTTTTTCTCCTTTCATTCGTCGGCTGACACGTTGCTGTTGAGAGAGAGTATTCCTGATTGGGGATTACGTGACCCTGATTGCGGGTGCTGACTTCAGGGCCATCATGGTTTCAGGTTTGCAGCTTTCTGAGTGGCAAGCTTAAAAACAGGCAGAGTGACTTGCTTTCGCCTGCCTTCTTGAAAGAAAAAAAGTAAGAACACCATGGGTCTTAAGCTGTGTAGAGCTGACTCCTACCACTTGGTGAGGCTAAAATGGGGCAATGCACATATCCTAAGGTTTTAGCTGGCAAAGCAAAGCAATGCAGGTGTGGGGGTTCCCTGGTGGCCTGCTGATTAGGATTCTGGGCTTTCACTACAGTGGTCTGGATTCAATCTCTGGTCAGGGAACTGGGACCCCACAAGCCAAACAGCATGGCCAAATGAATGAATGAATCCAGTGGTACATTCAGAGAAAATATCCTGTGATTTAACATGTTCACGTGAGATTGCTTTCTCATTTCTGTACCCTTAAGGGCTTTTCTTCATTAAGTAAGTCAGCTCCACTGGATGGGGGTCAGGCACCATCTGAGTTCATTTCATGCGAGTAAACAAGATCATAGGAAGCTCTATGCCCAGCCACTTGTGCCTACAGCTGTGTTGTATACTTATCTTGCTGGTACAGCTTTGACTTCACAGCATGTTTTGTTTTGGTCACAACATGTGGCTTCATAGGACATTAGTTCCCCAGCCAGGGATCGAACACAGGATCCTGGCAGTGAGAGGGCTGAGTCCTAACCAAACTACTGGACTGCCAGGCAACTCCTCTGTTTCGGTGCTTTGGATTGGGTGAGTGTGTGTGTGTCTGTGTGTCTGTGTGTGTGTGTGTTTTGATTTTTGCTATATTTATAGGAGAACTGTTCTGTGTGTAAGTATGATGTGAATGGTATTAAAACTTGAAATGTTTGTGTTGTACGTATGATCTCAAAATGGAATAGTTTGAAAGAACTTACCACTTTTTATCTCTTGACTTAGGATCTCTCCTGAGGTAGTAGTCAAGCTTTTGTCTGGCTTGGCAACCTCTGAAGACTTAGCTTGTTGAATCTAAGCTCTCTCACTTGTCTGTACTCTTGAAGCCTCAGTTCCTCCTTCTGTGGGCCTCTCCAAGGGGCTTCTCTTGTGGAGGCTGCTGTCTTTTCTCAGAATGAGTGATTCAGGAAAGCGCTTGCACCCATGATAAAGTGCAGAGTCTTTTTTGAGATGTTACACATCTTCACTTGTGTATTTGCTTAGTCTCACAGGTCTACCCTGTGATAGATTGAGAGAGAACTACACAGGGGTGGGAATATTAGGAGATTGAATTCACTTGAAGGCTGGTTACCATACCCATTAATCCACTATGCCAGCCTTTTTTTTATATGATCTCAGCTCTGTCAATGTGAGCAAATTATTTGGCTTGTGTACCCTTCTTGTGTGCTGCTACTGCTGCTAAGCCACTTCAGTCGTGTCCGACTCTGCAGTCTCATGGACAGCCACACACAAGGCTCTCCCTTATCTGGGATTCTCCAGGCAAGAACGCTGGAGTGGGTTGCCATTTCCTTCTCCAGTGCATGAGAGTGAAGTCGCTCAGTCGTGTCCGACCCTTCGAAACCACATGGACTGGGGCCTACCAGGCTCCTCCGTCTGTGGGATATTGCAGGCAAGAGTACTGGTTTGGGTTTCCATTGCCTTCTCCAGCTTGTGTGCTCTCTGGCCTGATGTACTCAATTTTGATCTACTCAGTTCTAGACCTACTCATTTCTTGAAGTTCTAGCAAGTCTCCTCTTTGCCCTGGATTAAGGTTTCTGTTTCTCTGGATGGTTCCCATCAGCAAACTGACTGACTATAATGTGACCTGTCGTTACAAATCCATCTTTTGGTGACACATCCTGCTTCTGCTGCTTTTATATCATATTTGCTTGTTACAGACCTCTGCAGAGTTGTTCCTAGACTTTGTTATCTCGAGTTCTCTCATTTTCCTATAAAGCCACTCTTGTCAAGGCCACAGGTGAATTTCAAATATTCAAATGTCTGCCTGCAAGGTAGGAGACCTGGCATCAATTCCTGGGTTGGGAAGATCGCCTTGAGAAGGAAATGGTAATCCACTCCAGCACTCTTGCCTGGAAAACCCATGAACGGAGGAGCCTGGTAGGCTACAGTCCATGGGATTGCAAAGAGTCGGAAATGTCTATTCAAATTCTTTTCCTGGTTGTTAAATGCTTTTCTGTTTTTAATTGTTGTAGAAAACATCTAACTTAAATTTTTACCATTTTAACCATTTTTGCATGCTAAGTATTTTGCACACTTTCATCAGCCTTTTGGAGGAAGAAATGGCAACCCACTGCAAATCTGATGGAGAAGGGAACGTGGTGAACTTTAGTCCATGGGGATGCAACGTTGGGCACAACTGAGTGACTAAGACATATACACACACGTAGTCACAGTGTTGATTGTTGTTGTTGTCATTGTTTTAGCTGTGTTGTGCAGCTTGAATGACAGTTCCCAGGCCCCTGATAGGACACTGTGGAGTCCTAACCTCTGAACTACCAGGGAATTCCTTATCACATTGTTATGAAGCAGATCTCTACACCTTTACAGCTTGCAAAATCAAAACTCTGTACCCATCACTTGTCCCATTAAACAAACAGCAACTCCTCTTTTCTTGCCCGTTGACCTAGACCATGGACTCCATCATTCTTTTTTGTTTCCTTTCTATTGCTTGACTGTGTTAGCTATTTCATGCAAGTAGAAACTTACAGTATTTGTCTTTTTGTACGACTGGCTTATTGCATTTGGCTTGATGTCTGAAATGATCATGCATGCTGTAGCATGTGACAGAATTTTCTCTATATGGCTAAATAATATTTCATTGTGTGTATATATCACATTTGATGGACATTTCGATGCTTCCACCTCTTAGTTGTTGTGCTTCGTGCTGCTGTGAGCACGGCTCTGCAGATATCCCAAGACCCCATGTTAACTTCTTTTGAATTTATATCCTGAAGTGGAATTGCTGAATCATGTGTCAGCCCTAGTTCTTTAATTTTTTGAGGAGCCTTTAAACTGTTTTCGGTAGCAGTTGCACCATTTTAAAATCTATCCGAAACACACAAGGATCCAGTTTCTGTACGTGCTTGCCAACAGTTGCCCTTTCCTTTCCTTCATATGTAAACACACACATATGCACACACAATTTCTTTCATACCCTTTTCATGATTGTTTATCTCAAATTATGAATATAGTTCCTTGTGCTATACAGTACGCTCTTGTTTGTCTATTGTATGTATTATGCTTTGCATCTGCTAATCACGAGCTCCCAATCTGTGCCTGCCGTACCTTTCCCTCTTGGGAATCACATAGTCTGCTCTCTATGTCTGTGAGTCTGTTTCTCTTTCATAGATCAGCTTATTTGTGGCATATTTTAGAGTCCATGTAAGTGATACCATACGATATTTGTCTTTCTCTCTCTTTTTTTTAATATTTATTTTTACTATGTTTTATTTTACAACACTGTGTTGGTTTTCCCATACATTGACATGAATCCGCCACAGGTGTACATGAGTTCCCAATCCTCACCCCCCTCCCACCGCCCACCCCATATCATCTCTCTGGATCATCCCTGTGCACCAGCGCCAAGCATCCTGTATCCTGCATCGAACATAGACTGGCGACTATCTTACATGATAGTGTACATATTTCAGTGCCATTCTCCCGTATTATCCCACCCTCTCCCGCTCCCTCAGAGTCCAAAAATCTGTTCTATACATCTGTGTCTCTTCTGCTGTCTCTCATACAGGGTTATCATTACCATCTTTCTAAATTCCATATATATGTGTTAGTATACTGTGTTGGTGTTTTTTTTCTAGCTCACTTCACTGTGTATAATCGGCTCCAGTTTCATCCATCTCATTAGAATTGATTCCTATAAAGTCTGCAAGCAATAATGCTGGAGAGGGTGTGGAGAAAAGGGAACCCTCTTACACTGTTGGTGGGAATGCAATCTAGTACAGCCACTATGGAGAACACTGTTTATAATAGCCAGGACATGGAACAACCTAGATGTCCATCAACAGATAAATGGATCAGAAAGCTGTGGTACATATACACAGTGGAGTATTACTCAGCCATTCAAAAGAATATATTGTCTTTCTCTTTCTGACTTCCTAAGTATTCTTTTGAATGCTAGTGTAGATTCAAGTATTTACTTAACAACATTTGTTGCTACTGTATAAAATGTGGTTGACTTTTAAAATATTTGTCTTCTATTCTGCAAGCTTTATATTAATTCTAATACTTGTGTTTCTTCAACATTTTCTATACTAAATTATCTTATGTCTAATATACTTTGACTTCTTCCTTTCCATTCTGAAGGCTGTTTTTTGTTTTTTATTGTTTTTTGTTTTTTCGTTTTTTTTTTTTTTTTTGAAACTACAGCAACAATTCTCTTTTGTTACCTGATTGCTCTGGTTGTAAAACTGCCAGTATAATGTTGAGCCAAAGTGTGTAATAGACTTCCTTGTGTTGTTCCCAGTCTTAGAGGGAAAGCTTGCAGTTTTTCATTCTTAAGTATGATGTTAGCTGTGGGTCATTTTACAGGTGCCCTTTGATTGAGAAAGTTCTCTTCTGTTCTTAATTATTAAGTGTTCTTTTAAACCCGGTTATGAAAAGGTGCTAGATTCAGGGAAATGCCTTTTCTTCAGGCAGATGTGTTATTTGTTTTATTGTTTTAAAATGGCATAATGTTGATTGACTTTCCTATAATGAACCAACTTTGCATACCTCCCTAAATCGCATGTGATCATAGTGTACAGTCTTTTTTATATGCTGTTGGATTTTGTTTGCCAGTATTTTGTTGAGGACTCTTTCACCTGTATCCATAAGGGATATCAGGTGTGTGTGTGTTTGTGTGTGTGTGTGTGTGTGTGTGTGTGTGTGTGTGTGTGTGTGTGATGTCTCTGTCTGATATTGGTATGAGAGAAAGACTGGCATCATTTGGCCTGCTATGTGGGGAAGAGACGTGTGGCATAAAGATGAAGCATTGTTGGACTGAAGTTTAGCCAGGATTAGAGGGAGAAATTTAGGATATATCTGTGTGGAATTGGGGTGAGATTATCAGAGAGCTCATTCTCAGTTTCCTAGGCCTGAATTAAGTGCTTGACATTGAATTATGCTGTTTGTTAACTAGGAATATATAGATTATACTTTGAATTTGCTACCTATTTTGTTTGTTAACATTTTTGAATTTAGAATTTATGGATCAGTTGTAATGTGCATTTAAGATCCATTTTCTTCCATTTTTACTACAAAACAAGATGCCATTGAATAGCTGATGCCTTTTAAAAAAGCTGTTAACCTTAAGTCTAAGAAATAAGCATGTTTGTCTTTAAGATACAGAAACACATTTAAAAGTTACAAATTTGCCCAAGAAGAGGCAACTGGTGTGTGGTTAAGTTAGAATTCCAACTTAATCTCCTATGACTCCAAAGTCCATGCTTCGAACGCTGTAGAACAATGCTTTTGTAAAAATACTCTCCTTTACATTTGATTTCACGTAATGATCAGTGTGGTGTTTTGGTTTTTTTTCCCCGTCTTTATTTTTTTAAGTAGAAGAGGTTAAAGTGAACATGTGACAAAGCTATGATTCTAGAGCCATGTAGACTTGTACTCGTAGTTTTTTCAGCTGTCATTGAGTCTGGTTGACGCTCAGTGTCTTTGTCTGTAAGATAAGGGTGTGTATAAGTACTCTAGAGTTTTGGAGATACTCAAATAGCCCATTTTTCTGTACTTAACTAATCTGTAGTATGTTTATACTTAGGTGGCAGTTTGTATAAAGGAAGCACTGGGACTTGTGACCGCACCCTCTAAGAATAAGAAAGTATTAAAAATATGGAACTCCCACGTATGTTACGTGAAGAAGAACAAGAGCCAGAAGTACGGAAAAGGGAGGGAGAGACCAAACAAGTAGATGATGCTGATGATGATGATGAAGTGATCTTGGTTGGAGTGGAACATGGAAATGAAGATGCTGACGTGATCTTTGTTGGGATGAGCTCAGCTTCAAAACCAGTCGTTTCAAACATACTGAACAGAGATACCCCAGGTTCTTATTCAAGGAGAAAAAGGTGTGGTCACTTCAGGAGAGGTAACGCTCACAGATTACAGCCTGTTAGTCATGTGACTCCTACATCAGAAGCAAAGACTGTCTTGCCAGTGTCTGACTCTGACTCAAGATCAACAGGTAGTCCTATTATTATTGAACCTCCGTCTCAAGCTGATTATAAAAATCTTTCACCACAAATAGTGCCTGATTGCTTTTCGAAGGAGTTATGTTCTTCTTTGATTACCTTCACAAGTTCATTGCAGCATCCAGTAGAAACAGCAGTTTCTGCAGGAGATATGAATAAAAGTCCTCATGTATCAAAGCGAGTTTCCCCTTGTGAAACAAATCGCAGAAATCCCAGAAGGCCTAAACTCAGTGATGGCATTGTCGGGGAACATTCTTTAGGTTTCTCCCCGTCAGGTTTTTTTCATACAGAGACCACTCAGCAAAGCACACCAGACCGTGTCCATACCTCACTAAGCCATGTTCAGAATGGAGAACCTTGTCCAACACCTTTTCCAAAGGACAGTGTTCATTGCAAGCCTGTAAGACCTTTAGGGGAAAGTGGACGGACAAAAACTGATTTTCCAAGTTTGGCAAGTCCAAACAAAATTGGTGATCCCACAGAAGGAAATCTGATTGTGTTACTTCATGACTTCTACTATGGCGAGCATGGAGGAGTTGGGCAGCCAGAAGCGAAGACCCACACCGCGTTTAAATGCCTCAGCTGCTTGAAAGTTCTAAAAAATGTCAAGTTTATGAATCACATGAAGCACCATTTGGAACTTGAGAGGCAGAGAGGTGACAGCTGGAAAACCCACACCACCTGCCAGCACTGCCTCCGCCAGTTTCCTACTCCCTTCCAGCTGCAGTGTCACATTGAAAGTGTCCACACGGCCCAGGAGCCCTCCGCAGTCTGTCACATCTGTGAGTTGTCCTTTGAGACAGATCAGGTTCTCTTAGAGCACATGAAAGACAATCATAAGCCTGGTGAAATGCCCTATGTATGCCAGGTTTGCAGTTACAGATCATCATTTTTTGCAGATGTGGATGCACATTTCAGAGCATACCATGGTAACACCAAGAATTTACTTTGCCCGTTTTGTCTCAAAATTTTTCAAACTGCAACAGCATACAGACGTCATCATCGAGGGCACTGGGAAAAGAGTTTTCACCAGTGTTCCAAATGTCGGCTACAGTTTTTAACTACCAAAGAGGAGAGGGAGCACAAGACCCAGTGTCATCAAATGTTTAAGAAGCCTAAGCAGCTAGAAGGATTGTCTCCTGAAACAAAAATTTTTATTCAAGTATCAATGGAACCCCTTCAGCCAGGATTGGTGGAAGTTGCATCCGTTACTGTGAACACATCTGATTTTGAATCATCACCCCCCAAATCTAAAAGGAGGAGGTCAAAAAAAGAAAAATAATAGTTAATTCTGCCTTCAGTAAGTCTGAAGCAAGTATTTCAGTCAAAGTTAAAAATCCCATTAAAAACCAAAAGATCAACTTATAGCATTATTCAATAATATCAAATATAGGGAAACCGATGGGTAATTTATGTGATTTTGTTTTAAATAGAGGAAGTACAGTTTTGTTTGATCTTCATATTGAGCTGCTATTTAAAAATCTATGATCTGTTTTTCGTGTAATTGTCTTAACATGTAAAAAGGATGTGTGCATGTGTGTGTGAGAGAGAGAGAAAGAGAAGTGGAGAAAGGAAAAGTAAGAACCTATTTTGGTATTTGATGTTACTTGTAAGTTCGAAAGCTCTCCTATACATATAATCTGTAGAGTGTTTTAGCAACGTAATTTTGAAGTGTTTTCATGCCTTGCAGATCTCAGTATCAGCTATATAGCCAGATTTGAATGTCACTTTCTGAAGTGCCTCTTGGGCTGATCTAAGATAACCTGGCTCTGAAAGCGTGCAGTGGAAGTTGATGGAGAAGCTACGATGTGAGTTTGGACCAGACACGGGTTTTAATCAGTGAAGAGCTGTGGCTTCGTGTCCCAGCTGAAGAAGAGGCATACATTCACTGCAGGCACAGAGCCAAGGGAGAAGGAACACTGTCTCAGAGTGCTTTTACCTAGCCCAGGGACATCTCAAGGAAGCCAGCCGTTAAAATGCCTGTGTTTGGTGAGAGACCCTGGCGAGCATGAAGCAGGCCCTGTGTAGCACTGACTGCAGTTGGAGAAGCAGAGATAGTTAATGAGACCTGGTGCCTGTGGACCTCCTGTTGAGTGATCAAAAGGGGAATTTGATTCATTCTGTCCCCTTTCCCATTTGGCTGGCCTGTAGTCACAGTGAGGTCGGCATATCTGTGTCAGACACAGTAGCAAAGCAAGTTAAAATTCCCAAAGGAAAAAGAGCCTTGACGTCCACTTTGATTTGCGCTGGACCCATAGTTGTAGCTGAAAAGGATCAAACAGAGGAAATCTGTTCAGCTTTTGAATTGGGCTAAATTGAGTTCTCTTACCCTTAAGCTACAGTGGAGTTGTCCAAGAATCGTAAATATAGTGGATAAAAATAGTCCAGGGTGATTAAAGCCTTTTTGGAACTCTTGCTTCCATTTTCCAGTTACATGTGTCTTACCCGAGTTGACCATGTGAAGATTTCGGTTCTGTATCTTATCTTGCCTTGGACACAAATGTAGTACAGTTAACAGCTAATTCTTTGCGTGTGTAATTTCCCATTGTATCAAACTAATTGAGTTTCCGTCTTTCTTGACACAGTCTGATGTGCAAGAATTGTCTCATGTATTTCAGTAATTATCAGGTCATAGAGTTATCCTTCCTCTAATGTATCCAACCATCTAATCTGTGATTATACTTGTGGAAACCTTCTTTCTTGCGGTCTCCAAGGGCTCTTTCACAGACCTGTGAGGTACCCTCTAAGTATCGGTTCCTGAACATCAGCACACTTGGCTGCCTCTGTAGGTTCTTGGAGTTGAGTCTCCTCCTGCAGTTGAATGTCACCCCTTCTCCACTTCTGGCACGGATACCTAGCAATCTCTGTGCACCATTCCAGGAAGCTGGGATCCTGTCTGTAGACCTATGCCAGGAGCAACTCTCCGTTTCCTCTTCCTTTCTCCTCCTCTTTGTCTCTCGCCACTCTCCCCAGGCCTCAGTTTCTTTAAGTCCTCTAAGCTTTCACAAAATGCTGGAAAGAGATCATCACCAAGCGGTTAGCATCCTTCTCAGAACTGAAGAGGAAGGACTACAGATGATGAAGCTGTAGTGAATCTGTTGTCTCCATTTTAGGTAATTTCGTGAGTGTAAATTCAAATTCAAATAAATTGTGTTTATTTACTCAGAGCCTGATTGATTTATTTGCACTTTGAATTCTTTACTAGGCCTTTCTCGTTAGTTTATTTGGGCCAAAGCACTTTGCTAAGTGTCAGCTGAAACCACTTTTAGTTGTGTAAAGAGTGTGTGTGTGTTCTGGTCTCAGGTGAAAACTCTCTGTATAAATAAATATGCAGACTATTGCATTTGTATCTCCTTTCTTCGATTTCTATAGTAAAAAATACGAAATGTTTTAGTTACGTGCTTTTATTGTTGCTTAGTATTATCAACACTGTTGCTGTTAGTTGCTGTGAAGTATGCTCCTAAGGACTACAAGTTGTGTTTATTGCCAAATTAAAAGGTTCCCGCAATATGGTCCCTGACTGCTTCCTCTCTTCCATTCTCTGTCTTCTACTCTACTTTTTTCCCCACTAATGTACTCTTTTTGACAACACTGGCCTTGGTTTTCCCCCATCAAATTCCATTTCTTCCCGATCCCAAGACTGCAAGTGCTGTTCTTCTGGAAATGCTCTTCCCGCAGGCCTGCATGGCTTGCTACCTCCCTTGTTTGAGCTTCACCAATGCTGTTCAAATAACACAATCAAATCTCCAACCCCCTCTCTTTCCTCCTCCTCCTTAAAGGCACTTGAAGTCTCTATCCTCTTCTTCCCTCTCCAGCCTAAATTTCCTAACTTTTCACAAAAAAAGAAAAAGAAAAAAGGAAAAAAGAAGAGATAATAACATCAGGGCTTTGCTTCTTAGAATTAACATGAGTCAGTTTCTGTGCCTGCAAATCAAAGATAGTTAATAGTGAGTTGAGTTCTTTCAGGAGCTTCCTCTGTTTTTCTTTTGATCCCTCTATATTTTGTTCACACAATGACACTTTGTTTTCTTTACAAATATATTGAAGATGTGTCAAGATTACTATTTTGTTACTGCCCTTTGTGAATTCCCTTGTCTGCCTTGCTTGTTCTTTCAGGGAAAATTTATTATTTTATTAATGTCATCTTAAAAGACTGGAAACTTCCCAAATCAGCAAGTTTTGTCCCCTGTTTTAATAATCTTTATCTTAAACATTAAAAAAAAAAAATTCCCTTCATGTTTTACTACAGGCAGCAAGAAGAAACCAGGAGGCACTTTTGGCTGTTTGGATGGAAATCCTCTTAGATAACTCAATTAAGTACAGTTTGTTCTCCCAGCTCATTAGGTGCATTTTCTACTTTTCATAATACTGCAGATGTAGTCGACTTTCGTCTTCACAATCCCCAGACTCTTTCCTCCTGCCTCTCCTTTCTGCCAAGCATCCTAGGTGCACGACTGTGATTCTACTTAGAACGTGTTTTCTTAGTGAGCAAACGGGGAGCGATTCCCTGGCTTCAGTGCTTCTGCTGGCCAGAGACTCTGTACCGTTCCCTAAGAACTTCATGGTTTCACTATCCAACTTCTATCACCTGGCTAGGTCAGTTGCAGTAGTTCATACTCACAAGTGAACTAGCAGGGATTACTACACGCACATGTGCAGAAACATACATGTGTACACAGTAACATCGCTGAGGGGAAACCTGTCCATATGCAGAAGTAAAGCTTTCTTTTCCAGGAACTTGAGTTTTGGTAGACACTCAAATTTCTGCACGCACATGTGCACAAACATGCACGTGTACTCAGTAACATCCCTGAGAGGAAACTTGTCCATATGCAGAAGTACAAGCTTTCTTTTCCAGGGACATTAGTTTTGGTAAGCACTCAAATTTCTATGTGCACATGTGCACAAATATATGCATGCACACAGTAAGATCGCTGAGAGGAAACTTGTCCATATTCCAAAGTACAAGTTTTCTTTTCCAGGAACATGAATGTTGGTAAGCATCCACATTTCTGTCCTTGTTTTTTCACTTGCTCATCGATTATGTCATGTTACACTTCTAACTCTGTGCCTTATCCTCAAAGGTTCCAAAACCTTGGCATTTGCTATTGATAGGGACTGGCCTGCAGAGCAGCAGGCAGCATTGGAAGTTCTTGCCATGAACAGCTGTATAACGTGTGCCTGCCTTCTGCATTCTCCCATCACCTTGGACAGCTTCACAGTACCAGTCACGTTGGCCTGATCCATTGACTGTGCATTCCTTCAGGGGACCAGAAAACAAGGACCTCTGAGCTCAGCTGACTTGAAGAACTGCTTTCTCGGTGTGCACCTGTCTAGGTCATTCCGTGTCAATGTTGTGCCCCTCTTGGTAGCCTACCACCCGTTACAGCCCCCAGCATTCTGAATGAGGCCCCCTGTTCTTCCTATCTGTGGAGCGTTCTGTGTGCACCATCTACCTGTGCCCCGATGTGCTCTCTCCATGTGGCAGGAAAAGGCCAGAAACGCCTGAGCCTCCAAAAGCCCCCGGAGACTGTGACAGGCCTGGTTCTGATCCAAGGTTGTGAAGAAGGTACACATGGATGCAGGGTCTCTTCCGATACCAAGAATGGAACCGGAGGCCATCAAAGTAAGGTGGCATCCCTACACGTCTTCCTTTCTGTTTAACACTACCCATGCACATGGGAGTCCCCCAACAGATGATGCCCTGGGGAACCTGCAGGTTCTGGGCCCAGAGCTAATGCCTCCGTTGGACAGAAAGCAGCGTTACTATCTCAAATGGACCAAGAGGGCTTGAACCACCCATGCCTCAGTGATTTGCTAAATGCCAAGGCTCTCTTTCAGTTGCTCTCATTAGGCCCAGGTAGGACTCCCTACAGTCACACATCCCTGCTTCCCTACACAGCACCCGTGCCAAGGAAGCCAGTGCGCGGTTGGGCCCAGGGATATCCAAGACGGTCACCTGGAAGGCAGCATCCCTGTGTCACCTGGGTGCAGATCCCCTACAACGCAATCAGAGATTCTGCTCCAGCAAGACTACCAGAATCCTCCTTCAGGTACAGACGTGCACCTTTGACACTCAGGCCCCCAAGCCAGGGGCAAGACCCCAAAGAAAAGGAGGAATTCATATCAGAACTTTCAGCACAGACCATGGGGTATCTTTGGCAGGACCGCTACTGCCTAGAGTCTGGACCCTGAAAACCAGCAGGCCCTGAACTGCCCCAGGGGCTTCTCTGTCTCCACTCCCCTGAGGTCCCTTAGGACATGCAGTTTACCCACCGCCCTTGTCTTTTCTCTGTTCCCTCCCTCACAGGCATATCCCGGATTGGGTCACACAGGGAAACCCACTTGCACATTTCTCGGCTTTGGGCACTGCCAGCGAGGCAGGCTGGAAGTGCCTGGAGGCATGCCTTGCTTACAGACCATGTCTCTCCTAGGATGCCTGTGGTTGACAGATACAGCATACTTTAGCGCATCTCATGTTTTGTGTCATATCGTGCCAGTGTGTGCCACACTCAGGGAGGGCGTGTGCTGGCTGCTGTGCTGATCTGGGCAGCACTGACCCAGGACCTTCCCAGTTCTCCTTTTCACATGTGTGTGGAACAATCTCCAGTGCAGCAGGCAATCTATGACTCTTTCTCCTTCAGCTCTCTGCCCATCTCGGCAGGACCTTAGCCTCACCATCCCAGATCTTGCCATAGCCACGTCCCTCATTTCCAGAGGCCAGCCCATGGCCCCACACACGGAGGGCTCCACAGGCAGTGGTTTCAAAGCCCCACCCCACGTGATTTGCTCTGTGTGAATCCTTAGACCATGAAACCCTCTTCCTGATCCAAGCACACACAACAACACGGTAGAACTGATGAGCGTGTTTTGTATCTGGTCTAATTGCAGATATCTGGAGCCACAGTCTGGAGTTATCACTGGCCATCCTTTCCTTGTTCCCATCCTGGGCAGGGTCAATGCAGAGATGAGGCGACAGACCACCTTCAGCCTGGTCGCCTCATGACTCCTCTTCTGGTTGCTCAGCACCTCCTCTCCTGCCACCTTCATCTCTGCCTCTGCCCTGGGCCGGACACACACACACACACACACACACACACACACACACAATCACAGCCAGCATAAATAAGCACACGTGTGTATACACACACATGCTCAGCACGGGGACACAAATGCAAACAACGAGCATAGGTGTTTCAGGAGGTGAAGACGACCGAGGCCAGCAATGTCGGGGATGGCGACAGTAGGCACCATGTCCTGCCCTTGGGGCTCCCTGTTCACCTTCTCCACGAACTCTTCCGTATGTTCCCAAGGCAGCCTGAAGCCGCTTCCAGCGCAGCATGTTTGGTGGTTGTGAGACACTGAGTGGTGAATGTGGAAATTCACAGAAGATCCCAAAGTCAGCACACAGGTGCACTGGGACCCCGGAGAGGACAGCTTTTCAATGATAGGCCTTCCCTGGGTAAGGGGCGGGAGTGAAGTGCCCAGGCAATCTCAAACTCAGTGAGCAGCAGGAGGCCAGGGGATGAAAGGACCCACAAAGGATGATCCTGACAAAGATACTTAATACACACTGCCTCTAGTAGTATCACCTGGACTCTGGTGCTGCCACCTCAGCTGATTTGATGGAGACTTGCTTCACTCACGGACACACCAAGTCCCCAAATAAACAGTCTCAGGAGGTCACCTGCTACAAGCACGACCCAAACTCAGGCTCCACAGCCAGCTTGCATGAGTCTGAGCATCCCCATTTGGGAAAGGACAGTGTCCCTGTAGTATCACATGAGTGTCCCTTCAGGGCCCACCTTCAGACCCCATCTCCACACGTTTCTGTCAGTTACTCTCATGGAAGAACCTTCCTGCCCAAGGTACTACTTCAGGCGATCATCCCACACATCTTGGCCGACAATCCGCTGGCAATACGAGCAAGGTGAGCCAGCAGCCAAGAATCCCAAAGTGAATTGCTAACTGTGTTCAGGCCCAAAGCAACCACACCTCAGCAATCCTGTTCGACTCTGAGCAGTTGTGACCTGACAACCAGCCGAGAAAGTTAAGGCTCCTGGTGTCCACGCTGCGGCTGGATGCTCCCCGTTCAAAGTCCCAGAACCAGTGGACAGGAGTGGAACAACGTGCCCTATGCCCTACAGAGAGACGGGAGATGGGTGTGGATCCCACAGGTGGACACTCCACAACCTTGCACACCCACACTCATCACCCCAGGAACCACGTTTCACAAGTGATGTCAAGGTAATTCTACTTAGTGGTCACTGTGTTCAAGAAGTACGGGGGTCCTGAAAGGAAAATATCAACTTGCAGTGGGACGATGGATGGCTCCGCAACAGCACCTGTCAGGATAGGGAGCAGGGAAAAGGTTCCTGCGCCGCCTCCTCTTCCTGAGCAGCAGACTTCAAAGAGCAGCAGAAAGGATACAGCTACGGCCCAGAAGCAAGGGATGCCCCAGGTGATGGCGATCCTCCAAGCCAAGTCAGGCTTCCTCCTCTGATGGTTCTTGCACATGAACTGGAAGTAGGCCCTGCAGTTCTTCTTATGCTCAGAGCTCAGTTCCACCAGCAGGGCAGCCAGTGCCTGCAGCGCATCTTGCCTGGAAGCTCAGTAGTGCTCATGCTCATGGTAAGGTCAGAGAAAGTATGCCTGGCACTTGGGAAGGATGGAAAGGCCCTTGTATCAGGGTGTTCAAAGGGCTGTGGGGTCACCCACTGTGGCTTCTGTGTCTGGGATTGCAACCTGTTCTGTGTCTCAGATCTTCTGCACTCTCACTGGTCACCCCCAGACACTTTATTCCTGCCTCTCCTTTCTGCCAGGCATCCTTGCTGTACCACTGTGATTCCACTCAGAACTTGCTCACTCAGTGAGATAACGGGGATCAGAAAGTATGTCTACATATGTTCTGTGGGTTTGTGTATGTGTGTGTGTCTGCGCGCGCGCTTGTGTGTGTGACTCCCATATCTCAGTTATTTTCGGGATCATTCACCTTTACAACAATAACTGTCAGCTAAGGTGGCTCTCATGTACTGTCTCTGGTCATTTCTGACTCAGAGGCTAATCCTCCTCAGATGCAGGCCTGAAGGAGACACACAGAGTCATGGCTGCGACACTTACAGGTGTGGCCCTGCCCGGACTCTACTCAGCTGTGCCTTTGGAGCCTGCCAATTGCCCAGTACCACACTTCCTTCAGGGTCCACCATTCTGCCCCCTCGCCTCCACCCCTCCTCCTGCTCCTGCCTCTGCACCTCCCCCTCCTCCTGAGCACTGGACCACAACGAGTAGCAGAAAGGATACCACGTTGGCCCAGAAGCCAGGGATGCCCTGGATGTTGGCACTCTTCTGAGCCAAGTCACGCTTCCTCCTCTCATGACTCTTGCACATGAACCAAACGTAGGCCCTGCAGGTTTTCTCAGGCTTAGAGCTAAGTTCCACTTACAAGGTCGCCAGTGCCTACATCACATCTAGTGCCAGGAGCTCACTCGGGCCTCCAGGCCTTTCCTGGCACTGCTCCTCCAATGTCTTCTCCTCCAGCTCCAGGGAGGACCCCTGTTTCTGTCATTCATCTGGCACAACCTCCACATCCTCAGTAATGTCCTCTGCAAGCAGCTGGAAACCCCGTCTGATCCCTGCCACGACTCCGTCCACCTGGGCCTCGCTGTCCTCTCCTGCCTCCACTCTGAAGAGGGTGGCATCTTCGCCTGGTGTGGCCACTGGTGGCTGCAACGTCCCAGCCATGCACAGCATCACCAGGACAGGCTGTTGCTGGCCAGATGCTAAGGAAGTAGGGAAAAAACCCACCGTTTGCCACGTTGATCTCCATTGTTCACGGACACCAAATGGGAAAGGGGACGGAATGAATCAAATTCCCCTTTTGATCACTCAACAGGAGGTCCTAGTCACCAGGTCTCATTCATGTTCCTGAAAAAGAAAGCTTGTACTTCAGCATATAGACAAGTTTCCTCTCAGCGATGTTACTGTGTACACGCATATATTTGTGTACATGTGCACGTAGAAATTTTAGTGCTTACCAAAATTCAAGGTCCTGGGAAAGAAAGCTTGTACTTCTGCATATGGACAGGTTTCCTCTCAGCGATGTTACTGTGTCCACGCATATATTTGTGCACATGTGCACGTAGAAATTTGAGTGCTTACCAAAATTCAATGTCCTGGGAAGGAAAGCTTGTACTTCTGCATATGGACAGGTTTTGTCTCAGCGATGTAACTGTATTCACCCATCTATTTGCGCACATGTGTGTGTAGAAATTTGAGCGCTTACCAAAATTCACGTTCCTGGAAAAGAAAGCTGTACTTCTGCATATGGACAGGTTTCCCCTCAGCGATGTTCCCGTGTACACATGTATGTTTCTGCACATGTGCGTGTAGAAATCCCTGCCAGTTCGCTTGTGAGTATAAGCTACTGCAACTGACCTAGCCAGGTGATAGAAGTTGGACAGCGAAACCATGAAGTTCTTAGGGAACGGTACAGAGTCTCTGGCCAGCAGAAGCACTGAAGCCAGGGAATCGCTCCCCGTTTGCTCACTGAGCAAACACGTTCTAGGCGGAATCACAGTCGTGCACCTAGGATGCTTGGCAGAAAGGAGAGGCAGGAGGAGAGAGCCTGGGGAGTGTGAAGACGAAAGTCCACTACATCTGCAGTTTATGAAAAGTAGAAAATGTACCTAATGAGCTGGGAGGACAAACTGTACTTAATTAATTGAGTTATCTAAGAGGATTTCCATCCAAACAGCCAAAAGTGCTTCCTGGTTTTTTCTTGCTGCCTGTAGTAAAACATGAAGGGATTTTTTTTTTTCTTTAATGTTTAATATAAAGATTATTAAAACAGGGGACAAAACTTGCTGATTTGGGAATTTTCCAGTCTTTTAAGATGACAGAAGTTGTTAAAATTAATGACTCTCAAGCAAGATCATATCCACGGCATTGAGATTAGGTGGTCTAAATACAACATTTTACACCACCGATAGGCCAGTTCTGCTTCATATTATTTTTTATAAACAAAGGTGTTCTAAAGACGAGTGTGACTGTAAAATTCTTTGTTAAGCCTCAGAAAGCTGGAAGGGGATGCCTCATGGCATTATTTAGTCAGGCCAATACCCTCCAAAGAGTTTAGGGGTGTCACTCAGAGATCCTTTCAGTCACACAATAAGACTTCTACCAAGGTTCAGGGTGTTATCCCTCAGCTATCTCAGCAGAAAACCAAGACAGAGTAAGCCTTATTATGAAGACATGTGTGACTGTCGCTTTGGAGTGGGGTGCTTTGCCTTGAACACCAGTAAGAGTATCAGGAGACACACCAAGGTTTTAAGATAACATATTTAAGTTCAGCTCGGACTGAAAGGACCAGCAATAGTACAAAATAGGAGCTCTGGACTTTTACCTTCTACAAGCAGGAAGCAGGCTAGGGAGACTGTTTCATGTAACCATATACTAGCCACCTTCCATGCAATGGCATCATGTCAGCGGGTAGAATGAAAAAATCAGAGACGGAAGCCTAGGAAGTGTCCAGGCCTTAAATACTAATCAAAGGACTGCCCGCAAGAACCCATGGGATTTCAGAACTGCTACTATTGACTCCCATCTCCCCTCCCCTTTCTGGAACAGGAGTGTCTATGAAGGTTATCTATGCCTGAACCACCACTGTATGTTGGCTGTGAAAGGGAGCAGATTAACTCATCTCTTTTGTTCACACATCCTCAGGTCTAGAGGAACTACACTTCTATAATTTGAACTGATGTGTTGCAGACTTGAGAGGCTCTTGGACTGCAAGGAGATCAAACCAGTCAATCCTAAAGTAAATCTCTCCTGCATATTCATTCGAAGGACTGATGCTGAAGCTGAAGCTCCAATACTTGGGCTATGTGATGGGAATAACCGTCTCATTGGAAAAGACCGTGATGCGGAAAAAGATGAAGGTAGGAGAAGGGGACAGCAGAGGATGGGATTGTTGGATAGCATCATCGACTCAATGGACTTGAGTTTGAGCAAGCTCCTGGAGTTGATGGACAGGGAAGCCTGCAGCGCTGCAGCCCATGGGGTCGCCAAGAATACGACACAACTGAGCAACAGAACACTTGAGATACTGTACACGTGGACCCTGATCCATAGCTGGACCTGACTTAGATGACAAGGTCCTGAACTTCAAGTTAATGCTGTAACAGATAAATTGTTTAAAAGCATTGGCAGGAAAAGGCATTTTGGACATACACGTATGTGAACAATTTCTGGCCATGTGTGTACCACGTGGTTTTAAATTATGTCCACGGTTCCTTCCTCCGCCCCTTCACATGTGTGGTGGGCTTAGTGGCTCACTTCTCATGTTAGAATACTGTAGAAACGAACAATGAAGCGTCTGAGACTAGGTCATAAAAGGCACTGCAGCCTCCTTGATCATCCTCTTGGATCACTCACTCTAGAAGCCAGCTTAGTCATATCTCGAGAGCACTCAGGTAGCCCTTTAGAGAGGTCCATGTGAAAGAACCGAGGCTTTCTCCCAACAGCCAGCAAGCAAACCGGTTTCATCAGCTATGTGAGTAAGCCATCTTGGAAGGAAATCCACCAGCGAATATCAAGGCTTCAGAGGATGGCAATCTCATCAGACACTGAGCCACAACACTCAGCTGAATTACTCCTGGATTCCCAACTTTCAGCAGCAGTATGAAATAATATTGTTTTAAGCTGCTAGTTTTGGCTAACTGCTTATGCAGCACTAGTTCATTAATGCACTGCCAACTTTGGGCAATGTCTTTATTCAGGGCTGCCTGTCCATCTAGTCCAATCTAATCCAGAATCTGCTACTTCAGTTTAGAAAACATAGCCCACCCTTGATCTGACCACCCTCAGTATCAGATCAAATATCATTTCACTCACCGGAATATCTCATCAGCCTTGCCTAGCCTCAGCAATGATCCTCTCAGTTGAGCCAGAGTCCACCCTCACACTTATAGTCCTCATTTTAATAAGTTTCCATCCACTGACACCCATTCTGTTATTGTTGTCCATTGCTTTTCAGTCTCCCATCTCTGTCTGCAATCCCATGGGCCCACCCTGTTCCTTAGCTATAAATCCCAGCTGCACCCCTCCTGGAGTCACACATAAGCTCAATCTCTCTCCCATGTTATAATACGCCACTGTAGTACTCTTACCTTGAATAAAGTTTTTCTTGCCACCTTTCGTAAGTGTTATGAGTACTCTTTGAACATTCCCAAGTTCTGTTAGTAAGGATTACTCTCAAAGGAATCTAGTTTTATATCTTTATTCTTTATACTATATTCATTTGGGGGAACAAATTTCTAGCATTAAAACATTTCATGTTTTTACCATACAAACAGAAAATATCTTTGAAAATACATTTACATATCTTAAAACATGTAGTAATCTGAAAAGGATGCGTATATAGACATGTCAGTGTATATACACACATACCCTCAGAGCTCCAAGGAAAACTTAATTCTCAGTAAACAATAAATGAAAACATTCAGCCTGAAAATAGTGAACTCTTTGGAATCAACTTGCCAAAAATCTTAGACAATGAAATTTTAATTAAAAAACATGGATACATAAAAATATTTGGGATTCAGACAAAATTGCTAAATAAAGATAGGTCAACCCCTAAATCATCTATGGAAAAAAAAAGAAAAGAAATCCTCAGTATCATGTAATACCCTATCATGGAAAAGGACCTACAAAAGAATAGATACGTATCTGCATAACTAAATCACTCTGATATACATCTGAAATTCAACATTGTAAATCTAATATACTTACAGGAAAAAAATTGTGAAGAAACTTCTAAAATACAAAGTTATAAAGAAAAAAAATCCTAAAGAATGTAGGAAGTATCTATGAATTGAAACAAAAATAGAAAACAAAAATAAAGCTTGTTGGGATAAGACGCAAGAGCTGCTTCTTGGAAAAAGAAAATCAGAAACATTGATACAACTGTGGCAAATCTAATAAGGGGACAGGGAGGTTAATTCCAATACTAGAAATGAGGAATGAAATGGGATTCTGAGAGGATAACATTCAACTCTGAGTGGAATGCCTTTTGTTTCAGGAAAGGTCCAGTCAAGCAACAACCTGGGGAAAGAAAGGGAAGGAAAGAAAGAGGAAGAGAGACAAGGGAAGAAAGCAAGAAAAAGAAAGGAGAGGAGAAGGAAGGAACAGTAAATGTCTCAACAAATGTTGTAAACTATCCAATAAAACAATTCTCTTCAAGATCTAAAAGCAGAAATGGAAATTTATTAAGCCAGATACTCATTGCTCCCACTTACACATCACTGTTTAGAACTGGCCAACACAATACGATTATTTAAAAAAAATAAAAATATGCCATGTTATTTGTAAAAAGACAGCAGAAATAATTTTAAAACATTATTTCTACAAATACTAATTTTACTTACAATGTTTTGGCAACATTAATCAAATAATAAATTTTACCTGAAAGAACAAGCAAGGCAGACAAGGAAATTCACAAAGGGCAGTAACAAAATAATAATCTTGACACATCTTCAATAATTTGTAAAGAAAACAAAGTGTCATTGTGTGAACAAAATATAGAGGTATCAAAAGAAAAACAGAGGAAGCTCCTGAAAGAATTCAACTCACTATTAACTATCTTTGATTTGCAGGCACAGAAACTGACTCAAGTTAATTCTAAGAAGCAAAGCCCTGATGTTATTATCTCTTCTCTTTTTCATTTTTCTTTTTTTTTTTTTGTGAAAATTTAGGAAATTTAGGCTGGAGAGGGAAGAAGAGGATAGCGACTTCAAGTGCCTTTAAGGAGGAGGAGGAAAGAGAGGGGGTTGGAGATTTGATTGTGTTATTTGAACAGCATTGGTGAAGCTCAAACAAGGGAGCCATGCAGGCCTACGGGAAGAGTATTTCCAGAAGAACAACACTTGCAGTCTGGATCGGCAAGAAACGGAATTTGATGGAGGAAAACCAAGGCCTGTGTTGTCAAAAAGAGTACATTAGTGGGGAAAATAGTACAGTAGAAGACAGAGAATGGAAGAGAGGAAGCAGTCAGGGACCATATTGTGGGAACCTTTTAATTTGGCAATAAATACAACTTGTACTCCTTAGGAGCATACTTCACAGCAACTAACAGCAACAGTGTTGATAATACTAAGCAACAGTAAAAACACGTAACTAAAACATTTCGTATTTTTTACTACAGAAATCGAAGAAAGCAGATACAAATGCAATAGTCTGCATATTTATTTATACAGAGAGTTTTCACCTGAGACCAGAACACACACACACTCTTTGTACGACTAAAAGTGGTTTCAGCTGACACTTAGCAAAGCGCTTTGGCCCAAATAAACTAACGAGAAAGGCCTAGTAAAATATTCAAAGTGCAAATATATCAATCATGCTTTGAATAAATAAACACAATTTATTTGAATTTGAATTTATACTCACGAATTACCTAAAATGGAGACAACAGATTCACTGCAGCTTCATCATCTGTAGTCCTTCCTTTTCAGGTCTGAGAAGGATGCTAACCGCTTGGTGATGATCTCTTTCCAGCATTTTGTGAAAGCTTAGAGGACTTAAAGAAACTGAGGACTGGGGAGAGTGGGGAGAGACAAAGAGGAGGAGAAAGGAAGAGGAAACGGAGAGATTGCTCCTGGCATAGGTCTACAGACAGGATCCCAGCTTCCTGGAATGGTGCACAGAGATTGCTAGGTATCCGTGCCAGAAGTGGAGAAGGGGTGACATTCAACAGCAGGAGGAGACTCAACTCCAAGAACCTAGAGAGGCAGCCAAGTGCGTTGATGTTAAGGCACCAATACTTAGAGGGTACCTCACAGGTCTGTGAAAGACCCCTTGGAGACCGCAAGAAAGAAGGTTTCCACAAGTATAATCACAGATTAGATGGTTGGATACATTAGAGGAAGGGTAACTCTATGACGTGATAATTACTGAAATACATGAGACAATTCTTGCACATCAGACTGTGTCAAGAAAGACGGAAACTCAATCAGTTTGATACAATGGGAAATTACACACGCAAAGTATTAGCTGTTAATTGTACTACATTTGTGTCCAAGGCAAGATAAGATACAGAACCGAAATCTTCACATGGTCAACTCGGGTAAGACACATGTAACTGGAAATTGGAAGGAAGAGTTCCAAAAAGGCTTTAATCACCCTGGACTATTTTTGTCCACTATATTTACGATTCTTGGACAACTCCATTGTAGCTTAAGGGTAAGAGAACTCAATTTAGCCCAATTCAAAAGCTGAACAGATTTCCTCTGTTTGATCCTTTTCAGTTACAACTATGGGTCCAGCGCAAATCAAAGTGGACCTCAAGGCTCTTTTTCCTTTGGGAATTTTAACTTGCTTTGCTACTGTGTCTGACACAGATATGCCGACCTCACTGTGACTACAGGCCAGCCAAATGGGAAAGGGGACAGAATGAATCAAATTCCCCATTTGCTCACTCAACAGGAGGTCCACAGGCACCAGGTCTCATTCTATTAACTATCTCTGCTTCTCCAACTGCAGTCAGTGCTACACAGGGCCTGCTTCATGCTTGCCAGGGTCTCTCACCAAACACAGGCATTTTAGCAGCTGGCATCCTTGAGATGTCCCTGGGCTAGGTGAAAGCACTCTGAGACAGTGTTCCTTCTCCCTTGGCTCTGCGCCTGCAGTGAATGTATGCCTCTTCCTCAGCTGGGACAAGAAGCCACAGCTCTTCACTGATTAAATCCCGTGTCTGGTCCAAACTCACATCGTAGCTTCTCCATCACTTAACCTCCACTGCACGCTTTCAGAGCCAGGTTATCTTAGATCAGCCCAAGAGGCACTTCAGAGAGTGACATTCAAGTCTGGCTATATAGCTGATACTGAGATCTGCAAGGCATGAAAACACTTCAAAATTACGTTGCTAAAACACTCTACAGATTATATGTATAGGAGAGCTTTCGAACTTACAAGTAACATCAAATATCAAAATAGGTTCTTACTATTCCTTTCTCCACTTCTCTCATTCTCTCTCTCTCACACACACATGCACACATCCTTTTTATATATTAAGACAATTACACGAAAAACAGATCATAGATTTTTAAATAACATCTCAATATGCAGATCAAACAAAACTGTACTTCCTCTATTTAAAACAAAATCACATAAATTACCCATCGGTTTCCCTATATTTGATATTATTGAATAATGCTATAAGTTGATCTTTTTGTTTTTAATGGGATTTTTAACTTTGACTGAAATACTTGCTTCAGACTTACTGAAGGCAGAATTAACTATTATTTTTCTTTTTTTGACCTCCTCCTTTTAGATTTGCGGGGTGATGATTCAAAATCAGATGTGTTCACAGTAATGGATGCTACTTCCACCAATCCTGGCTGAAGGGGTTCCAGTGATACCTGAATAACAATTTTTGTTTCAGGAGACAATCCTTCTAGCTGCTTAGGCTTCTTAAACATTTGATGACACTGGGTCTTCTGCTCCCTTTCCTCTCTGGAAGTTAAAAACTGTAGCCGACATTTGGAACACTGGTGAAAACTCTTTTCCCCGTGCCCTCGATGATGACGTCTGTATGCTGTTGCAGTTTGAAAAATTTTGAGACAAAACGGGCAAAGTAAACTCTTGGTGTTACCATGGTATGCTCTGAAATGTGCATCCACATCTGCAAAAAATGATGATCTGTAACTGCAAACCTGGCATACATAGGGCATTTCACCAGGCTTATGATTGTCTTTCATGTGCTCTAAGAGAATCTGATCTGTCTCAAAGGACAACTCACAGATGTGACAGACTGCGGAGGGCTCCTGGGCCGTGTGGACACTTTCAATGTGACACTGCAGCTGGAAGGGAGTAGGAAACTGGCGGAGGCAGTGCTGGCAGGTGGTGTGGGTTTTCCAGCTGTCACCTCTCTGCCTCTCAAGTTCCAAATGGTGCTTCACGTGATTCATAAACTTGACATTTTTTAGAACTTTCAAGCAGCTGAGGCATTTAAACGCCGTGTGGGTCTTCGGTTCTGGCTGCCCAACTCCTCCATGCTCGCCATAGTAGAAGTCACGAAGTAACACAATCAGATTTCCTTCTGTGGGATCACCAATTTTGTTTGGACTTGCCAAACTTGGAAAATCAGTTTTTGTCCGTCCACTTTCCCCTAAAGGTCTTACAGGCTTGCAATGAACACTATCCTTTGGAAAAGATGTTGGACAAGGTTCTCCATTCTGAACATGGCTTAGTGAGGTATGGACACAGTCTGGTGTGCTTTGCTGAGTGGTCTCTGTATGAAAAAAACCTGACAGGGAGAAACCTAAAGAATGTTCCCCTACAATGCCATCACTGAGTTTAGGCCTTCTGGGATTTCTGCGATTTGTTTCACAAGGGGAAACTCGCTTTGATACATGAGGACTTTTATTCATATCTCCTGCAGAAACTGCTGTTTCTACTGGATGCTGCAATGACCTTGTGAAGGTAATCAAAGAAGAACATAACTCCTTCGAAAAGCCATCAGGCACTATTTGTGGTGAAAGATTTTTATAATCAGCTTGAGACGGAGGTTCAATAATAATAGGACTACCTGTTGATCTTGAGTCAGAGTCAGACACTGGCAAGACAGTCTTTGATTCTGATGTAGGAGTCACATGACTAACAAGCTGTAATCTGTGAGCGTTACCTCTCCTGAAGTGACCGCACCTTTTTCTCCTTGAATAAGAACCTGGGGTATCTCTGTTCAGTAAGTTTGAAACGACTGGTTTTGAAGCTGAGCTCATCCCAACAAAGATCACGTCAGCATCGTCATTTCCATGTTCCACTCCAACCAAGATCACTTCATCATCATCATCATCATCTACTTGTTTGGTCTCTCCCTCCCTTTTCCGTACTTCTGGCTCTTGGTCTTCTTCACGTAACATACATGGGAGTTCCATATTTTTAATACTTTTTTATTCTTAGAGGGTGCGTCCACAAGTCCCAGTGCTTCCTTTATACAAACTGCCACCTAAGTGTAAACATACTACAGATTAGTTAAGTACAGAAAAATGGGCTATTTGATTATCTCCAAAACTCTAGAGTACTTATACACACCCTTATCTTACAAAGACACTGAGTGTCAACCAGACTCAATGACAGCTGAAAAAACTACGACTACAAGTCTACATGGCTCTAGAATCATAGCTTTGTCGCATGTTCACTTTAACCTCTTCTACTTAAAAAAATAAAGAGGAAAAATTAAAAAAAAAAACAGCCACACTGATCATTAGGTGAAATCACATGTAAAGGAGAGTATTTTTACAAAAGCATTGTTCTACAGCGTTTAGAAGCATGGCCTTTGGAGTCAAAGGACATTAAGTTGGAATTCTAACTTAACCACACACCAGTTGCATCTTCTTTGGCAAATTTGTAACTTTTAAATGTGTTTCTGTATCTTAAAGACAAACATGCTTATTTCTTAGACTTAAGGTTAACAGCTTTTTTAAAAGGCATCAGCTATTCAATGGCATCTTGTTTTGTAGTAAAAATGGAAGAAAATGTATCTTAAATGCACATTACAACCGATCCACAAATTCTAATTTCATAAATGTTAACAAACAAAATAGGTAGCAAATTCAAAGTATAATCTATCTATACCTAGTTAACAAACAGCATAATTCAATGTCAAGCCCTTAACACAGGCCTAGGAAAAGGAGAGTGGGCTCTCTTTGATAATCTCACCCCAATTCCACACTGACATATCCTAAATTTCTCCCTCTAATCCTGGCAAAACTTCAATCCAACAATGCTTCATCCTTTATGCCACATGTCTCTTCCCCACATAGCAGGCAAAGTGATGCCAGTCTTTCTCTCATACCAATGTCAGACAGAGATATCACTCACACACACACACACACACACACACACACACACACACACACACACACACACCTGATATCCCTCATGAATACAGGTGAAAGAGTCCAAAACAAAATACTGGCAAACAAATTTCAACAGCATATAAACAAGACTGTATACCATGATCACATGGGATTTAGGGAGGTATGCAAAGTTGGTTCATGATAGGAAAGTCACCAACATTATGCCATTTTAAAACAATAAAACAAATAACACATCTGCCTGAAGAAAAAGCATTTCCTTGAATCTAGCACCTTTTCATAACCAGGGTTAAAAGAACACTTAATAATTAAGAACAGAAGAGAACTTTCTCAATCAAAGCGCACCTGTAAAACGACCCACAGCTAACATCATACTTAAGAATGAAAAACTGAAAGCTTTCCCTCTAAGACTGGGAACAACACAAGGAAGTCTATTACACACTTTGGCTCAACATTATACTGGCAGTTTTACAACCAGAGCAATCAGGTAACAAAAGAGAATTGTTGCTGCAGTTTAAAAAAAAAAAAACACAATGAAAAAACAAAAAACCGCCTTCAGAATGGAAAGTAAAAATCAAAGTATATTGGAGATAACATACATTTGTATATAGAAAATCTTGAAGAAAACCCAAGTATTAGAATTAATATAAAGCTTGCAAAATAGAAGACAAATATTTTAAGTCAACCACATTTTACACTGTAGCAACAAATGTTGTTGAGTAAATACTTGAATCTACACTAGCATTCAAAAGAATACTTAGGAAGTCAGAAAGAGGAAGACAATATATTCTTTTGAATGCCTGAGTAACACTCCATTGTGTATACGTACCACAGCTTTCTGATCCATTTATCTGTTGGTGGACATCTAGGTTGTTCCATGTCCTGGCTATTATAAACAGTGCTGCGATGAACACCGGGGTACATGTGTCTCTTTCAATTCTGGTTTCCTCAGTGTGTATGCCCAGCGGTGGGATTGCTGGGTCATATGGCAGTTCTATTTGCCATTTTTTAAGGAATCTCCACAATGTTCTCCATAGTGGCTGCACTAGATTGCATTCCCACCAACAGTGTAAGACGGTTCCCTTTTCTCCACACCCTCTCCAGCATTTATTGCTTGCAGACTTTATAGGAGTCAATTCTAATGAGACGGATGAAACTGGAGCCGATTATACACAGTGAAGTGAGCCAGAAAGAAAAACACCAATACAGTATACTAACACATATATATGGAATTTAGAAAGATGGTAATAATAACCCTGCATGAGAGACAGCAGAAGAGACACAGATGTATAGAACAGATTTTTGGACTCTGAGGGAGCGGGAGAGGGTGGGATAATTTGGGAGAATAGCACTGAAACATGTACACTATCATGTAAGGTAGTCGCCAGTCTATGTTTGATGCAGGATACAGGATGTTTGGGGCTGGTGCACAGGGATGATCCAGAGAGATGATATGGGGTGGGAGGTGGGAGGGGGGTCAGGATTGGGAACTTATGTACACCTGTGGTGCATTCATGTCAATGTATGGCAAAACCAACACAGTGTTGTAAAATAAAATAAAGTACAAATAAAAATAATAAAAAGGAGAGAAAGACAAATATCATATGGTATCACTTACATGGACTCTAAAATATGACACAAATGAACTTATCTATGAAACAGAAACAGACTCACAGACATAGAGAGCACACTATGTGATTCCCCAGAGGGGAAAGTTGGGGTAGGCACAGATTGGGAGCTGGTGATTAGCAGATGCAAACTATAATATATACAAGAGAGAAATAACAGCGTACTGTATATCACAAGGAACTATATTCATAATTTGTGATAAACAATCATGGAACAGGGTATGAAAAAATTGTATGTGCATATGTGTGTGTTTACATATGAAGGAAAGGAAAGGACAACTGTTGGCAAGCACATACAGAAACTGGATCCTTGTGTGTTATAGATAGATTTTAAAATGGTGCAACTGCTACAGAAAACAGTTTAAAGGCTCCTCAAAAAACTAAAAAACTAGACCTGATACATGATTCAGCAGTTCCACTTCCGGATATAAAATCAAAAGAAGTTAACATGGGGTCTTGGGATATCTGCAGAGCCGTGCTCACAGCAGCACGAAGCACAGCAACTAAGAGGTGGAAACATCGAAATGTCCATCAAATGTGATATATACACACAATGAAATATTATTTAGCCATATAGAGAAAATTCTGTCACATGCTACAACATGCATGATCATTTCAGACATCAAGCCAAATGCAATAAGCCAGTCGTACAAAAAGACAAATACTGTAAGTTTCTACTTGCATGAAATAGCTAACACAGTCAAGCAATAGAAAGGAAACAAAAAAGAACGATGGAGTCCATGGTCTAGGTCAACGGGCAAGAAAAGAGGAGTTGCTGTTTAATGGGACAGGTGATGGGTACAGAGTTTCGATTTTGCAAGCTGTAAAGGTGTAGAGATCTGTTTCATAACAATGTGATAAGGAATTCCCTGGTAGTTCAGAGGTTAGGACTCCACAGTGTCCTATCAGGGGCCTGGGTATGATCCTCAACCAGGGAACTGTCATTCAAGCTGCACAACACAGCTAAAACAATGACAACAACAACAAATCAACACTGTGACTACGTGTGTGTATATGTCTTAGTCACTCATTTGTGCCCAACGTTGCATCCCCAGGGACTAAAGCTCACCACGTTCCCTTCTCTATCAGATTTGCAGTGGGTTGCCATTTCTTTCTCCAAAAGGCTGATGAAAGTGTGCAAAATACTTAGCATGCAAAAATGGGTAAAATGGTAAAAATTTAACTTAGATGTTTTCTACAACAATTAAAAACAGAAAAGCATTTAATAACCAGGAAAAGAATTTGAATAGACATTTCCGACTCTTTGCAACCCCATGGACTGTAGTCTACCAGGCTCCTCCATTCATGGGATATTCCAGGCAAGAGTGCTTGAGTGGATTACCATTTCCTTCTCAAGGCGATCTTCCCCACCCAGGAATTGATCCCAGGTCTCCTACCTTGCAGGTAGACACTTTCCCTTCTGAGCCACCAGGGAAGCCCTGAGCAAAATGTCAATCAGTCTCACTGAGATACTACTTCACACCAGACTACTTCACACCCAATCAAAAGGACGAATAATAACAAGTGCTGCAGAAGATGTGGAGAAAAGGAATCTTCATGATATTGTTGAGGTAATTGCTGTAAAATGGTACAACCACTCTTGCAAAAGTGGTTGGTCAGTACCTCAAAAATTAAATGTAGAGTAGAGATATGATCCAGGAATTTCCCTCTTTTGTATATATGCACCAACACTGAAAATGTTCAGTCCATGCAAAATCAGTGTTCACAGCAACATTACTCGCAATAGCCACAAAGAGTACACCATCCACGTATTATCCATTCATTGACGAATGGATAAACAAACTGTGGTATATGCTCAAAATGGACTGCATGGAAGCCATTTACCATATTCATATACCATATTCAGCCATAAAAATAAAATAAAAACATTCACTGCTATACAAGCATGAACACGATGAATCTTGAAAGTACACAAACGAGGGGACTTTCCTGGCGATCCAGGGTTTAAGACTCTCCACAGGTGCCATCCCTGGGCTGGGAACTAAGATCCCACATGCCACATAGCTAAATAAATAAATACTTAAAAGGAAAATACGACATCTGAATAAAGCCAGACACAAAGGTCACACATTGTATGTGGGGAACTATAGGTGGAAGACAAGCAGGAAAGAGAAGCACTCTGTAATCCAAGTGAAACATTTTTTTCAGGGAGGAGGAAATGAACTACTCTGATAAAGGCTGCCAACAAATTAAATAAAATAACAATTAAAAGTTCACCACTGAGTTAAACATTTGAATTCACCTGTGGCCTTGACAAGAGTGGCTTTATGGGAAAATGAGAGAACTCGATATAACAAAGTCTAGGAACAACTCTGCAGAGTTCTATAACAAGCAAATATGAAATAAAAGCAGCAGAAGCAGGAGGTGTCACCAAAAGATGGATTTTTAACGACAGGTCACGTTATAGTCAGTCTGTTTGCTGATGGGAACCATCCAGAGAAACAGCAACCTTAATCCAGGACGACAAAGAAGAGACTTGCTAGAATATCAAGAAATGAGTAGGTTTAGAAATGAGCAGATCAGGAATTGAGTACATCAAACCACAAGAGCACACAAGCTGGAGAAGGCAATGGAAACCCAAACCAGTACTCTGGCCTGGAATATCCCACAGGTGGAGGAGCCTGGTAGGCCGCAGTCCATGGGGTTTCGAAGGGTTGGACACGACTGGGCGACTTCACTCTCATGCACTGGAGAAGGAAATGGCAACCCACTCCAGCATTCTTGCCTGGAGAATCCCAGAAAAGGGGGAGCCTTGTGGGTGGCTGTCCATGAGACTGCAGAGTCAGACACGACTGAAGCGGCTTAGCAGCAGTAGCAGCACACAAGAAGGGTACACAAGCCAAATAATTTGCTCACATTGACAGAGCTGAGATCATATTAAAAAAAAACAGGCTGGCATAGTGGATTAATGGGTATGGTAACCAGCCTTCAAGTGAATTCAATCTCCTGATATTCCTACCCCTGTGTAGTTCTCTCTCAATCTATCACAGGGTAGACCTGTGAGACTAAGCAAATACACAAGTGCAGATGTGTAACATCTCAAAAAAACTCTGCACTTTATCATGGGTGCAAGTACTTTCCTGAATCACTCATTCTGAGTAAAGACAGCAGCCTCCACAAGAGAAGCCCCTTGGAGAGGCCCACAGAAGGAGGAACTGAGGCTTCAAGAGTACAGACAAGTGAGAGAGCTTAGATTCAACTAGCTAAGTCTTCAGAGGTTGCCAAGCCAGACAAAAGCTTGACTACTACCTCAGGAGAGATCCTAGGCCAAGAGATAACAAGTGGTAAGTTCTTTCACACTATTCCATTTTGAGATCATATGTACAACACAAACATTTCAAGTTCTAATACCATTCACATCATACTTACACACAGAACAGTTCTCCTATAAATATAGCAAAAATCAAGACACACACACACACACACACATACACACACACACACACACACACACACACCCCTATCCACAGCACCGAAACACAGGAGTTGCCTGGCAGTCCAGTGGTTTGGTTAGGACTCAGCCCTCTCACTGCCAGGATCCTGTGTTCGATCCCTGCCTGGAGAACTAATATCCTATGAAGCCACATGTTGTGACCAAAACAAAACATGCGGTGAAGTTCAAAGCTGTACCAGCAAGATAAGTATACAACACAGCTGTAGGCACAAGTGGCTGGGCATAGAGCTTCCTATGATCTTGTTTACTCGCATGAAATGTACTCAGATGGTGCCTCACCCCCATCCAGTGGAGTTCACTTACTTAATGAAGAAAAGCCCTTAAGGGTACAGAAATGAGCAAGTAATCTCACGTGAACATGTTAAATCACAGGATAATTTCTCTGAATGAACCACCGAATTCATTCATTCATTTGGCCATGCTGTTTGGCTTGTGGGGTCCCAGTTCCCTGACCAGAGACTGAATCCAGACCACTGCAGTGAAAACCCAAAATCCTAATCACCAGGCCACCAGGGAACCCCACACCTGCATTGCTTTGCTTTGCTAGCTAAAACCTTAGGATATGTGCATTGCCCCATTTTAGCCTCACCAAGTGGCAGGAGTCAGCTCTACACAGCTTAAGACCCATGGTGCTCTTACTTTTTTTCTTTCAAGAAGGCAGGAGAAAGCAAGTCACCCTGCCTGTTTTTAAGCTTGCCACTCAGAAAGCTGCAAACCTGAAACCATGATGGCCCTGAAGTCAGCACCCGCAATCAGGGTCACGTAATCCCCATCAGGAATACTCTCTCTCAACAGCAACGTGTCAGCCGACGAATGAAAGGAGAAAAACACAAAGTAAGAAAGCCACAACTTTGTCCCTTGTTGTAAAGATGTCTGTCACCTTACCTCAGGGGCCCACTGAACTCCTGAGCGCTTGAGACCTCCCAGGCAGCACACGGTCACATCCTGGGGACAAGCAGAGGAAACGGCCAGGGTGAGTCCCCTGTTCCGGGAACATTCTATCCCCCCAGGCCCTACCTGGTCCTACCCTACGGATGCTGACCAGGCGTCTCACACTCAACCAGACCAAGTGATTGAACTCCTTTGCCCTGAGCTTCTTCCTCCCACCTCCCTTCTCTCAGTAACAAACAAACAAATACCTCATCTGCCAACTTCCCGAACCAAAGGCCTGAATCTCGGGGCCCCCAGGGACGGGGCAGCCCTGGAGTCTGAGGAGAGGCCGAGGAAACAGGAAAACGACCAAAGCACCAGGGCAGTGAAGAGGCCACTAGATCGATTTTTTTTCTTTTTTTTTTGCTGCGCTCGCCTGACTATGCCTGGGTGCAGGACCGGGTTGGGCCGTGAAGATTTGTGTGTGTGTGTGTTTAAATCATTAGGTTCCACAGGAGAGCTGGGGGTGGTGCCCGGGGCCAGGGGCCTAAGAGGCCCTTTCCACGAGCTGACTTGTGCCACCCACCCCCGGGCCGGAAAGCTGCTGGAGAGCTGAGCCCGCCCAGACTAGAGAGGAGAGAGGGCGAATGGCGCCTGAGGCCTGTGGGTCCTGCCGCACACTCCCTCCTGAGGGCCCGCGGGCCCTCAACAGCCGCCCCACCGAGCAAGGCCTCGTTGGAGTGGGAACCCGAGAAACCCTCCCTATAGCCGTCAGGCACCTCTTAGGCTGAACCACGCTCCAGTCCTTACCAGCCCCCGTTGACAGAGGAGACAGAACTGCCTGTGGCTCACCTGCCTTAGGCAGTTCCCGGATCAAGCCTGAGGAGGCGAGCCCGAGGGGATGAGGAGGCAAGCCGGACGGGACGAGGCTTCCTCAGGTCTGGGGCGCCGCCTCAGCTCCCCCTACAGGCGAGCGGGCTGCCTCCGATGATTGGCTGCCAGGTGTCGGCTCCTGCCATCTGATTGGCCGCGAGGCCGAGTTGGGCGCATGCGCGCGCGATGGACACCCCACCCCCACCCCCTCCCCCCACCCCGTAAAAGCACCCCCTGTGGGCGTGGTCAGGCTGAATCTGAATCTCAAGAGTATTGGGTCAAGATTGCTCAGCTCACCAAACGCGAAGAAAGAAAAAACAGATGGCACAGTCGCCAGGGCACAGGGCTGAGAACGGCCTCCGAGTCTACCAGGGGAGTCCAGTGATGGTGTCCGGCACTCACAGCCCTCAGGGGTGACCTCCCTTAAGCCAGTTCTTTGCTTAAGGAACTTGACCTTACAGTGAATCTTGGCGCCCCTCCTCTTGGAATTCCATTTCAATCAAGGCAGGGCAGCCTGCCCCTGTTTTTGCACTGTCTATTGTGAGCTGAGAATGAGCTTTACTTCTTCTTCTTCTTCTTTTTAATTTTAGAGCTTTACACTTTTAATGGCTGAGGAAAACCGAAAAGACTTTTATTTTCTGACGTGGAAATTGTGTGAAATTCAGTTTTCGGAGTCCTTAAATTTGGAACAGGGACTTGCCAGTTTCTTTCGTTGTTGTCTATGGCTGAAAACTTAATGGCCAATGATCATATTCGCAAAGCCTAAAATATTTCTTCTTTGGCCCTTCACAGAGTCTTTTTTAAATGCCCTGTGCTGCTGGAAGTCTCCTAGTAGACCGTTGAGATCTCCTATGGGAGGATAAAGTTTTGGTTTTGTTACATTATTTTCTTCTCTAATATATTCATTTTTCATTCTTTACTAATTTCATTCCTTCACATCGCTATAAGTTTGTTCTGTTGCTCATCTTTACAACTTTTTGAGATAACTGTTTGTAACTCTCATTTCTCTTGTATCTAATGCTATAAATTTACCTTAATTTGTTGTTGTTGTTCAGTCCCTCAGTCATGTTGGACTCTTTGCAACGCCATGGACTGCAGGCAGCACACCAGGCTTTCCTGTCCTTCACTGTCTCCTGGAGTTTGCTCAAACTCATGTCCATTGAGTTGGTGATACCATCCGAACATCTCATCCATCGCCGCCCACTTCTTCTCCTGCCCTCAGTCGTTCCCAGCATCAAGGTGGTTTCCAATGAGTTGGCTTTTCCCATCAGGTGGCCAAACTATTGGATCGTCAGATTCAGCATCAGTCCTTCCAGTGAATATTCAGAGTTGATTTCCCTTAGGATTGACTGGTTGAATCTTGCTGTCCAAGGGACTCTCGAGAGTCTTCAACACCACAGTTCAAAAGCATCAGTTCTTCGGCACTCCACCTTCTTTACGGTCCAGCTGTCACATCCATACATGACTGTGGGGAAAAGCATAGCTGTGACTAGATGGACTTTGTCAGCAAAGAAATGTCTCTGCTTTTTACTAGGCTGTCTAGGCTTGTCATAGCTTTTCTTCCAAGGGCCACATATCTTTTAAGCTCATGGCTGCATTCACCATCCACAATCATTTTGGACCCCAAGAAAATAAAGTCTGTTACTCTTTCCATTGTTTCTCCGTACAACTTTAACTGTGTCCCGCAATTTTTGCGAATAGGCTGTTCATTATCATTCACGTCCGAGTATATCCTAATATTCTCTTCTAAAGACAAGCCTAAATATTGCATGGGCTTCCCTGGTCACTCAACTGGTAAATCGCTTTCCAGCCAATGCAGGAGACACAAAAGGCCTGGGTTCGATCCCGGGTCAGGAGGATCCCCTGGAGAAAATAATGACAATCTGCTCCAGGATGCTTGCATGAAAATTCCATAGAGATATGTGTTAAGATAGTTATTTCTATTTTCCAAGTGAATGGCATTTTCAAAGACGTTTCTTGGTCAATTTCTCATTATTGCATTATAGTCAGATGACACAGTCTAAATATTATTGATCCTTTGTATTCGAAGATTTCCGTTAAGTATGCCGTACTTCAGATTTCCATCTCCGTGAAGTCAAAATGAAGTGGGTGTTGTGTAGAGAAAACACTTGCAATGTCTGAAATGTGTGTATGTGAAATGACTTCCTTTATGCTTCACAATTATTCCAGCATCTTTCAGTAGGGTACCTTTAACTAAGTTCCAGGGTTTTCTCAAATTTTACCAGTTTTTCCACAAATGTTCTTTCCTAGTTTCATAGTCCCATATAGGATACTGAACTGCATGAGAATATAGAGCAAGAAGCTACAGATACCTCCCTTAGCTTACTCTGGTCTATAGCAGTTTCTTAAACTTTCCTTGTTTTTCAAGACTTTTGACAGTTTTCAGGAGTCCTTCAGGGACAGGTATTTTGCAGAATGACTCTCTATATGGGTTTGGGATGTTTCTCCTGATTGCCCTGGGGTTTATATAATTGTAGAACTATACCTCCAAGGCAAAATATCTTTCTCATCATCTCCCATCAAGGATTCATACTATCAATATGACCTACCACTAGTTCGTCTGCTAGAAAGTTGTCTCCCTCCTGCTGACATATTCTGTTCTTGGAAACAAGCCGCTAAACACAGCCTACATTTAGGGAGGGGCATGGAATCTCATCTTGAGGAAAATATCGAAGAGATACACAAATTACTGAGTATACAAGTTAATTGAACCTCCCTTGTAAGGAAGATCTTGTCCTTCTAGCCATATCTTTTAATGTTAAATTAATTAAAGTAAAGATTTAATAGGTTGCCCAGTTGGTGCTAGTGGTAAAGTACCTGCCTGCCAATACAGGAGATGTAAAAGATGTGGGTTCAGAGGAGCCTGGTGCGCTACACTGATGGGGTCGCAAAGAGTTGGACAGACTGAAGCCCCTGAACACACAAAAAGATTTAATACCTCAGTCACACTGGCTACATTTTAACATTTGCAAAGTGGCATATTAGACACAGACATAGAAAATATATTTTACTGAGAATTCCTTAGTGATCTGGTTATTAGAGATTTGTGCTTCCACTGCAGGGGGCAGAGAGTCAACCCCTGGTTGAAGATCTAAGATCCCTTAATCCTCACCGCAAGGCAAAAGAAAAAAAGAAAAAAAAAGAAAGAAAACAAACCCTGCCGGATGAACACTCCATCTGAGTATACAGATAAAGGATATAAACAGAACACCTCACAGAAAAGAAAAGAAACATAAGCATTTATATATGTGAAAAGCTGATCGCCCTTATGAGGGAATACATGTAACAATTATGAAAATGTTTTCTATTGCTGCAGAAAGGTCTGTGAATAGCACTGACTTAGGTCATTGTTTTTCCAACCTTTCTTCTTTTCAAATGTGATGCATATTAACACATGAAACTGCTTTAGCTCTGTCTCAAAAATTTGCTATTTTCACTATCATTCAGTTCAAATAATGTTTTTCCCATAACAATTTCTCTTAGGAGCAATAAGTTATTTAGGTTCAGAAGCAGGAGAAGGAGAAGCCTAAACCACAACATTAAAGAGGCTTGTGAATTGCAGAGGTGCCGCTTTTGCACTTTGGGTTCCTGGCAATCCTTACTCTATCCTCAGCCTGTGTGCAGTGCCATTGCTTCATTTTCAAACTTTGGGAGTTCTGTACTCCTCAGTTATCTTTCTGGGGTTTTGTTTGGTCATGCCACAGAAGCTGTGGGATCTTAGTTCCACAACCAGGTGTTGAACCCTGGCCATTGACCGTGAAAGCATCAACTCCGAACCACTGAAGCAACAGGGAATTCTCATACCTCTTTCTTTCTTTCTTTCAAATATTTGTTCATTTATTTGGCTGTGCTTGTTTTTAGTTCCAGCACAAGGACCCTTCAATCTTCATTGTAGCATGTGGGAGCAGGAATTTTAATTGTCACATGTGGTATTTTTAGTTGCAGTAAGTGGGATCTAATGCCCGGACCAAGGAATGAACTTGGACGCCCTAATCTGGGAGCACCGAGTATTTCCACCGGACTACAGGGATGTCCTTCCCATGAATGAACCCAGGTCTCCCACATTGCAAGTGAATTCCTTACTGTCTGAACCACCATAGCTTTGACTATAAGAATTTTGGTCAGCAGAGTGATGCCATAGCTTTTTTTTTTTTTTCTTTTTTAATGCCGTCTGTGTTTGCCATAGCTTTCTTCCAAGGAGCTAGCTTCCTTTGATTTTGTGGCTACATTCACCATCCACAGTGATTTTGGAGTCCAAGAAAATCAAACGTGCTGTTATTTTCAGTTGTTCACCATTTCTTTGCCATAAAGTGATGGGACCAGACGTTGTAATCTTCGTCTTTTGAAATTTGAGTTTTAAGCCAGCCTTTCACTCTCCTCTTTTGCCACCATCAAGAGGCTCTTCACTTCCTGCCCTTAGGGTGACATCATCTGCATATCTGAGGTTGTCGCTGTTTCTCCAGCAATCTTGATTCCAGATTGTGCTTCATCCGGCCCAGTGTTTTTCATGATGTACTCTGCGTTTAAGTTAAATAAGCAGGGCAACAGTATATAATCCTGACGTACTCCTTTCCCTATTTGGAACCAGTCGCTTGTTCCATGTCCAGTTCTAAGTGTTGCTTCTTGACCTGCATACAGATTTCTCAGGAGGCAGGTCAGATGGTCTGGTATTCCCATCTCTTTAAGAATTTTCCAGAGTTTGTTGTGGTTCACACAGGCAAAGGTCTCATCACTTCATGGAAAATAGATGAAGAAACAATGGAAACAGTGACAGAATTTATTTTCTTGAGCTCCAAAATCACTGCAGATGGTGACTGCAGCCACGAAATTAAAAGATGCTCACTGCTTGGAAGAAAAGTTGTGACAAAGCTAGGCAGTGTTTTAAAAGAAAGAGACATTACTTTGCCAACAAACGTCCATAAAGTCAAAGCTATGGTTTTTCCAGGAGTCAGGTACAGATGGAGGAGCTGCACCATAAAGAAGGCTGAGTGCTGAAGAATGGATCCTTTCAAACTGTGGTGCTGGAGAATGGAGAAGACTCTTGAGAGTCCCTTGGACTGCAAGGAGATCCAACCAGTCAATCCTAAGGGAAATCAACCCTGAATCTTCAGTGGAAAAACTGATGCTGAAGCTCCAATACTTTGGCCTCCTGAAGGGAAGAGTCAGCTCATTGGGAAAACAAAACAAAACAAAACCCTTGATCCTGGGAAATATTGAAGGCAGCAGCAGAAGGCATGACAGAGGATGAGATGATTGGGTGGCGTCAGCAACCCAACGGAATGAGTTTGAGCAAGCTTCAGGGGATGATGATGGACATGGAAGCGTGGCATACAGAAGTTCATGGGGTCACAGGGAGTCAGACACGACTGAGCAACTGAACAACAAAAGCCAGGCAGGGTCTTTATGTACAGCTGGCTGAACCTCAATGGGGCTTTTCTGAATTTCTGGAGGTGGGTAAAACATAATTTTTTAGCCAGATCCCATGCTGCAGCATGTCTGGAATAGTTTGTGCTCGTAGTCAATCTTTTTTGTGTGTTTTCTGGGTGGCACTTGGGAGTCAGTGTTCCTCACAATGATGGATGCTGTCTCTCTCAGTCCCAGCTGAACTGAACTTTGGATCATGACCTCTGTTTCAGGAGGCAACCCTGGCAAGTGCTCTGGCTGTTTGAATGACTGATGATTCTTGGTTTGGTGCTCGGTCTTTTCCTTCACGTTCAAACTTTGTAGCCAGCACTTGCAACATGGAAAGACCCTCCTGTTGCAGTTCCTCCGAGCGTGATTTACAAAGGATGTCACCTATTTGAACATTTTGAGGCAAAACAGACAAACAAATTGTTCATGTTTCCATGCCATGTTCTAAAATACGCCTCTACATTGGCAAAGGCTGACAATCTGTAAGTGCAAACACGGCAGACATAGGGCATTTTGCCAGGTTTGTGACTGTCCTTCAGGTACTGTAAGAGAACCTGATCTGTTTTGAAGGACAATTCACAGATATTACAGACCGTGGAGGGCTCCCAGGAAGCAGGGACACTTTCCATGCGACACTGCAGCTGGAACGAGGTGGGAAACTGGCGGTGGCAGTGCTGGCAGGTAGTGTGGGTTTCCCAGCTGTCACCCTTCTGCCTCTCAAGCTCCAGATGGTTCCTCAGGTGGGTCATAAACTTGACATATTTTAGAAGACTCAAGCAGCTGAGGCATTTGAAGGCTGTGTGAGTCTTCTGTTCTGGTGCCGTCTCTTGTATGCTCCAAAGTAAAAGCCATCAGATAACATTTACTCTCATCAGTGAATTTGATCCCAGATTTACTTTCATGGGATCAACAGTCTTGCTCTGACGTGCAAGAGTCAGAAAGTCCATTTTCTCCAGGCCTGACAAACTGCATGTTCCTTCTGGATCCATAAGACGGAAGCATGCCTGGCCATTGGTGCGAGTCCGTGAAAATGATGCCCCACCATGCACACGGCTCGGTGAGGTCGGGGAATCTTCCAAGGTCATAACCGTGTTTTTCCAGGAGGGATACCTGGAGGGGCCATGGTGGAGGCAGGTCCCCCTGGGATTCCATCGCTGAGTTTGGGTCTTTTGGGATTCCCACTGTTACAATTCACATCTGAAGTGGGACACCGCTTTGAATTAAGAGGGCTTTCATCCTTGCCTCCTAATGAGAGAACGGCTCGAGAGAGACAGGGAGGCCGCAGAGAGAACGATTCTGAATTGTGAAGGACAGTTTCCGGCGAGCTCGTTTTCTAATCAGGTTTAGATGAAGGCTCCGAAATAATAGAACTGCCTCTTCCTCCCCATACACACTGAGAAACTGGTGATACGGCAGCTGGCTCTGATGCTGGGGTCCTAAGATTTGCAGGTTGCCACCTGCAGGAGGGATCCGGATTCACGTGGTCCTTCATTCTTCTTGAAGATGAGTCCCTGGTCACTCTGTTCAAAACGTTAGAAATGACTGGCTTTGAAGTTGAAATCACTCTGACAAAGAAGGTTTCAGCATCCTCCTTGACGTGCTCCACTCCAACAAAGATGACCTCAGCATCGTCATTGTCCTCACCTCTGGATTTGGACACGGCGGTCTTTTTCTCGGGTTGTGGTGGTGCTTGTGCTTCCTCACACGGGAAGAGATGGGCCATTTTGCAACCACTTGTGGCTTCAAGTGGCCCCTTCTAGTGTTTTTCTCCCCCTAAAAGCAATCACCAGGCAAGGTCATCCCCTCTGATCTCAGGTGTCAGTCTCTGTGGTTTCAGGTCACCCTCAGTTGGTCACCGAGAATATTAAATGGAAAACTCCAGAAATATACAACTTACGCATTTTAAGCTGCAGGTAATTCTGAGGAGAGTGATTGGAATCTCACACCATCCTGCTTCCTCCTGCCCAGAATGTGAATCGTTCCTTAGTCCTGAACATCCCACGCGTCTGTCACTCGGTTACCACAATGACTGTTGAGATGCCACAGGGCTTGTGACCAAGTTATCCTTACTTTACTCAATAATGGCCCCAAACCGTAACTGGAGGGATGCTGTCCATTGACATATGCCAGAGAAAAATCCATTAAGTGCTGCCTTTCAGTGAAAAGATCCAAGTTCTCAATTTGATATAAAAGAGAAAGAAACAATGTATGCTGAGGTTGCTAATATCTGTGGTGAATGTGAAGAAGAGAAAATAAATCTGGGTTAGTTTTGCTGTCAAACCTCCAACTGCAAAAGGTATGGACACAGAGCGTAGTAAGTGCTTAGTTAGGGTGAAAAAAAATCGCTCAATTAGTACAGTAGTATATTTTACATAGCGACTACACTCACAACACTTTTATAAAAGTATATTGTTATAATTGTTCTATGTTATTATTACACCTTCCCTGGTGGCTCAGATGGTAAAGTGTCTGCCTACAATTCGGGAGAGCCAGGTTCAATGCCTGGGTCAGGAAGATCCTGTGAAGAAGGAAATGGCAATCCAGCCCAGAATTCTTGCCTGGGAACTCCCATGGACAGAGGAGCGTAATAAGCGGCACTCCATGGGGTCGCAAAGAGTTGCACACGACTGAGCGACTTCACTTTCACTTTCCTGTTATTTTTAGGCAGTGGCTATCTCTTACTGTGCCTCTATACACTAGACTGCATCACAGGTGTGTTTGTATAGAAGAACCATTGTGTACATAGAGTTTGATACTGTGTGAGGTTACCGATGTCCCCTGGGGGTCTTGAAACTTACTCTCTGCCGATAAGTGGTGATGATTATATTTCTTTCAAAAGACAAAATTAGTACCTGGTTGAATCACTGGCTGAAACATTGAGATAACTATTAGCACCCTTAGACATAAGGAAACATCTCAAACTCAGTGAAATGACATGACCGTTTTAAACTTCCTTCTCCAGCCACCACTTTTGCCTTGAGTCCCCATGGTGGCCCCCGTGTTCCTGTTAAACTCTGCAGGAGAGCTGGTAGGCACCATTTTGCTTACAGATCTACAATCTCACTCAGAAATGCTGACCGACAGAAAATGTCCAAAAGAGCCCCCAGCTGTCCCTTGGGGGTGCCTCTCACTCCCTCCACTCTCCGAGTCCAGAAGGCACCATAGTCTATACATGGATCCAAAATATTTTCTTTAAATCCCAGCCATTTCTAATAGCAGGACTTGAACCTGCCTCATGCTGGCAACTCTCTCTCTCTCTCTCTCTCTCTCAGAGAGGGAGAGCATTTACACTGTACTTGAAACTACTTCCACAGCATCAACATTGTATTAGGTATTATACGGATGTGGAGATGATTTAAAACATGTGGGAGTATCCCCTTATGTTACATGCAAAGACTGTACCATTTTATGTAATGGACTTGATCACCCATTAATTTTGGTGTCTCCAGGTGCAGGGTTCCCAGACCCAATCTCCCAAGGGTACCAAGGAGGGAGGGACGGGACTTCTCAAGACTTCTACTGCTCCCCCTGCCTTGGATGCTGTCTCAATTACCAGCACCCAACTCCTGAGCTGCCTCGGTCCACAGTTTCTCTGCCAGGCTTTCCTGACCATGATGTCAGAGATCACAGCCTCCCCCAACTCACATGCCATTTTCCCCTCCAGAGCTATTGGGCTGCTGTATTTTGGTTTCTAGAACAACATGGAGTGTCTGTCAGTGCTACATGCCTGCTGCAGAAATAAACAGTAACTGTTATGAAACAATCATTTACCTGTACCTCAAGCTCGGCCCACTCATTCCTGGCTCCCCAGGTACTTACACTTGATCTTAGCCAAAAGGCTGAGAAGCAATTTCTCCAAGCATTTGATGACTTCCAAATCTGAATGGATTAAAACTATCAGGCAAGAGAGAAAGTCAGCCAGTAGGTAGCTGGATGCTGACAGGGGCAGCGGTGCTCCTTGAAATTAAAGGTTTGTAACACAGTTTCTCTCCATATAATACATTTGTTGATAGCTTCCATGCCATTAACACGTTTCATAGACATTAAAGGCCATTCTAAAGTTTACATTTGGCCATTTGTGATGCCAGATCACATTTCATCAGTAGCATATCATAGTTTGTTTGCTTGTGTGTAAATGATGTCCCTAGCGGTAAAGGTCCCTCCTGCCAATGCAGAAGACCTAAGAGATGCAGGTTCCATCTCTGGGTCAGGAAGACCCCCTGGAGGAGGGCATGGCAACCCACTGCAGTATTCCTACCTGAAGAATCGTATGGACAGAGAAGAATCGTGGGCGACAGTCCATAGGGTTGCAGAAAGTCAAGCATGACTGAAGCAACTGAACACACACGCAGACATATGTATATAAATATATATTTTATAGTGGTATGAAAAATAGTGCTGTGGGACCTCCCTGGTATTCCAGTATTTAAGACTTCTCACTTCCAGGCCAGGGACACAGCTTCAATCCCTGGTCAGGGACCTGTGATCCCACATGCCACTGGGTGTGGCCAAAGGTAAATGGAATAATGTATCTTACAGCTGATGTCATCTTAGATTTATTGAAGATTTCTATTTTTCATAAGCAGAATCCAGCCTACTAAATTCATGTCACAAGTCACTAATGGCATGCTAGCTGCATTATATAGGCAAGTGGTTTAGACAGGGATTGACAAATCGGCTTGCTTCCCGATTGTTTTTTTTTTTTTTTAATTTTTAAAAACGTTTAACATTTTTTACATTGATGTTTAATTTTGGGAAAAACAAAGGAAAGGTTTGTGACGTGTGAACATTATATGATATCTAAATTTCAGTGTCACAAAGAAAGTTTTATTGGAACACAGACGTGATCATTTGCCTCTGCCTGAGGCTATTTCACCCTGCTAATGGGAGAGACCTCATGGCCCTTAATGCCTGGTTACTCTCTAGCCCTTAACAGAGAAATTTTGCAGACTCATGGCTGCAGAGAACAAAAGGAAGCATTCCAAACCCCATGGCTCACCAGCTCCTGAAGTCCAGTTGACTCAGTGCAGCTAAACACTTCCTACTCTGAGACCAAGTGGAGGGTGAAGCTGGAGTGTCTTTGTCTCCACGTCCCAGAAAGATTTCTCTGGGAATAGCAGCACCGCTTCCTGTGTCCAGTGTCCGTGAAACTCCTCCCTGGCTCTCCAAAAGCCTTTTCCCAGTGAGGCGGCATCAGGAGATTCCACGCCTTTTAAAGCCCATTCGAGTCCAATCCATAGTACCCAAACCAGGCTTCAATCAGGTTTCTGAACCAGTTTTTCCCCATAGGATCTTTCAACTAGAAACCTTTCTAGCAAAATGTTGGAGAGGGGAAAGAATCTGAGTGGGGCTTCAGGGCCCCTCCCAGGGGCTATTTTCCAGGTCTCAGTGTGGTGAGAGTCCCCACTTGCATCTCCAGCATCCAGAGGCCCACCACCTTATCTCCAGTTTATCTGAGTCTTTAGATATTTGGGGCTCAATAGCTCAAGGGCAAGGGAAGGTGGTCCACACAGCTATTCCAACAGGGCATGGGCTGATGTCAGGAACCTACAAAGTCAGGAGTTCTCTTCCAATGGCAAAAAATTCTCCAGCTGCAAACAGCGAACCCCTGTCCTCTTCCGAGGGCAAGGGGGTGGGTTGGGGAGGAGGCAGGGTGAGGAGGGCAGGAAGCAAGCTTACTCCCAAGTGATCTGCACTTGAAGGCTCAGCACCCACTGGATTCCCAGGGTCCTCACTGTGAATCTACATGCTGAACCCCAGGAGCTTTTTCTAGGCGGGGGCTCATGCGTTCTTAAACCACGTCAGGGGTGTCAGGTCACACCCTCACCGCCCTCCTGCACCCTTCCCCCCTAACTCGCCCTCTTCTCTGTCCTCCATTGCAGCACCTAGATTATATCTCAAGCTTTCCCTCCCACTGCCTTACAGCCCTGTGCACACAGATTCGTGGGTTTCAGAGAGGGTTTCAGAGAAGAAATACGTGTATTTCCATTCGTTATGAGGTAATAGAGTCACTGAATTCGAACAAAAATGATGTCCACTAATGAACGTGATCTCAAATGCTGTGATCAGATACACCATCAAAGACACCATTATCATCAAATCAACATGTTCTCCCCTTAAACTTACAGAAGGTATGTCCATTACATCTCAATGAACCAGGGAAAAAAGAAGAAAAACTGACCATTAGAAAGAGCTCGTTTTAGACTCTTTTCAGAAGCATGATGGCCAGTGTTGTGCCTAGGAGCTCAGCTGTGTCTGACTTTTTGCGACCCCATGGACTGCAGCCAGCCAGCCTCCTCTACCCGTTGAGTGCACCAGGGAAAATTGCTGGAGTGGGTTGCCATGTCCTCCAATGTCGGTAAGTATCAGAACCCAGGGCTAGGGATTTCCTGGCGGTCCAGTGGTTGAGGATCTGCCTTCCAATGCTGGGAATGTGAGTTTAATACGTGGTGGGTAAGATCCCACATGCCAGAGGGCCGTAGAACGGACAAAGGATCCTGCATGACACGGCTAAGCCCCGAAGAAGCCAAATAAGTGAATAAAACGGAATATTTTTAAAACTCTATGCTCTTTACGTTCTTCTGGATATGTTTGAAAGCATGATATTAACAGTTTTATTTATTTATGGACACACCATGAGACTTCCTGCAGGAGCTTAGTTTCCTGACCAGGCGCTGAACCCCGGTCACCAGACTGAAAGCATTAAACACGAAGTGCTGGCTTGCCAGGCAATTCCTAGTTTGATTTACTTAAAAGGGTTTATTTTGATTGTATGCCAAAAGGTACATCCTTTGCAGTGTTTACACTTACAACAGAAATATTTTGGGTGTCAGTTTTAAAATGTTTGCAAATACTTAGGGGAGGGGAAGAAACATTTTGACTACAGACTTATGCTTCTAGGCTTCCCTGATGGCTCAGAGAGTAAAACATCTGCCTGCAGTACAGGAGACCAGGGTTTAATCCCTGTGTCAGGAAGATCTGCCAGAGAAGGAAATGGCTCTCCACTCAAGTATGCTTGCCTGGGGAATTCCATGGACAGAGGAGCCTGGTGAGCTACTATCCATGGTTTGGCAAAGTGTCAGACACAACTGGATAACTAACACTTTCACTTTCATATGCTTCTGAAGTTGCTCAAATCTCAGAATCTCCTGGGACATTATTAAACACAGAGATTCCAGGGCTGCATATCACACCTAAGAAATTCAAATTGCCCTAGGAGAGGACCTGCGAACCTGAAAACGCAAAGCTCGCCTCACTTGATTCTGAAGTGAAGTGAATCCCAGGGTGTAAAGTCATCCAGTACTTTGGGAAAGGTTGATCTCTGGTGGCTCAGCAGTAAAGAATCCACCTCTTAATGCAGGAGACCTGGGTACAGTCTCTGGGTCGGAAAGCTCTCCTGGAGGAAGAAATGGCAACCACGCCAGGATTCTTGCCTGAGAAATCCCATGGACAGAGGAGCCTGGCAGGCTACAGTCTATGGGGTCACAAAAGACTCAGACACACAACTTAGCAACTCTGCCGCAACAGTGAAAGTGAGAGGTGCTCAGTTGTGTCCAACCCTTTGTGACCGCGTGGACCATATGCAGTCCATGGAATCGTGCAGGCTAGAATACTCGCGTGGCTAGCCTTTCCTGTCTCCAGGGGATCTTCCCAACCCAGGGATCAAACCCAGGTCTCCCGCATTGCAGGCAGATTCTTTACCAGATGGGGCGCAATGGGAGCCCAAGCAACAATAAGAACAAGCTTAAAATGCCCAAGAATATACACCTTCAGGAGACCCTAAGGGTTGAGGTCAGGAATGCATTTTTTCCTTCATGTGACACACTGAGCACCTGCCTTGGGAGGAGTAGGTTATTGGCAATTCAATAAACTAAAGAGATGTAGCTTGAGCTGGGAGCTTCATCCTCCCCACCACCCTTCAGAGATTCTAGGAGCTCCACACCCTCTTTGGGGGCTTCTGGAGGTCCTTCGTATTGAAGGAAGTTAGGATATAATCAAAGCTGAGAGATCTGGATGCAAACATCTCCGTTTGGGCCACACTTTCAAATCTCCTGGGCTGTGCTTCTTCACCATCAGTGAATCTAAGGAATTGCCTATGTGTCTTGTGCAAAAACACATTCTCATCCAACAGTTGTGGGTGGGGCCTGAGAGCCTGAGTTTCTCCCAAGCTCCAGGTGTTGCCCAGGCTGCTTAAGGTGTCCATATTAAACAGTGAGTACTAGAGAGCTTTTGAAAAGTACGGACGTTCTGATTGATTCTGTCAAGCTTACTCCCTGCCCACAGACTCAGTGTCTCCAGGAATGGGACCAGGGAGTCAACGTTATTAAAGGTCTCAGGTATTTCTAAGGAGCAGATAGGGTGCAAATGTGTAGCCAGGCAAATCACCCTACCATCAACCCTGTTTTGGGCTTCATCGTGTCCTGCAAAATCCATATGTTGCAGGGACTTTCCCAAAGGTCCAGTGGCTAAAACTCTCCACTCCCAGTGCAGGGGGCTGGGCTTCTGTCCGTGGTCAGGGAACTAGATCCCACGTGCTGCCAGGAAGACTGAAGACCCTACGTACCACTACTAACACCTGGTGCCATCAAATAAATTAATTCATTAAAAAAAAATCTGTAGAATATCTAAGCCCCAACACTTTGGAGATTCGTAATCCTCTTTGTAGATTCTGCCTTTAATGAGGTGATTCAGTTAAAACGAGGTCACTAGGGTGGGCCCTAGTCCAAGCTGATGGTTCTTTATATAAAAAGAAAGAGGGAAATTTCCTGGAAGGCCAGTGGTTAGGGCTCAGATCTTTCACTGCCAAGGGCCCAAGTTCAATCCCTGGCCTGGAAACTAAGACCCAGAAGAAAAGCAGCATGGCCGGAAAACAAAGAGGAAATTAGGACACACAAGATATCAAGGATGCATGGACATAAAGGGACAGGAGGACATGAGAATGCGGGTGCCTGCTCATCAAGGAAAGGGACCTCCAGAGACACCACACTGTCAACACCTTAATCCTGGATTTCTAGCCTCCAGAACTGGGAGAAAACAATTTCCTGTTCTTTAAGTCTCGTGTATTTCTGGTGGCCACCTGAGAACCTCAACGTGTTCTTTAGATCAGGAGTCCCTAGAGAGGGTTCACCTCAAGGACAGTAGGGGGTATGCAGGTGATGACTCGGCTTCCAGCTGACTCCCAAACATCAACAAATGCCACCCACCCAGATCTTCCAGGACGCAGCCTGCTCCTGTGGACCCCATCTTGCAGACCACTACTGCTAAACGCCCCACACAAATCTCTTTCTGCCCCGCCCCCTTTGTTTGTTTCTTTGTTTGTTTGACTTCTCTCCTAGACTCTGAGGGACAGAACCTTGAGAACAGAGTGAGGCCTGTCCTCACACCATCCTGAATGTGAAGGAGAGTATGTGTTTTAACCAAAAAACAAACAAACAAACAACACCAACAAAAGGAAGAAAACCCAAAGCTGTCTAGCAGAAGCTTGTCACCAAGTGTACAGAAAAGCCTTCACATGACAGGTTAGGAAGAAGCAGAGGACATGATTTCAACCTCTTCTTCAGGGAAGGTATCTGGGCAGGAGGATAGCACGCTTTCTGCAGATGGATTGAGGGCAGATGAATTTATTGGAAGGCATTGGGTAGCCAGGAAAGGAATATGAGTGGAGAGGGGTATGTCATCCATTCTGTCTAGTTCCAGAAGTTTCTATGATACGGGCCACGGTCACAGGTCTCCCAGAGGTCAGGGAGAAAGGAACGTTTGGTGACCTCATCAAAGCCTGGCCCATAGAAGCCTGGCTCTCAGCAGCCAACATCAGGCTTCCAGGGCATCCACCAGGCTCAGGAAATGACCTACTGGGAACACTCTGGTAGTCCTGGGGTGGTTAGGACTCTGCACTTTCACTGCTGAGGGCATGGATTCTATCCTTAGTTGCGGAACTAAGATCCTGCATGCTGCTTTGGCTGGCCAACAAAAGAAACCAAAAAAGAAAGACAGACATGACCTATTCCTGCCTTTCGTTCCGCGGACAACCCCAAGGCCAACTCCGGTCCAGGTCCATTGCTGTGGTCAAGGAGGAAGCTCCCTGGGGCTTGTGGCCGTGGAGTGATATGTGGTCAGACTGAGTGTCCACCAACAAGGCTGATCATCTCACACCAACTGAGAAGTTGGTACCCAGGAGGAGATCAGGCCCCTGGGACAGGGCCGTGTGAGAAGTGGGCTCTACAAGGTGTCCAAAAGGCACACCTTTCAAGACAGCACTAATCCAGGTGGCTAGCCTCTATCCACTTCCTCCATCTCTAGGGGAGAGCTTGGCCCTTCCATTGTTCTCACAAATCTTTTCCTCTTCTACTCTCCCTGGAACAGCTCTATCTCAAGAAATTGTTGTTGTTCTTTTGCTCGGTTATATCCGCAACCCCAGGGACTTTAGCGCACCAGACCTCCCTGTCCCTCACCGTTTCCTGAAGTTTGCTCCACTTCATGTCTAGTGCATTGGTGATGCCATCCAGCCATCTTATTCTCTGTTGCCCTCTTCTTCTGCCCTCAGTCTTGCCCAGCATCAGGGACTTTCCCAGTGAATCAGCGGCTTATACCGCATGACCAATATAGTGGACCTTCAGCTTCAGCATCAACCCTTCTAACAAGGACTCAGGGTTGATCTCCCTTAAGATTGACTGGTTTGAACTCCTTGCTGTCCAAAGGACTTCCAGGAGTGTTCACCAGCACCGCAACTCGAAGGCAACAATTCTTTGGCGCTCTGCCTTCTTTGTGGTCCAGCTCTCACAACCGTACATGACCACTTGGAAGACCATAGCCTTGACTCTACAGACCTTTGTTGGCAGAGTAACGTCTCTGCGTTTCAACACACTGTCTAGGTTTGTCATAGATTTCCTGCCAAGAAGCAACCGTCTTTTGATCTCATGGTTGCAATCACCATTGCAGTGATTGTACAGCCCAAGAAGAGGAAATCTGTCAGTACTTCCACAATTTTGCTTCTATTTACCATGGAGTAATGGGGCTAGATGCCATGATCTTAGTGTTTTGAGTATGTAGGTTTAAGCTGGCTCTTTCACTCTCCTCCTTCATCCTCACCTAATCAGTGCAGAGCGTCTGGCTTCTTGCTGCTTCTTCCCTCAGTTCGAATTCCCTGAGTAAGAAATCATAAAGGGATGGTTTTGTAGCTTCAGTGCAAGGGTGGGACAGAGAGGGCCCAAAACATGGGATCATGACACATTGAGAAACTCAACCAACGACGACTTGCACCACCTGCTTACCTACAGGATTAAAGGTGACGTGAACATGTTAGTCAGTCCTATCTGATGGTTTATGACTTCATGTACTGTAACCCAACAGGCTCCTCTATGGAACTCTCCAGGAAAGAATATTGGAGTGGATTGCCACTCCCTTCTCCCAGGGGATCTTCCTGATTCAGGGACTGAATTCTGAGCCTCCTGCATTGCAGGTGGACTCTTTACCACCTGAGGCACCAGGAAATCTCAAACCAAGGCAGTGCTAATTTCCAGGACATTACTATAGCAAAATTTTGGTGGTCCATGCCGGTGGCAGCTTCTCGGTCACAAAAAATGGTATAGTTGGAGCCCACCACTCTGAAGGGGTGCTGTTGTTTGGTTTCGCTGCTAAATCTCCTCTGACTCTTAGAGGACTTGGTCTCAGTAAAGAGCTCTGGTGGGAAAAGAGAATTAGTTAAAAGCCTTAGTATGGCCAGGTTGGCAGAGAACTAGGATTTGGAGGAAATTTTATCTTTACCATTTGGCTTAAGCTAAATGCCTCAGGAATAAGGTTTTATTAAAAAAAAAAAAGTTACAGATGAATGACACCAAGGAGAAAAATGCCAAGTTACACTCAACACTGAAATACTGAACTCATCAGTGACATTTTTGGACGATCGGGAATAGATTTCCAGCAGCCTTTGAGTAAATATTTGTGTGTGAAAGTGTTTATTCATGTAAAAACAGAATAAAACGTGTGGGGATATGAGCGACATAAACGCACATTTGGACAATGGATTCGGGGATGTTGGGTTGTCTCTTAGCAACTGGAGGCTTGCCTGGCTGCTCAGTCGTGCATGCAATGCAGGAGACCCAAGTTCAATCCCTGGGTTGAGAAGGTCTCCTGGAAAAGAGATCTGTTACCCACTGTAGTATTCTCAGCTGAAGAATTCCATAGGCAGAGAAGCCTGGCAGCTTACAATCCATGGAGTCCCAAAGAGTCAGACACGGCTGAGCAGTGGGAAAACGGGCATGGGCTGGTGGGTCCCAGAGGCTCCAGGTGGACTGCGGGTGAATATCACCCAGGACTCTGGGGCTGATTTTGCACAGTGAACCCATTTTGGCACCGCCAGGGTATGAGATGGAGGATTTGCATCTGCTGAATCCACTGGGGAAAATGCTCCAGTCCAGGGCCTGGGTGAGGGTCCTTTGGAAGACGGTTCCTCTAGTGATGCTCACTCCTGGACACTTAGTTCAGCTACCAAAGAGGGAATCAATGCAACGCATTCATACAGACAGACTAGGCCGCATCCTCTCAGCTTTTATCACTGTGTTCAAGGCAGAGCGACAACCTGCTATTGAGAATTTCCTATGTAGTCAGAAGTCTTAGAGGAAAACAAGAATTGCAATTTGGACTTAGATTGGAGCCACTTCAGCAATGATGCTTATGTAACTTTTTATCTTCTCTGGACTGCTTAGGAGCTGCAATTTCCCCTCACGGTCCCTCCTTGTCATCTCGAGAATCACCTACTTTCCACAGCTCACCTGGAGCCTAAAACAGCTCAGGACAAATGTGGCAGGTGGGAGGGAGAAACAGAGCTTCGGACTTCAAACCTCACGCCTGATGGACCAATGTCCTCCTTGCTTAATTATTTGTGATCGCCTCAGCTAAGACATCATTCTCTCGGAAAGAATTCCCAAGGGCATCACACCTGACCGCCACCGTGCGGACTCCCAGAAAGAAGTCCGCTTTGACAGCATCTAACCTAGGCCACACCTCTGACCCTAGTCAGGAAGGTGACCTGACAAGAAGCCCGGGGACAGAGCGGCAGCATCGTGAGGACTTTCGAGTGACCCGGGCACCCTGGCAATGTCCACAGCAGGCACAGAGTACACGTCCTGACGGTAACGAAAGAGAGAGGCCCATTCTGGTCTACGGAGCTGGCACCATGCCTTACCTGAGCACCCGGTGCAGGCGGCTCTCGAGGAAGGAGATGGAGTTCAGCTAGAGCTCCTACAGGTGGGGCAGGTTCAGGAACTGGGCCGTGAGCTGGGTGATGCAGTGCTCCTCCTGTTTGGGGGCTGTGTGCGGCAACACGTGGATGCGCCAGAGCGGCAGCCGGGGCAGGTTGCCCATCTGGCCCAGGTGCAGCACAAACCTGCCCAAAGTGGCCCGATTCCAGGTGCAATTCACCTCCAAGTCCTCGACTCAGTCCAGCTGCAACACCTTCAGGATCCTCCTGATGCTCCGCGTGGGCATGGTGGAGATGCTGAGCTTCTGGCAGCTCAGGTGCAGCAGGCTCCTCCTGTTTGGCCTTCTTCAGCAGGTAGCTGAGGGTCTGTTTCAAGGTGTCCTCCTTGAGGCACAGGTCAAGCAGCACCTGCACAGGGGCCTGTGCCGGCTTTAGCCCACCTGCACCTCCACCCTGCACCTCTTCTGCATGGACTGGGCTGGCTCGGGCTCCAGCAACAAGCAAACACTGTCCATGTGGCTGGATCACATGGTCCAGATGTCCTAGTGGGCTTTCCAGTGCAAGTTCAGCAGCTGCAGCTTCCACTGCCTGCAGGGCCACAGGAGACACGCTGAGCTGTGCAGAGGCTGACTGGCACCAGGACCACGCGAGGGCTCTGCACTCCATATACCACCGCTCCCCCGGCTTCAGGAACCCCCTTGGTCCCTACCTTAAGGGACACTGGTGGGGAGCACATGCCTTTCGTCCCTTCTGCCCCTCAACCAGTCCTGTACATCCGGAGGCCTGTCCAAGTGAACCCCTCATCCTCCTGCTCTGGCTGCATCTTGCTCACACCCCCAGGCCCCACCAGTCTGCCAGGTTGACCTTACCTGGGTTGGACCCTCTGAGCAAGCACGACGTCCAGGTCATCGAGTGGAGCCTGGAAGGTGTCCAGATGAGGCTGGTGTTCCTTCATCAGGGTCCCCAGCAGAGGCAGGGGAAGGGCCTGGACTGCACCACCACTTTCAGGGCCTGGGTGTGCCTCCCGGCAAAGGCCACCATAAACAGTGGCGGGAAGAGCTCTAGGGGCAGCTCCTCCAGGGCCACCATGGCCAAGGCCTCATTCCACAGCAGGCTCTGGCCCGCCAGGCCCAGGAGTTGGGGTGGGTCCTGGACACCCGTTCTGAAGAACCTAATATGGAGTGAGTCGTGGGGGGATGTCATAGAGCAAGTGGGGGCACGGTCTTCTCTGGCCAAGGAACCGGGGAGAACTTGCTGTCCCTCCATCCTGGGAGAACCCAAGGCAGGCTCAGAGACATCCTCTGGCCACAAAGACACAGTTTTGGCCACACTTGTACCAGGACAAGCATCTCTCCAGGCAGCAAAAAAAAAAAAAAAAAAAAAAAAAAAGGGACAAGGTAGCCTCTTGCCCCAACCCGTATCTACCAGTTTCTGCATTTATTCCTAGCCCTGCTGGCCAGTAGATACTTAGGAGCCTGACAGCTGGCCCCACTTTCTTCAGAGAAAGCTTCTGATTATTACTCAAGGGCTGAAAACAGGAATAAGGAGGTTAGTCCACACAGTCTGTCTCTAAACTCCAACCAATAACTCACGCAATGGGTGTTGTTATGTCACTTAATAAAAAAGACATACCTTACACTCTGTGTCTCTTCTACAAATGTTACTACCATTCAGTTCAATGGAGCAAAACATCCACATGCAGAAAAAAGCCGCCACTATTTAATATATTCTACAGATTGTTTTTAATTCCATGGAATTAAAAAACAGTTTTCAGCTTTTAAAACAAAAAGAAACCCCCCAAAATTTTAAGCTAGTAAAATCACAAACCTATAAAATGATATGAACCATAATCACTGGTAACACACTACAATGTAAAATGTCACCAGATCCTAATTAGGTATCTTTCATTAAATCAATTCCTGGGACTTCCCAGGCAGTTCAGTGAGGAGGACTCTGTGCTTTCACTGCAGGGGCATGAGCTCTATTCCCATTAGGGAACTATGACCCCAGATTCTATTTGGTGTGACCGTATCCCCTCACTCTCACCATACGCTATGCCATGCCCCCCCTGCGCACCCCCTGCCAAATTCTGTTTGGTTAAGAAATATGGTAAAGCTGGCGGAGGAATAGGACAGGGAGACCACTTTCTCCCTCACAAATTCATCAAAAGAACATTTCAGCGATGAGCAAATTCCAAAAAACAACTTCTGAATGCTGGCAGAGGACTTCAGGCACCCGGAAAAGCAGATCATTGTCTTCAAAAACAGGTAGGAAAAAATATAAAAGATAAAAAAAAGAGACAAAGGAGGTAGGAAGGGAGCTCCGTCCTGGGAAGGGAATCCCGTTCTGGGCAGGGAATCTTAAGAAGGGAGGTTTCCAATGTGGCGAGCTTTGGAAGCACAGAGGGCAATGTAGCAGGAAAGAAACATAAATACATAATTCAAACCAACAGATTACAAGCCCAACAGTAACTCCCCCAGCGGAAAAGCAGCACAGACGCCTGCATCCGACACTAGCAAGTGGGGGCAGGGCAGGGAGGTGCAGGAGGCATGGGCTGCAGTGCTTTTTAAGAATCAGGCAGGAACACCCCGCACATAACCACAATGAATGAACCTGCTCTAGCAAACCAGACTGTGGGACAGCTACCACGTGAAAAGCCCGATCATAAGACACCACCAGGACCGCACACAGAACAAAGGATGGAACAGAAATAGCCGGTTACAGACCATTCCCCGCCGGTGACGGGCAGCCAGAACCGTATGGGCTGGAAGGGGGTGATCGCAGCCCCGGAGAGACTTTACCTACAAAACTGTAAGCAGGCTTCTTTGCTAAGGCTTCTGGGGGTTCTGGACAGTCACCATCCACCTCACAAGGGGCGCCAGTGGTACATCCAGAAAACTAGCAGCAGACACGGGAAAGGCGATAAGTCACAGTGACCGCGCTCACCACACACCTGAGCTACTCGGACGTGGGAAGGACACAAAAGGCAGTCCCAACCGAACCTGCGCCTCTGAGGGCTTACCTGAGCACCGAACCTGAGTTCGGCTTAGACCTGGGAGGTGCGTGCAGCCTAAGGCCGGCCTCAGACCCTGGAGCAATGTAGAGCCTGAGCGGTGTGCACCATGAGCAGGGGCAGGCCCAGTGGGCCTGAGACACTGAAAGCACACACAGGTGTTAGTTCTTTGCAGCATCCCTCCCTCCCCACAGTGCAACTCAACAAGAGAGCCAAAAAAATAAAAAATAAAAAGTGTCCACCATGCCCTCCCCCCCCCCCCTTATTAGGACGGAAATCAGACACTGAAGATACCAGCAAACAGAAGAAATTAAATGGCAGGAACCGCCTTGGAAATAACCCCACAACACCAGAGAAAGGGCCAGAAATATCGTTACTATTTTTATGACCATTTCTTTTTCTTTTTTTCTTTTTCGCTGATGTTGTTGTGTGGTAGATTTTTCTTCTTTTCTTTTTCTTCTTCTTCTTTTTTTAACTTTTAGAAATATTTAAGTCCTCTATTTATCCTTTAATTTTTATTCTTATAACCTACTCTTACTTAAAAAGAAACCTATTTTTTAAAGCAAACACTGTATATAGTCTTTGTGTGGTTGTTGTTGTTGTTTTAATAGTTCTTGTGGCTTTTTTTTCTTCTTCTTCTTTTCCTTAATATTGCATTTTTAAAAATCCAACCTCTATTCTAGATTTTTAATCTTTGCTTTTTGGTATTTGTTGTCAATTTTGTACATTTAAAAACCCAAACTTCACTACCCAATTTTACCTGAGAGTGAGATTACTGGATTGACCACTCTCTCCTCCTTTGGACACTCCTTTTTCTCCACCAGGTGGCCTCTGTCTCTTCCCTCCCCCTTCTCTTCTCTACCCAATTCTGTGAATCTCCGTGTTCAAGACGGTGGAGAACACTTCAGGAACTGGTTACTGGCTGAATCTGTCTCTCCGTTTTTCATTTCCCTCTTTTATCCTACTGGCCACCTCTGTCTACTTCCTCCCTCTCCTCTTCCCTGTATAACTCCGTGAATACCTCTGAGTGTTCCAGACGGTGGAGCACACATAAGGATGTGATAGCTGGCTAGCTTGCTCTCTCCTCTTTTTTTTTTTCTCTCTCTCTCTCCTCTTTTGACCCCACCTCATCTCATTCCAGTCACTTCTAACTACCCCCTCCCTCTTCTCTCCTCCATGTAACTCAGTGAACCACTCCAGTTGCCCCTCACTGTGGGTAAACCTTTCATCTTTAACCTAGATGTGTTATCATCGGTGCTGTATAGGTGGAGAGGTCTTGAGGCTACTGTAAAAATAAAACTGAAAACCAGAAGCAGGAGGCTTAAGTCCAAACCCTGAGAACATCAGACAAGTCCTGACTCCAGGGAACATTAATTGATAGCAGTTCATCAAATGCCTCCATACCTACACTGAAACCAAGCACCACCCAAGGGCCAACAAGTTCCAGAGTCAGACACACCATGCAAATTCTCCAGTGACACAGGAACACAGCCCTGAGCTTCAATATACAGGCAGCTCAAAGTTACTCCAAAACCATTGGCGTCTCATAACACATTACTGGTCACTCCATTGCACTCCAGAAAGAAGAAATCCAGCCTCACCCACCAGAACTCCAACACAAGCCTCCCGAACCAAGAAATCTTGACAAGCCACTGATACAACCCCACCCACAGTGGAGAAACTCCATAATGAAGAGAACGCCACAAATTCCCAGAATATAGAAAGGCCACCCCAAACGCAGCAATAGAACCAAGATGAAGAGACAGAGGGATACTCAGCAGGTAAAGAACAGGAGAAATGCCCACCAAATCAAACAAAAGAGGAAGAGATAGGGAATCTACCTGAGAAAGGATTCCAGATATTGATACTGAAAAGGATCCAAAATCTTGAAATCAAAATGGAATCACAGATAAATAGCCTGGAGACAAGGATTGAGAAGATGCAAGAAAGGTTTAACAAGGACCTAGAAGAATAACAACGAGTCAATAGATAATGAATGACTCACTAAATGAGATCAGAAACACTCTGGAGGCAACAAATAGTAGAATAACAGAGGCAGAAGATAGGATTAGTGAAATAGAATGGTAGAAATAAATGAATCAGAGAGGAAACAAGAAAAACGAATTAAAAGAAATGAGGACAATCTCAGAGACCTCCAGGACAATATGAAACGCTCCAACATTCGAATTATAGGAGTCCCAGAAGAAGAAGACCAAAAGAAAGACCATGAGAAAATCCTCCAGGAGACAATAGTTGAAAACCTCCCTACAGTGGGCATGGAAATAATCACCCAGTCCCAAGAAAACCAGAGAGTCCCAAACAGGATAAACCCAAGGCAAAACACCCCAAGACACATCTTAATCAAATTAACAAAGAGCAAACACGAGAACAAATATTAAAAGCAGCATGGGAAAAACAAGAAATAACACATGAGGGGATTCCCATAACGGTAACAGCTGATCTTTCCAAAGAAACTCTTCAGGCCAGGAAGGAATGGCAAGACATACTTAAAGTGAAGAAAGAGAATAACCTACAGCCCAGATTACTGTACCCGGCAAGGATCTCATTCAAATACGAAGGAGAAATCAAAAGCTTTACAGACAAGCAAAAGCTGAGAGAACTCAGCACCACTAAACCAGCTCTCCAACAAATGCTAAAGGATATCCTGTACACAGGAAACACAAAAAGGGTGTTTAACCCCAAACCCAAAACAATAAAGGAAATGGCAACGGGATCATAATGATCAGTAATTACCTTAAACGTGCTTAGTCACAGCTCCAGAAAGCTATTCTCTTTTCCTTCTAAGGAAAGGCTTACCTCTGTGGGGCTTGGTATTTAAGTATTCCCTTTGGTTAGATTCCCTGCCTTCAACCCCAGCTCAGTGCTGACAACCTTCAGGTGTCAAATAGCATACTATGCAACTGGTGCATTTTACATTCTTACCAAAGAAAGTAAGTGTCAGTTGTATCTCCACAGTATTAATTTAGCCACAAGGAATCTTCGGCAAAACTAAACAAAACGTTAGAGAGATGACAGCACTTCTACGAAATGTGTTGTCAGCTTTACAAACGACCTATAAACTACAAAGTCATCACGAAATAGACATCTACTTAATACACATTTCTTTATTAGATTTCTTCTTTGTATATAACCATTTTATACTTTCAGATTTGCAACTGATACTTTTTCAAATGAAACTGGTGCTTTTTTTTGCTTGTTTTTAAGCCAAGATTTAACTGATGTCTTTAAGATGTTCATTTCAACATTGACATCATTCATAACTCCAAATACATAAAAGATGATGACAAAAACATCATAAATACAAAAAATAAAAATGTAGTTATATTATTATAGCCTCCGATAAATGATAGCAAAACTGGAACAGAAGCATTGTAAAAACATTTAGTGATGTTTCAACATTTTTCTAATCTTTTTTGATTTCATCTTTCTCATGTGCTTTAGAATGCATTACAACATCAGTAGAGTATTGGGCTTCTGTGGTGGCTCAGAGGGTAAAATGTCTGCTTGAAATGGAGCCCTGGGTTCTAATCCTGGGTTAGGAAGATCCCCTGAAGAAGGAAATGGCAACCCATTCCAGTATTCCTGCCTGAGAATCCTATAGATGGAGGAGCCTGTAAGGCTACAGTCCATGGGGTCGCAAAGGGTCAGACACAACTGAACGGCTCCACTTTCACTTTAGTCGAGTATTGTCATATGTTTAAAAATCTATAAAAATATGGTAAATAATACCGGTACAAATTTCATCATTAAACATACATATTCAGCTGTTTTAATGCATGATGAGAGAACTCTGAAACAACTTGCGTTTTCATTGTTATTGGTGACCATGCCTGAGCTGCCTTTTGAGAAATCTATGTGCAGGTCAGGAAGCAACATTTAGAACTGGACATGGAAAAACAGACTGGTTCCAAATAGGAAAAGGAGTACATCAGGCTGTATAATGTCACCCTGCTTATTTAACGTCTATGCATAGTACATCATGAGAAATGCTAGACTGGACGAAACACAAGCTGGAATCAAGATTGCCGGGAGAAATTTCAAGAACCTCCGATATGCAGATGACACCACCCTTATGGCAGAAAGTGAAGAGGAACTAAGAAGCCTCTTGATGCAAGTGAAAGAGAGTGAAAAAGTTGGCTTAAAGCTCACCTTTCAGAAAATGAAGATCATGGCTTCTGGTCCCATCACTTCATGGGAAATAGATGGGGAAACAGTGGAAACAGTGTCAGAGTTTATTTTTGGGGCTCCAAAATCCCTGCAGATGGTGACTGCAGCCATGAAATTAAAAGATGCTTACTCCTTGAAAGAAAAGTTATGACTAACCTAGATAGCACGTTCAAAAGCAGAAACATTACTTTACCGACTAAGGTCCGTCTAGTCAAGGCTATGGTGGTTCCTGCGGTCATGTATGGATGTGAGTTGGACTGTGAAGAAAGCTGAGCACCGAAGAATTGATGCTTTTGAACTATGGTGCTGGAGAAGACTCTTGAGAGTGCCTTGGACTGCGAGGAGATCCAACCAGTCCATTCTGAAGGAGATCAGCCCTGGGACTTCTTTGGAAGGAATGATGCTAAAGCGGAAACTCCAGTAGTTTGGCCACCTCATGTGAAGAGTTGACTCATTGGAAAAGAACTCTGATGCTGGGAGGGATTGGGGGCAGGAGGAGAAGGAGACGACAGAGGATGAGATGGCTGGATGGCATCGCTGACTCGATGGACGTGAGTCTGAGTGAACTTCGGGAGTTGGTGACGGACAGGGAGGCCTGGCGTGCTGCATTTCATGGGGTCACAAAGAGTCAGACACAACTGAGTGACTGAACGGAACTGAACTGAACGGAACTGAAGCTAGGGACTGTTGGTGGCAGAGGTAGAGGCCCCAGTCTGTGTATCCACAGTTGGAGTGATGGAATACAGTTTAAAGTGACTGTAAACATAGGGAATTTAGAAAGATGGTAATGATAACCCTGTATGCGAGACAGCAAAAGAGACACAGATGAATAGAACAGTCTTTTGGACTCTGTGGGAAAGGGAGAGGGTGGGATGATTTGCGAGAATGGCATTGAAACATGTATAATGTCATATAAGAAAAGAATCGCCAGTCTAGCTTCAGTGTAGGAGAGGATGCTTGGGACTGTTGCACGGGGTTGACCCAGAGGGATGGTAAGGGGAGGGCGGAGGGAGGGGGTTTAGGATTGGGAACACGTCTACACCCGTGGAGGGTTCATGTTGGTGTCTGACAAAACCAATGCACTATTGTAAAGTACAATATAAATAAATAAAGTGACTGTAAACAAAGAAACAGAAAAGAGTTTCTCTTCAGAAATAAAATGTTCAGAATTGATTTTCATACTGAGGGAAGGCCTTTTCACCTAGTAAGTATTAGTGAACATTCTGGCTAGATATAGTTTTGCTTGAACTTTATGCTAGACAGCCTATTTTTGACCTGGGAAACACATATTGTACATCTGCTTTAACCATGGAGGAGAGTCACTGGGTATTCACTGGAATGGGAAAGTAAAAATCTGTTGCAGTTGTCTTTCATCAGTGTACCCTCTGGGGAAGTCAGGATATGAAAATGAGATTGTGCATTTCTGTGCTTTGGAGTTATGTGTTCCTAGTTAGTGAAGATAATTAAGAAGTGTAATGATTCCAGATTCTCGCCTAGGAAAACACTAACATCACTGTTGTCAGACCTGTATTTTGTGGTTAACAGGATCCTTTTCCCACGAGATATGTTTCATTCATGTACTTTCAACTTTAAAGAATTTTCTCTGTGTCCTGGCTCTGCCCCTACAGCTTCAGAACACTCCTCTTTAAACTGTACGGAAGACCATTTCCCAGGCTATGGTCCTTGAGTTTATTTTTATTTTTCTCCTAATTTTATTATGTATAATTTATTGGGTATTTTTATTATTATGGCATAATTTTCTTCAAACTTCGTACTGAAAGTTGTCTCCTATTTAATCATGACATGTGATCAGTGAGTCCACATACTAAGGAATGACAATTGGCACTTTTTAGCAGAAACCAGGGCTTCCCTGGGAGGTAAGCTGCCTAAGAATCTGATGCAATGCAGGAGACCCCAATTTGATTTCTGGTTTGGGAGGATGCTCTGGAGAAGCAACAGGCCACTCCCTCCAGGGTTCTTTAGGTTTCCCTGGTGGTTTAGATAGCAAACAATCCATCTGCTATGAGAGAGCCACTGGAAGAGTGGCCTAACAACCCACTCCAGTATTCTTGCCTGAAGAACACCCATGGACAGAGGAGCTTGATGGGCTATATTCCAGACACTCACAAAGAACCAGACACGACTGTGAGTATGAGCAGACCAGAAACCAAAATATATTTTTAAGAAATCCTTGAAAACCTTGAAATTTGGAAGTGTTCCTTAGAAAGAGCATGTTAACCCTGAAAAAAAAAGAAAAAACACCATAAAGCAATGAACTTTACTGCTCTCTTTTCCCTATAAGATCAGAAGAGAAATGGAGTGTCATTTCCCTTTTTAGAAGCTAGTTGTTCTCGTAGAAACTATGAAATGATTAAATAAATTATTGAAACCTACTGAAATGCTGCTTTCAAATAAGTAAATAAATAAATAAAATCCAATTCAAGACGGATACCAAAGCAAGAACATAATCGATATCACTTGCTGTTGTGAGACATGGCTTCAAAAGAGAACCAAATTAATGTATATAATGACTGGCTAAATTCTCTGGCAATACATTATAAAAACTTGCAGTCAACATTGAAAGGGATTTTTACACACAATAAAATAAAAATGCCTTTTACTTATGCATACTTCTTATAATCAAAAGCACTGACTACTTTTCAGACATTCCAGGCCAAGGACATTTAAACAAACTACCTACTTTATCTGCCAAAACAACACTGCTAGGCCCTTCTCCTTCTGCACTCAAGCTTTCCCAGCATCAGGGTCTTTTCCTATAGTTGGCTCTTTGCATCGGGTGGCGAAAGTACCAGAGTTTCAGCTTCAGCAAAAGTACTTCCAATGAATATTCAGGGCTGATTTCCATCAGGATTGACTGCTTTGATCTCCTTGCAGTCCAAGGGACTTGCAAGAGTCTTCTCCAACACCACAGTTCAAAATCATCAATGATTCCATGCGCAACTTCCCGTATAGTCCAACTCTCCCATCCATACATGAGTAATGGAAACTCCATAGGTATGACCTGATAGACCATTAATTGCAAAGTAATGCCTCTGCTTTTGCATATGCTCTTTAGGTGGTTGCAGCTTTTCTTCATAGGATCTAGCACCTTTTAATTCCGCGGCTGCCCTCACCATCTGCAGTGATTTTGGAGCCCGAGAAAATAAAGTCTATCACTGTTTCCATTTTTCCTCATGATTTCCCTATTTCATGTGAAGTCACGGGGCCAGATGCCATGATCTTCATTTTTTCAACATTGAGTTTTAAGCAAGGTTCTTCACTCTCTTCTTTCTTTCCATCAATATGCTCTTTATTTATTCTCCGCTTTCTGTCATATTTGTGGTGTCAACTGCAAATCTGTGGTTATTGATAGTTCTCCAAGCAATCTTGATTCTAGTTGGGCTTCATCCAGCCTGGCATTTCACATGACGTGCTGAATATAAGTTAAATAAGCCACATGACAATATACAGCCTTGATGTGCTCCTTTCCCATTTTGAAGCTAGCGCATTGTTCTATGTCCAAGTGTTGCTTCTTGACATGCCTACAGATTTCTCAGCAGGCAGCTAAAGAGGTCTGGTATTTGCATCTTTCCAGGAATTTCCCATAGCTTGTTGTCATCCACACAGTCAAAACCTTTGGCATAGTCCAAATCAGAAGTCGATGTTTTTCTTGAACTCCTGTAGGATCTCTAGCTGAACTCCATCTCCTTCCTCGAGAGCCGCCTGCACCGGGTGCTCAGGTAAGGCATGGCGCCAGCTCCGTAGACCAGAATGGGCCTCTCTCTTTCGTTACCGTCAGGACGTGTACTCTGTGCCTGCTGTGGACATTGCCAGGGTGCCCGGGTCACTCGAAAGTCCTCACGATGCTGCCGCTCTGTCCCCGGGCTTCTTGTCAGGTCACCTTCCTGACTAGGGTCAGAGGTGTGGCCTAGGTTAGATGCTGTCAAAGCGGACTTCTTTCTGGGAGTCCGCACGGTGGCGGTCAGGTGTGATGCCCTTGGGAATTCTTTCCGAGAGAATGATGTCTTAGCTGAGGTGATTACAAATAATTAAGCAAGGAGGACATTGGTCCATCAGGCGTGAAGTTTGAAGTCCGAAGTTCTGTTTCTCCCTCCCACCTGCCACATTTCTCCTGAGCTGTTTTAGGCTCCAGGTGAGCTGTGGAAAGTAGGTGATTCTCGAGATGACAAGGAGGGACCGTGAGGGGAAATTGCAGCTCCTAAGCAGTCCAGAGAAGATAAAAAGTTACATAAGCATCATTGCTGAAGTGGCTCCAATCTAAGTCCAAATTGCAATTCTTGTTTTCCTCTAAGACTTCTGACTACATAGGAAATTCTCAATAGCAGGTTGTCGCTCTGCCTTGAACACGGTGATAAAAGCTGAGAGGATGCGGCCTAGTCTGTCTGTATGAATGCGTTGCATTGATTCCCTCTTTGGTAGCTGAACTAAGTGTCCAGGAGTGAACATCACTAGAGGGAACCTTCTTCCAAGGGACCCTCACCCAGGCCCTGGACTGGAGCATTTTCCCCAGTGGATTCAGCAGATGCAAATCCTCCATCTCATACCCTGGCGGGGCCAAAATGGGTTCACTGTGCAAAATCAGCCCCAGAGTCCTGGGTGATATTCACCCGCAGTCCACCTGGAGCCTCTGGGACCCACCAGCCCATGCCCGTTTTCCCACTGCTCAGCCGTGTCTGACTCTTTGGGACTCCATGGATTGTAGGCTGCCAGGCTTCTCTGCCTATGGAATTCTTCAGCTGAGAATACTACAGTGGGTAACAGATCTCTTTTCCGGGAGACCTTCTCAACCCAGGGATTGAACTTGGGTCTCCTGCATTGCATGCACGACTGAGCAGCCAGGCAAGCCTCCAGTTGCTAAGAGACAACCCAACATCCCCGAATCCATTGTCCAAATGTGCGTTTATGTCGCTCATATCCCCACACGTTTTATTCTGTTTTTACATGAATAAACACTTTCACACACACATATTTACTCAAAGGCTGCTGGAAATCTATTCCCGATCGTCCAAAAGTGTCACTGATGAGTTCAGTATTTCAGTGTTGAGTGTAACTTGGCATTTTTCTTCTTGGTGTCATTCATCTGTAACTTTTTTTTTTAAATAAAACCTTATTCCTGAGGCATTTAGCTTAATCCAAATGGTAAAGATAAAATTTCCTCCAAATCCTAGTTCTCTGCCAACCTGGCCGTACTAAGGCTTTTAACTAATTCTCTTTTTCCACGAGAGCTCTTTACTGAGACCAAGTCCTCTTAGAGTCAGAGGAGATTTAGCAGCTAAACCAAACAACAGCACCCGTTCAGAGTGGTGGGCTCCAACTATACAACTTTTTGTGACCGAGAAGCTGCGACCGGCATGGACCACCAAAATTTTGCTATAGTAATGTCCTGGAAATTAGCATTGCCTTGGTTTGAGAGTTCCTGGTGACTCAGGTGGTAAAGAGTCCACCTGCAATGCAGGAGGCTCAGAATTCAGTCCCTGAATCAGGAAGATCCCCTGGAAGAAGGGAGTGGCAACACTCCAGTATTCTTTCCTGGAGAGTTCCATAGAGGAGCCTGCTGGGTTAGAGTACATGAAGTCATAAAGCATCAGATAGGACTGACTAACACGTTCACGTCACCTTTAATCCTGTAGGTAAGCAGGTGGTGCAAGTCGTCGTTGGTTGAGTTTCTCAATGTGTCATGATCCCATGTTTTGGTCCCTCTCTGTTGCACCCTTGCATTGAAGCTACAAAACCATCCCTTTATGATTTCTTACTCAGGGAATTCGAACTGAGGGAAGAAGCAGCAAGAAGCCAGACACTCTGCACTGATTAGGTGAGGATGAAGGAGGAGGGTGAAAGAGCCAGCTTAAGCCTACATACTCAAAACACTAAGATCATGGCATCTAGCCCCATTACTCCATGGTAAATAGAAGCAAAAAGGTGGAAGTACTGACAGATTTCCTCTTCTTGGGCTGTACAATCACTGCAATGGTGATTGCAACCATGAGATCAAAAGACGGTTGCTTCTTGGCAGGAAAGCTATGACAAACCTAGACAGTGTGTTGAAATGCAGAGACGTTACTCTGCCAACAAAGGTCTGTAGAGTCAAGGCTATGGTCTTCCAAGTGGTCATGTACGGTTGTGAGAGCTGGACCACAAAGAAGGCAGAGCGCCAAAGAATTGTTGCCTTCGAGTTGCTGTGCTGGTGAACCTCCTGGAAGTCCTTTGGACAGCAAGGAGTTCAAACCAGTCAATCTTAAGGGAGATCAACCCTGAGTACTTGTTAGAAGGGTTGATGCTGAAGCTGAAGGCCCACTATATTGGTCATGCGGTATAAGCAGCTGATTCACTGGGAAAGTCCCTGATGCTGGGCAAGACTGAGGGCAGAAGAAGAGGGCAACAGAGAATAAGATGGCTGGATGGCATCACCAATGCACTAGACATGAAGTGGAGCAAACTTCAGGAAACGGTGAGGGACAGGGAGGTCTGGTGTCCTGAAGTCCCTGGAGTTGCGGATATAACCGAGCAAAGGAACAACAACAAATTCTTGAGATAAAGCTGTTCCAGGGAGAGTAGAAGAGGAAAAGATTTGTGAGAACAATGGAAGGGCCAAGCTCTCCCCTAGAGATGGAGGAAGTGGGTAGAGGCTAGCCACCTGGATTAGTGCTGTCTTGAAAGGTGTGCCTTTTGGACACCTTGTAGAGCCCACTTCTCACACGGCCCTGTCCCAAGGGCCTGATCTCCTCCTGGGTACCAGCTTCTCAGTTGGTGTGAGATGATCAGCCTTGATGGAGGACACTCAGGCTGACCACATATCACTCCACGGCCACAAGCCCCAGGGAGCTTCCTCCTTGACCACAGCAATGGACCTGGACCGGAGTTGGCCTTGGGGTTGTCCGCGGAACGAAAGGCAGGAACAGGTCATGTCTGTCTTTCTTTTTTGGTTTCTTTTGTTGGCCAGCCAACACAGCTTGCAGGATCTTAGTTCCCCAACTAAGGACAGAATCCACGCCCTCAGCAGTGAAAGTGCAGAGTCCTAACCACCCCAGGACTACCAGAGAGTGCCCAGTAGGTCATTTCCTGAGCCTGGTGGATGCCCTGGAAGCCTGATGTTGGCTGCTGAGAGCCAGGCTTCTATGGGCCAGGCTTTGATGAGGTCACCAAACGTTCCTTTCTCCCTGACCTCTGGGAGACCTGTGACCGTGGCACGTATCATAGAAACTTCTGGAACTAGACAGAATGGATGACATACCCCTCTCCACTCATATTCCTTTCCTGGCTACCCAATGCCTTCCAATAAATTCATCTGCCCTCAATCCATCTGCAGAAAGGGTGCTATCCTCCTGCCCAGATACCTTCCCTGAAGAAGAGGTTGAAATCATGTCCTCTGCTTCTTCCTAACCTGTCATGTGAAGGCTTTTCTGTACACTTGGTGACAAGCTTCTGCTAGACAGCTTTGGGTTTTCTTCCTTTGTTGGTGTTGTTTGTTTGTTTGTTTTTTGGTTAAAACACATACTCTCCTTCACATTCAGGATGGTGTGAGGACAGGCCTCACTCTGTTCTCAAGGTTCTGTCCCTCAGAGTCTAGGAGAGAAGTCAAACAAACAAAGAAACAAACAATGGGGGCGGGGCAGAAAGAGATTTGTGTGGGGCGTTTAGCAGTAGTGGTCTGCAAGATGGGGTCCACAGGAGCAGGCTGCGTCCTGGAAGATCTGGGTGGGTGGCATTTGTTGATGTTTGGGAGTCAGCTGGAAGCCGAGTCATCACCTGCATACCCCCTACTGTCCTTGAGGTGAACCCTCTCTAGGGACTCCTGATCTAAAGAACACGTTGAGGTTCTCAGGTGGCCACCAGAAATACACGAGACTTAAAGAACAGGAAATTGTTTTCTCCCAGTTCTGGAGGCTAGAAATCCAGGATTAAGGTGTTGACAGTGTGGTGTCTCTGGAGGTCCCTTTCCTTGATGAGCAGGCACCCGCATTCTCGTGTCCTCCTGTCCCTTTATGTCCATGCATCCTTGATATCTTGTGTGTCCTAATTTCCTCTTTGTTTTCCGGCCATGCAGCTTTTCTTCTGGGTCTTAGTTTCCAGGCCAGGGATTGAACTTGGGCCCTTGGCAGTGAAAGATCTGAGCCCTAACCACTGGCCTTCCAGGAAATTTCCCTCTTTCTTTTTATATAAAGAACCATCAGCTTGGACTAGGGCCCACCCTAGTGACCTCGTTTTAACTGAATCACCTCATTAAAGGCAGAATCTACAAAGAGGATTACGAATCTCCAAAGTGTTGGGGCTTAGATATTCTACAGATTTTTTTTTAATGAATTAATTTATTTGATGGCACCAGGTGTTAGTAGTGGTACGTAGGGTCTTCAGTCTTCCTGGCAGCACGTGGGATCTAGTTCCCTGACCACGGACAGAAGCCCAGCCCCCTGCACTGGGAGTGGAGAGTTTTAGCCACTGGACCTTTGGGAAAGTCCCTGCAACATATGGATTTTGCAGGACACGATGAAGCCCAAAACAGGGTTGATGGTAGGGTGATTTGCCTGGCTACACATTTGCACCCTATCTGCTCCTTAGAAATACCTGAGACCTTTAATAACGTTGACTCCCTGGTCCCATTCCTGGAGACACTGAGTCTGTGGGCAGGGAGTAAGCTTGACAGAATCAATCAGAACGTCCGTACTTTTCAAAAGCTCTCTAGTACTCACTGTTTAATATGGACACCTTAAGCAGCCTGGGCAACACCTGGAGCTTGGGAGACACTCAGGCTCTCAGGCCCCACCCACAACTGTTGGATGAGAATGTGCTTTTGCACAAGACACATAGGCAATTCCTTAGATTCACTGATGGTGAAGAAGCACAGCCCAGGAGATTTGAAAGTGTGGCCCAAACGGAGATGTTTGCATCCAGATCTCTCAGCTTTGAATATATCCTAACTTCCTTCAATACGAAGGACCTCCAGAAGCCCCCAAAGAGGGTGTGGAGCTCCTAGAATCTCTGAAGGGTGGTGGGGAGGATGAAGCTCCCAGCTCAAGCTACATCTCTTTAGTTTATTGAATTGCCAATAACCTACTCCTCCCAAGGCAGGTGCTCAGTGTGTCACATGAAGGAAAAAATGCATTCCTGACCTCAACCCTTAGGGTCTCCTGAAGGTGTATATTCTTGGGCATTTTAAGCTTGTTCTTATTGTTGCTTGGGCTCCCATTGCGCCCCATCTGGTAAAGAATCTGCCTGCAATGCGGGAGACCTGGGTTTGATCCCTGGGTTGGGAAGATCCCCTGGAGACAGGAAAGGCTAGCCACGCCAGTATTCTAGCCTGCACGATTCCATGGACTGCATATGGTCCACGCGGTCACAAAGGGTTGGACACAACTGAGCACCTCTCACTTTCACTGTTGCGGCAGAGTTGCTAAGTTGTGTGTCTGAGTCTTTTGTGACCCCATAGACTGTAGCCTGCCAGGCTCCTCTGTCCATGTGATTTCTCAGGCAAGAATCCTGGCGTGGTTGCCATTTCTTCCTCCAGGAGAGCTTTCCGACCCAGAGACTGTACCCAGGTCTCCTGCATTAAGAGGTGGATTCTTTACTGCTGAGCCACCAGAGATCAACCTTTCCCAAAGTACTGGATGACTTTACACCCTGGGATTCACTTCACTTCAGAATCAAGTGAGGCGAGCTTTGCGTTTTCAGGTTCGCAGGTCCTCTCCTAGGGCAATTTGAATTTCTTAGGTGTGATATGCAGCCCTGGAATCTCTGTGTTTAATAATGTCCCAGGAGATTCTGAGATTTGAGCAATCTTCAGAAGCATATGAAAGTGAAAGTGTTAGTTATCCAGTTGTGTCTGACACTTTGCCAAACCATGGATAGTAGCTCACCAGGCTCCTCTGTCCATGGAATTCCCCAGGCAAGCATACTTGAGTGGAGAGCCATTTCCTTCTCTGGCAGATCTTCCTGACACAGGGATTAAACCCTGGTCTCCTGTACTGCAGGCAGATGTTTTACTCTCTGAGCCATCAGGGAAGCCTAGAAGCATAAGTCTGTAGTCAAAATGTTTCTTCCCCTCCCCTAAGTATTTGCAAACATTTTAAAACTGACACCCAAAATATTTCTGTTGTAAGTGTAAACACTGCAAAGGATGTACCTTTTGGCATACAATCAAAATAAACCCTTTTAAGTAAATCAAACTAGGAATTGCCTGGCAAGCCAGCACTTCGTGTTCAATGCTTTCAGTCTGGTGACCGGGGTTCAGCGCCTGGTCAGGAAACTAAGCTCCTGCAGGAAGTCTCATGGTGTGTCCATAAATAAATAAAACTGTTAATATCATGCTTTCAAACATATCCAGAAGAACGTAAAGAGCATAGAGTTTTAAAAATATTCCGTTTTATTAACTTATTTGGCTTCTTCGGGGCTTAGCCGTGTCATGCAGGATCCTTTGTCCGTTCTACGGCCCTCTGGCATGTGGGATCTTACCCACCACGTATTAAACTCACATTCCCAGCATTGTAAGGCAGATCCTCAACCACTGGACCGCCAGGAAATCCCTAGCCCTGGGTTCTGATACTCACCGACATTGGAGGACATGGCAACCCACTCCAGCATTTTTCCCTGGTGAACTCACGGGTAGAGGAGGCTGGCTGGCTGCAGTCCATGGGGTCGCAAAAAGTCAGACACAGCTGAGCTCCTAGGCACAGCACCGGCCATCATGCTTCTGAAAAGAGTCTAAAACGAGCTCTTTCTAATGGTCAGTTTTTCTTCTTTTTTCCCTGGTTCATTGAGATGTAATGGACATACCTTCTGTAAGTTTAAGGGGAGAACATGTTGATTTGATGATAATGGTGTCTTTGATGGTGTATCTGATCACAGCATTTGAGATCACGTTCATTAGTGGACATCATTTTTGTTCGAATTCAGTGACTCTATTACCTTATAACGAATGGAAATACACGTATTTCTTCTCTGAAACCCTCTCTGAAACCCACGAATCTGTGTGCACAGGGCTGTAAAGGCAGTGGGAGGGAAAGCTTGAGATATAATCTAGGTGCTGCAAAGGAGGACAGAGAAGAGGGCGAGTCAGGGGGGAAGGGTGCAGGAGGGCGGTGAGGGTGTGACCTGACACCCCTGACGTGGTTTAAGAACGCATGAGCCCCCGCCTAGAAAAAGCTCCTGGGGTTCAGCATGTAGATTCACAGTGAGGACCCTGGGAATCCAGCGAGTGCTGAGCCTTCAAGTGCAGATCACTTGGGAGTAAGCTTGCTTCCTGCCCTCCTCACCCTGCCTCCTCCCCAACCCACCCCCTTGCCCTCGGAAGAGGACAGGGGTTCGCTGTTTGCAGCTGGAGAATTTTTTGCCATTGGAAGAGAACTCCTGACTTTGTAGGTTCCTGACATCAGCCCATGCCCTGTTGGAATAGCTGTGTGGACCACCTTCCCTTGCCCTTGAGCTATTGAGCCCCAAATATCTAAAGACTCAGATAAACTGGAGATAAGGTGGTGGGCCTCTGGATGCCGGAGATGCAAGTGGGGACTCTCACCACACTGAGACCTGGAAAATAGCCCCTGGGAGGGGCCCTGAAGCCCCACTCAGATTCTTTCCCCTCTCCAACATTTTGCTAGAAAGGTTTCTAGTTGAAAGATCCTATGGGGAAAAACTGGTTCAGAAACCTGATTGGAGCCTGGTTTGGGTACTATGGATTGGACTCGAATGGGCTTTAAAAGGCGTGGAATCTCCTGATGCCGCCTCACTGGGAAAAGGCTTTTGGAGAGCCAGGGAGGAGTTTCACGGACACTGGACACAGGAAGCGGTGCTGCTATTCCCAGAGAAATCTTTCTGGGACGTGGAGACAAAGACACTCCAGCTTCACCCTCCACTTGGTCTCAGAGTAGGAAGTGTTTAGCTGCACTGAGTCAACTGGACTTCAGGATGGGGTTTGGAATGCTTCCTTTTGTTCTCTGCAGCCATGAGTCTGCAAAATTTCTCTGTTAAGGGCTAGAGAGTAACCAGGCATTAAGGGCCATGAGGTCTCTCCCATTAGCAGGGTGAAATAGCCTCAGGCAGAGGCAAATGATCACGTCTGTGTTCCAATAAAACTTTCTTTGTGACACTGAAATTTAGATATCATATAATGTTCACACGTCACAAACCTTTCCTTTGTTTTTCCCAAAATTAAACATCAATGTAAAAAATGTTAAACGTTTTTAAAAATTAAAAAAAAAAAAAAACAATCGGGAAGCAAGCCGATTTGTCAATCCCTGTCTAAACCACTTGCCTATATAATGCAGCTAGCATGCCATTAGTGACTTGTGACATGAATTTAGTAGGCTGGATTCTGCTTATGAAAAATAGAAATCTTCAATAAATCTAAGATGACATCAGCTGTAAGATACATTATTCCATTTACCTTTGGCCACACCCAGTGGCATGTGGGATCACAGGTCCCTGACCAGGGATTGAAGCTGTGTCCCTGGCCTGGAAGTGAGAAGTCTTAAATACTGGAATACCAGGGAGGTCCCACAGCACTATTTTTCATACCACTATAAAATATATATTTATATACATATGTCTGCGTGTGTGTTCAGTTGCTTCAGTCATGCTTGACTTTCTGCAACCCTATGGACTGTCGCCCACGATTCTTCTCTGTCCATACGATTCTTCAGGTAGGAATACTGCAGTGGGTTGCCATGCCCTCCTCCAGGGGGTCTTCCTGACCCAGAGATGGAACCTGCATCTCTTAGGTCTTCTGCATTGGCAGGAGGGACCTTTACCGCTAGGGACATCATTTACACACAAGCAAACAAACTATGATATGCTACTGATGAAATGTGATCTGGCATCACAAATGGCCAAATGTAAACTTTAGAATGGCCTTTAATGTCTATGAAACGTGTTAATGGCATGGAAGCTATCAACAAATGTATTATATGGAGAGAAACTGTGTTACAAACCTTTAATTTCAAGGAGCACCGCTGCCCCTGTCAGCATCCAGCTACCTACTGGCTGACTTTCTCTCTTGCCTGATAGTTTTAATCCATTCAGATTTGGAAGTCATCAAATGCTTGGAGAAATTGCTTCTCAGCCTTTTGGCTAAGATCAAGTGTAAGTACCTGGGGAGCCAGGAATGAGTGGGCCGAGCTTGAGGTACAGGTAAATGATTGTTTCATAACAGTTACTGTTTATTTCTGCAGCAGGCATGTAGCACTGACAGACACTCCATGTTGTTCTAGAAACCAAAATACAGCAGCCCAATAGCTCTGGAGGGGAAAATGGCATGTGAGTTTGGGGGAGGCTGTGATTTCTGACATCATGGTCAGGAAAGCCTGGCAGAGAAACTGTGGACCGAGGCAGCTCAGGAGTTGGGTGCTGGTAATTGAGACAGCATCCAAGGCAGGGGGAGCAGTAGAAGTCTTGAGAAGTCCCGTCCCTCCCTCCTCGGTACCCTTGGGAGATTGGGTCTGGGAACCCTGCACCTGGAGACACCAAAATTAATGGGTGATCAAGTCCATTACATAAAATGGTACAGTCTTTGCATGTAACATAAGGGGATACTCCCACATGTTTTAAATCATCTCCACATCCGTATAATACCTAATACAATGTTGATGCTGTGGAAGTAGTTTCAAGTACAGTGTAAATGCTCTCCCTCTCTGAGAGAGAGAGAGAGAGAGAGAGAGAGTTGCCAGCATGAGGCAGGTTCAAGTCCTGCTATTAGAAATGGCTGGGATTTAAAGAAAATATTTTGGATCCATGTATAGACTATGGTGCCTTCTGGACTCGGAGAGTGGAGGGAGTGAGAGGCACCCCCAAGGGACAGCTGGGGGCTCTTTTGGACATTTTCTGTCGGTCAGCATTTCTGAGTGAGATTGTAGATCTGTAAGCAAAATGGTGCCTACCAGCTCTCCTGCAGAGTTTAAGAGGAACACGGGGGCCACCATGGGGACTCAAGGCAAAAGTGGTGGCTGGAGAAGGAAGTTTAAAACGGTCATGTCATTTCACTGAGTTTGAGATGTTTCCTTATGTCTAAGGGTGCTAATAGTTATCTCAATGTTTCAGCCAGCGATTCAACCAGGTACTAATTTTGTCTTTTGAAAGAAATATAATCATCACCACTTATCGGCAGAGAGTAAGTTTCAAGACCCCCAGGGGACATCGGTAACCTCACACAGTATCAAACTCTATGTACCCAATGGTTCTTCTATACAAACACACCTGTGATGCAGTCTACTGTATAGAGGCACAGTAAGAGATAGCCACTGCCTAAAAATAACAGGAAAGTGAAAGTGAAGTCGCTCAGTCGTGTGCAACTCTTTGCGACCCCATGGAGTGCCGCTTATTACGCTCCTCTGTCCATGGGATTTCCCAGGCAAGAATTCTGGGCTGGATTGCCATTTCCTTCTTCACAGGATCTTCCTGACCCAGGCATTGAACCTGGCTCTCCCGAATTGTAGGCAGACACTTTACCATCTGAGCCACCAGGGAAGGTGTAATAATAACATGGAACAATTATAACAATATACTTTTATAAAAGTGTTGTGAGTGTAGTCGCTATGTAAAATATACTACTGTACTAATTGAGCGATTTTTTTTCACCCTAACTAAGCACTTACTACGCTCTGTGTCCATACCTTTTGCAGTTGGAGGTTTGAGAGCAAAACTAACCCAGATTTATTTTCTCTTCTTCACATTCACCACAGATATTAGCAACCTCAGCATACATTGTTTCTTTCTCTTTTATATCAAATTGAGAACTTGGATCTTTTCACTGAAAGGCAGCACTTAATGGATTTTTCTCTGGCATATGTCAATGGACAGCATCCCTCCACTTACGGTTTGGGGCCATTATTGAGTAAAGTAAGGAAAACTTGGTCACAAGCCCTGTGGCATCTCAACAGTCATTGTGGTAACCGAGTGACAGACGCGTGGGATGTTCAGGACTAAGGAACGATTCACATTCTGGGCAGGAGGAAGCAGGATGGTGTGAGATTCCAATCACTCTCCTCAGAATTACCTGCAGCTTAAAATGCGTAAGTTGTATATTTCTGGAGTTTTCCATTTAATATTCTCGGTGACCAACTGAGGGTGACCTGAAACCACAGAGACTGACACCTGAGATCAGAGGGGATGACCTTGCCTGGTGATTGCTTTTAGGGGGAGAAAAACACTAGAAGGGGCCACTTGAAGCCACAAGTGGTTGCAAAATGGCCCATCTCTTCCCGTGTGAGGAAGCACAAGCACCACCACAACCCGAGAAAAAGACCGCCGTGTCCAAATCCAGAGGTGAGGACAATGACGATGCTGAGGTCATCTTTGTTGGAGTGGAGCACGTCAAGGAGGATGCTGAAACCTTCTTTGTCAGAGTGATTTCAACTTCAAAGCCAGTCATTTCTAACGTTTTGAACAGAGTGACCAGGGACTCATCTTCAAGAAGAATGAAGGACCACGTGAATCCGGATCCCTCCTGCAGGTGGCAACCTGCAAATCTTAGGACCCCAGCATCAGAGCCAGCTGCCGTATCACCAGTTTCTCAGTGTGTATGGGGAGGAAGAGGCAGTTCTATTATTTCGGAGCCTTCATCTAAACCTGATTAGAAAACGAGCTCGCCGGAAACTGTCCTTCACAATTCAGAATCGTTCTCTCTGCGGCCTCCCTGTCTCTCTCGAGCCGTTCTCTCATTAGGAGGCAAGGATGAAAGCCCTCTTAATTCAAAGCGGTGTCCCACTTCAGATGTGAATTGTAACAGTGGGAATCCCAAAAGACCCAAACTCAGCGATGGAATCCCAGGGGGACCTGCCTCCACCATGGCCCCTCCAGGTATCCCTCCTGGAAAAACACGGTTATGACCTTGGAAGATTCCCCGACCTCACCGAGCCGTGTGCATGGTGGGGCATCATTTTCACGGACTCGCACCAATGGCCAGGCATGCTTCCGTCTTATGGATCCAGAAGGAACATGCAGTTTGTCAGGCCTGGAGAAAATGGACTTTCTGACTCTTGCACGTCAGAGCAAGACTGTTGATCCCATGAAAGTAAATCTGGGATCAAATTCACTGATGAGAGTAAATGTTATCTGATGGCTTTTACTTTGGAGCATACAAGAGACGGCACCAGAACAGAAGACTCACACAGCCTTCAAATGCCTCAGCTGCTTGAGTCTTCTAAAATATGTCAAGTTTATGACCCACCTGAGGAACCATCTGGAGCTTGAGAGGTAGAAGGGTGACAGTTGGGAAACCCACACTACCTGCCAGCACTGCCACCGCCAGTTTCCCACCTCGTTCCAGCTGCAGTGTCGCATGGAAAGTGTCCCTGCTTCCTGGGAGCCCTCCACGGTCTGTAATATCTGTGAATTGTCCTTCAAAACAGATCAGGTTCTCTTACAGTACCTGAAGGACAGTCACAAACCTGGCAAAATGCCCTATGTCTGCCGTGTTTGCACTTACAGATTGTCAGCCTTTGCCAATGTAGAGGCGTATTTTAGAACATGGCATGGAAACATGAACAATTTGTTTGTCTGTTTTGCCTCAAAATGTTCAAATAGGTGACATCCTTTGTAAATCACGCTCGGAGGAACTGCAACAGGAGGGTCTTTCCATGTTGCACGTGCTGGCTACAAAGTTTGAACGTGAAGGAAAAGACCGAGCACCAAACCAAGAATCATCAGTCATTCAAACAGCCAGAGCACTTGCCAGGGTTGCCTCCTGAAACAGAGGTCATGATCCAAAGTTCAGTTCAGCTGGGACTGAGAGAGACAGCATCCATCATTGTGAGGAACACTGACTCCCAAGTGCCACCCAGAAAACACACAAAAAAGATTGACTACGAGCAAAAATATTCCAGACATGCTGCAGCATGGGATCTGGCTAAAAAATTATGTTCTACCCACCTCCAGAAATTCAGAAAAGCCCCATTGAGGTTCAGCCAGCTGTACATAAAGACCCTGCCTGGCTTTTGTTGTTCAGTTGCTCAGTCGTGTCTGACTCCCTGTGACCCCATGAACTTCTGTATGCCACGCTTCCATGTCCATCATCATCCCCTGAAGCTTGCTCAAACTCATTCCGTTGGGTTGCTGACGCCACCCAATCATCTCATCCTCTGTCATGCCTTCTGCTGCTGCCTTCAATATTTCCCAGGATCAAGGGTTTTGTTTTGTTTTGTTTTCCCAATGAGCTGACTCTTCCCTTCAGGAGGCCAAAGTATTGGAGCTTCAGCATCAGTTTTTCCACTGAAGATTCAGGGTTGATTTCCCTTAGGATTGACTGGTTGGATCTCCTTGCAGTCCAAGGGACTCTCAAGAGTCTTCTCCATTCTCCAGCACCACAGTTTGAAAGGATCCGTTCTTCAGCACTCAGCCTTCTTTATGGTGCAGCTCCTCCATCTGTACCTGACTCCTGGAAAAACCATAGCTTTGACTTTATGGACATTTGTTGGCAAAGTAATGTCTCTTTCTTTTAAAACACTGCCTAGCTTTGTCACAACTTTTCTTCCAAGCAGTGAGCATCTTTTAATTTCGTGGCTGCAGTCACCATCTGCAGTGATTTTGGAGCTCAAGAAAATAAATTCTGTCACTGTTTCCATTGTTTCTTCATCTATTTTCCATGAAGTGATGAGACCTTTGCCTGTGTGAACCACAACAAACTGGAAAATTCTTAAAGAGATGGGAATACCAGACCATCTGACCTGCCTCCTGAGAAATCTGTATGCAGGTCAAGAAGCAACACTTAGAACTGGACATGGAACAAGCGACTGGTTCCAAATAGGGAAAGGAGTACGTCAGGATTATATACTGTTGCCCTGCTTATTTAACTTAAACGCAGAGTACATCATGAAAAACACTGGGCCGGATGAAGCACAATCTGGAATCAAGATTGCTGGAGAAACAGCGACAACCTCAGATATGCAGATGATGTCACCCTAAGAGCAGAAAGTGAAGAGCCTCTTGATGGTGGCAAAAGAGGAGAGTGAAAGGCTGGCTTAAAACTCAAATTTCAAAAGACGAAGATCACAACGTCTGGTCCCATCACTTTATGGCAAGGAAATGGTGAACAACTGAAAATAACAGCACGTTTGATTTTCTTGGACTCCAAAATCACTGAGGATCGTGAATGTAGCCACAAAATCAAAGGAAGCTAGCTCCTTGGAAGAAAGCTATGGCAAACATAGACAGCATTAAAAAAGGAAAAAAAAAAAAAAAAAGCTAAGGCATCACTCTGCTGACCAAAATTCTTATAGTCAAAGCTATGGTGGTTCAGACAGTAAGGAATTCACTTGCAATGTGGGAGACCTGGGTTCATTCATGGGAAGGACATCCCTGTAGTCCGGTGGAAATACTCGGTGCTCCCAGATTAGGGCATCCAAGTTCATTCCTTGGTCAGGGCATTAGATCCCACATACTGCAACTAAAAATACCACATGTGACAATTAAAATTCCTGCTCCCACATGCTACAATGAAGATTGAAGGGTCCTTGTGCTGGAACTAAAAACAAGCACAGCCAAATAAATGAACAAATATTTGAAAGAAAGAAAGAAAGAGGTATGAGAATTCCCTGTTGCTTCAGTGGTTCGGACTTGATGCTTTCACGGTCAATGGCCAGGGTTCAACACCTGGTTGTGGAACTAAGATCCCACAGCTTCTGTGGCATGACCAAACAAAACCCCAGAAAGATAACTGAGGAGTACAGAACTCCCAAAGTTTGAAAATGAAGCAATGGCACTGCACACAGGCTGAGGATAGAGTAAGGATTGCCAGGAACCCAAAGTGCAAAAGCGGCACCTCTGCAATTCACAAGCCTCTTTAATGTTGTGGTTTAGGCTTCTCCTTCTCCTGCTTCTGAACCTAAATAACTTATTGCTCCTAAGAGAAATTGTTATGGGAAAAACATTATTTGAACTGAATGATAGTGAAAATAGCAAATTTTTGAGACAGAGCTAAAGCAGTTTCATGTGTTAATATGCATCACATTTGAAAAGAAGAAAGGTTGGAAAAACAATGACCTAAGTCAGTGCTATTCACAGACCTTTCTGCAGCAATAGAAAACATTTTCATAATTGTTACATATATTCCCTCATAAGGGCGATCAGCTTTTCACTTATATAAATGCTTATGTTTCTTTTCTTTTCTGTGAGGTGTTCTGTTTATATCCTTTATCTGTATATTCAGATGGAGTATTCATCCAGCAGGGTTTGTTTTCTTTCTTTGTTTTTTTTTTTTTTTTTTGCCTTGCGGTGAGGATTAATGGATCTTAGATCTTCAACCAGGGATTGACTCTCTGCCCCCTGCAGTGGAAGCACAAATCTCTAACAACCCGATCATTAAGGAATCCTCAGTAAAATATATTTTCTATGTCCGTATCTAATATGCCACTTTGCAAATGTTAAAATGTAGCCAGTGTGACTGCGGTATTAAATCTTTGTGTGTGTTCAGCGGCTTCAGTCTGTCCAACTCTTTGCGACCCCATCAGTGTAGCGCACCAGGCTCCTCTGAACCCACATCTTTTACATCTCCTGTATTGGCAGGCAGGTACTTTACCACTAGCACCAACTGGGAAACCTATTAAATCTTTACTTTAATTAATTTAACATTAAAAGATATGGCTAGAAGGATCAGATCTTCCTTACAAAGGAGTTTCAATTAACTTGTATACTCAGTAATTTGTGTATCTCTTCGATATTTTCCTCAAGATGAGATTCCATGCCCCTCCCTAAATGTAGGCTGTGTTTAGCGGCTTGTTTCCAAGAACAGAATATGTCAGCAGGAAGGAGACAACTTTCTAGCAGACGAACTAGTGGTAGGTCATATTGATAGTATGAATCCTTGATGGGAGATGATGAGAAAGATATTTTGCCTTGGAGGTATAGTTCTACAATTATATAAACCCCAGGGCAATCAGGAGAAACATCCCAAACCCATATAGAGAGTCATTCTGCAAAATACCTGTCCCTGAAGGACTCCTGAAAACTGTCAAAAGTCTTGAAAAACAAGGAAAGTTTAAGAAACAGCTATAGACCAGAGTAAGCTAAGGGAGGTATCTGTAGCTTCTTGCTCTATATTCTCATGCAGTTCAGTATTCTATATGGGACTATGAAACTAGGAAAGAACATTTGTGGAAAAACTGGTAAAATTTGAGAAAACCCTGGAACTTAGTTAAAGGTACCCTACTGAAAGATGCTGGAATAATTGTGAAGCATAAAGGAAGTCATTTCACATACACACATTTCAGACATTGCAAGTGTTTTCTCTACACAACACCCACTTCATTTTGACTTCACCGAGATGGAAATCTGAAGTACGGCATACTTAACGGAAATCTTCGAATACAAAGGATCAATAATATTTAGACTGTGTCATCTGACTATAATGCAATAATGAGAAATTGACCAAGAAACGTCTTTGAAAATGCCATTCACTTGGAAAATAGAAATAACTATCTTAACACATATCTCTATGGAATTTTCATGCAAGAATCCTGGAGCAGATTGTCATTATTTTCTCCAGGGGATCCTCCTGACCCGGGATCGAACCCAGGCCTTTTGTGTCTCCTGCATTGGCTGGAAAGCGATTTACCAGTTGAGTGACCAGGGAAGCCCATGCAATATTTAGGCTTGTCTTTAGAAGAGAATATTAGGATATACTCGGACGTGAATGATAATGAACAGCCTATTTGCAAAAATTGCGGGACACAGTTAAAGTTGTACGGAGAAACAATGGAAAGAGTAACAGACTTTATTTTCTTGGGGTCCAAAATGATTGTGGATGGTGAATGCAGCCATGAGCTTAAAAGATATGTGGCCCTTGGAAGAAGAGCTATGACAAGCCTAGACAGCCTAGTAAAAAGCAGAGACATTTCTTTGCTGACAAAGTCCATCTAGTCACAGCTATGGTTTTCCCCACAGTCATGTATGGATGTGACAGCTGGACCGTAAAGAAGGTGGAGTGCCGAAGAACTGATGCTTTTGAACTGTGGTGTTGAAGACTCTCGAGAGTCCCTTGGACAGCAAGATTCAACCAGTCAATCCTAAGGGAAATCAACTCTGAATATTCACTGGAAGGACTGATGCTGAATCTGACGATCCAATAGTTTGGCCACCTGATGGGAAAAGCCAACTCATTGGAAACCACCTTGATGCTGGGAACGACTGAGGGCAAGAGAAGAAGTGGGCGGCGATGGATGAGATGTTCGGATGGTATCACCAACTCAATGGACATGAGTTTGAGCAAACTCCAGGAGACAGTGAAGGACAGGAAAGCCTGGTGTGCTGCCTGCAGTCCATGGCGTTGCAAAGAGTCCAACATGACTGAGGGACTGAACAACAACAACAAATTAAGGTAAATTTATAGCATTAGATACAAGAGAAATGAGAGTTACAAACAGTTATCTCAAAAAGTTGTAAAGATGAGCAACAGAACAAACTTATAGCGATGTGAAGGAATGAAATTAGTAAAGAATGAAAAATGAATATATTAGAGAAGAAAATAATGTAACAAAACCAAAACTTTATCCTCCCATAGGAGATCTCAACGGTCTACTAGGAGACTTCCAGCAGCACAGGGCATTTAAAAAAGACTCTGTGAAGGGCCAAAGAAGAAATATTTTAGGCTTTGCGAATATGATCATTGGCCATTAAGTTTTCAGCCATAGACAACAACGAAAGAAACTGGCAAGTCCCTGTTCCAAATTTAAGGACTCCGAAAACTGAATTTCACACAATTTCCACGTCAGAAAATAAAAGTCTTTTCGGTTTTCCTCAGCCATTAAAAGTGTAAAGCTCTAAAATTAAAAAGAAGAAGAAGAAGAAGTAAAGCTCATTCTCAGCTCACAATAGACAGTGCAAAAACAGGGGCAGGCTGCCCTGCCTTGATTGAAATGGAATTCCAAGAGGAGGGGCGCCAAGATTCACTGTAAGGTCAAGTTCCTTAAGCAAAGAACTGGCTTAAGGGAGGTCACCCCTGAGGGCTGTGAGTGCCGGACACCATCACTGGACTCCCCTGGTAGACTCGGAGGCCGTTCTCAGCCCTGTGCCCTGGCGACTGTGCCATCTGTTTTTTCTTTCTTCGCCCTCGGTGAGCTGAGCAATCTTGACCCAAGATCCTTGACATTCAGATTCATCCTGACCACGCCCACAGGGGGTGCTTTTACGGGGTGGGGGGAGGGGGTGGGGGGAGGGGGTGGGGGGTGTCCATCGCGCGCGCATGCGCCCAACTCAGCCTCGCGGCCAATCAGATGGCAGGAGCCAACACCTGGCAGCCAATCATCGGAGGCAGCCCGGTCGCCTGTAGGGGGAGCTGAGGCGGCGCCCCAGACCTGAGGAGGCCTCGTCCCGTCCGCCTCGCCTCGTCATCCCCTCGGGCTCGCCTCCTCAGGCTTGATCCGGGAACTGCCTAAGGCAGGTGAGCCGCAGGCAGTTCTGTCTCCTCCGTCAACGGGGGCTGGTAAGGACTGGAGCGTGGTTCAGCCTAAGAGGTGCCTGACGGCTAAAGGGAGGGTTTCTCGGGTCCCCACTCGCACGAGGTCTTGCTCGGTGGGGCGGCTGGTGAGGGCCCGCGGGCCCTCAGGAGGGAGCGTGCGGCAGGACCCACAGGCCTCAGGCGCCTTTCGCCCTCTCTCCTCTCTAGTCTGGGCGGGCTCAGCTCTCCAGCAGCTTTCCGGCCCGGGGGTGGGTGGCACAAGTCAGCTCGTGGAAAGGGCCTCTTAGGCCCCTGGCCCCGGGCACCACCCCCAGCTCTCCTGTGGAACCTAATGATTTAAACACACACACACACAAATCTTCACGGCCCAACCCGGTCCTGCACCCAGGCATAGTCAGGCGAGCGCAGCAAAAAAAAAAGAAAAAAAATCGATCTAGTGGCCTCTTCACTGCCCTGGTGCTTTGGTCGTTTTCCTGTTTCCTCGGCCTCTCCTCAGACTCCAGGGCTGCCCCGTCCCTGGGGGCCCCGAGATTCAGGCCTTTGGTTCGGGAAGTTGGCAGATGAGGTATTTGTTTGTTACTGAGAGAAGGGAGGTGGGAGGAAGAAGCTCAGGGCAAAGGAGTTCAATCACTTGGTCTGGTTGAGTGTGAGACGCCTGGTCAGCATCCGTAGGGTAGGACCAGGGAGGGCCTGGGGGGATAGAATGTTCCCAGAACAGGGGACTCACCCTGGCCGTTTCCTCTGCTTGTCCCCAGGATGTGACCGTGTGCTGCCTGGGAGGTCTCAAGCGCTCAGGACTTCAGTGGGCCCCTGAGGTAAGGTGACAGACATCTTTACAACAAGGGACAAAGTTGTGGCTTTCTTACTTTGTGTTTTTCTCCTTTCATTCGTCGGCTGACACGTTGCTGTTGAGAGAGAGTATTCCTGATTGGGGATTACGTGACCCTGATTGCGGGTGCTGACTTCAGGGCCATCATGGTTTCAGGTTTGCAGCTTTCTGAGTGGCAAGCTTAAAAACAGGCAGGGTGACTTGCTTTCTCCTGCCTTCTTGAAAGAAAAAAAGTAAGAGCACCATGGGTCTTAAGCTGTGTAGAGTTGACTCCTGCCACTTGGTGAGGCTAAAATGGGGCAATGCACATATCCTAAGGTTTTAGCTGGCAAAGCAAAGCAATGCAGGTGTGGGGTTCCCTGGTGGCCTGGTGATTAGGATTTTGGGTTTTCACTGCAGTGGTCTGGATTCAGTCTCTGGTCAGGGAACTGGGACCCCACAAGCCAAACAGCATGGCCAAATGAATGAATGAATTCGGTGGTTCATTCAGAGAAATTATCCTGTGATTTAACATGTTCACGTGAGATTACTTGCTCATTTCTGTACCCTTAAGGGCTTTTCTTCATTAAGTAAGTGAACTCCACTGGATGGGGGTGAGGCACCATCTGAGTTCATTTCATGCGAGTAAACAAGATCATAGGAAGCTCTATGCCCAGCCACTTGTGCCTACAGCTGTGTTGTATACTTATCTTGCTGGTACAGCTTTGAACTTCACTGCATGTTTTGTTTTGGTCACAACATGTGGCTTCATAGGATATTAGTTCCCCAGCCAGGGATCGAACACAGGATCCTGGCAGTGAGAGGGCTGAGTCCTAACCAAACCACTGGACTGCCAGGCAACTCCTGTGTTTCGGTGCTGTGGATAGGGGTGTGTGTGTGTGTGTGTGTGTGTGTATGTATGTGTGTGTGTATGTGTGTGTGTGTGTGTGTGTGTCTTGATTTTTGCTATATTTATAGGAGAACTGATCTGTGTGTAAGTATGATGTGAATGGTATTAGAACTTGAAATGTTTGTGTTGTACCTATGATCTCAAAATGGAATAGTTTGAAAGAACTTACCACTTGTTATCTCTTGGCCTAGGTTCTCTCCTGAGGTAGTAGTCAAGCTTTTGTCTGGCTTGGCAACCTCTGAAGACTTAGCTAGTTGAATCTAAGCTCTCTCACTTGTCTGTACTCTTCTAGCCTCAGTTCCTCCTTCTGTGGGCCTCTCCAAGGGGCTTCTCTTGTGGAGGCTGCTGTCTTTACTCAGAATGAGTGATTCAGGAAAGTACTTGCACCCATGATAAAGTGCAGAGTTTTTTTGAGATGTTACACATCTGCACTTGTGTATTTGCTTAGTCTCACAGGTCTACCCTGTGATAGATTGAGAGAGAACTACACAGGGGTAGGAATATCAGGAGATTGAATTCACTTGAAGGCTGGTTACCATACCCATTAATATACTATGCCAGCCTTTTTTTTTTAATATGATCTCAGCTCTGTCAATGTGAGCAAATTATTCGGCTTGTGTACCCTTCTTGTGTGCTGCTACTGCTGCTAAGCCGCTTCAGTCGTGTCTGACTCTGCAGTCTCATGGACAGCCACCCACAAGGCTCCCCCTTTTCTGGGATTCTCCAGGCAAGAATGCTGGAGTGGGTTGCCATTTCCTTCTCCAGTGCATGAGAGTGAAGTCGCCCAGTCGTGTCCAACCCTTCGAAACCCCATGGACTGCGGCCTACCAGGCTCCTCCACCTGTGGGATATTCCAGGCCAGAGTACTGGTTTGGGTTTCCATTGCCTTCTCCAGCTTGTGTGCTCTTGTGGTTTGATGTACTCAATTCCTGATCTGCTCATTTCTAGACCTACTCATTTCTTGATATTCTCGCAAGTCTCCTCTTTGTCCTCCTGGATTAAGGTTTCTGTTTCTCTGGATGGTTCCCATCAGCAAACAGACTGACTATAACGTGACCTGTCGTTAAAAATCCATCTTTTGTTGACACCTCCTGCTTCTGCTGCTTTTATTTCATATTTGCTTGTTATAGAACTCTGCAGAGTTGTTCCTAGACTTTGTTATCTCGAGTTCTCTCATTTTCCCATAAAGCCACTCTTGTCAAGGCCACAGGTGAATTCAAATGTTTAACTCAGTGGTGAACTTTTAATTGTTATTTTATTTAATTTGTTGGCAGCCTTTATCAGAGTACTTCATTTCCTCCTCCCTGAAAAAAATGTTTCACTTGGATTACAGAGTGCTTCTCTTTCCTGCTTGTCTTCCACCTACAGTTCCCCACATACAATGTGTGACCTTTGTGTCTGGCTTTATTCAGATGTCGTATTTTCTGTTTAAATATTTATTTATTTAGCTATGTGGCATGTGGGATCTTAGTTCCCAGCCCAGGGATGGCACCTGTGGAGAGTCTTAAACCCTGGATCGCCAGGAAAGTCCCCTCGTTTGTGTACTTTCAAGATTCATCGTGTTCATGCTTGTATAGCAGTGAATGTTTTTATTTTATTTTTATGGCTGAATATGGTATATGAATATGGTAAATGGCTTCCATGCAGTCCATTTTGAGCATATACCACAGTTTGTTTATCCATTCGTCAATGAATGGATAATACGTGGATGGTGTACTCTTTGTGGCTATTGCGAGTAATGTTGCTGTGAACACTGATTTTGCATGGACTGAACATTTTCAGTGTTGGTGCATATATACAAAAGAGGGAAATTCCTGGATCATATCTCTACTCTACATTTAATTTTTGAGGTACTGACCAACCACTTTTGCAAGAGTGGTTGTACCATTTTACAGCAATTACCTCAACAATATCATGAAGATTCCTTTTCTCCACATCTTCTGCAGCACTTGTTATTATTCGTCCTTTTGATTGGGTGTGAAGTAGTCTGGTGTGAAGTAGTATCTCAGTGAGACTGATTGACATTTTGCTCAGGGCTTCCCTGGTGGCTCAGAAGGGAAAGTGTCTGCCTGCAAGGTAGGAGACCTGGGATCAATTCCTGGGTGGGGAAGATCGCCTTGAGAAGGAAATGGTAATCCACTCCAGCACTCTTGCCTGGAAAATCCCATGAATGGAGGAGCCTGGTAGACTACAGTCCATGGGGTTGCAAAGAGTCGGAAATGTCTATTCAAATTCTTTTCCTGGTTATTAAATGCTTTTCTGTTTTTAATTGTTGTAGAAAACATCTAACTTAAATTTTTACCATTTTACCCATTTTTGCATGCTAAGTATTTTGCACACTTTCATCAGCCTTTTGGAGAAAGAAATGGCAACCCACTGCAAATCTGATGGAGAAGGGAACGTGGTGAGCTTTAGTCCCTGGGGATGCAACGTTGGGCACAACTGAGTGACTAAGACATATACACACACGTAGTCACAGTGTTGATTTGTTGTTGTTGTCATTGTTTTAGCTGTGTTGTGCAGCTTGAATGACAGTTCCCTGGTTGAGGATCATACCCAGGCCCCTGATAGGACACTGTGGAGTCCTAACCTCTGAACTACCAGAGAATTCCTTATCACATTGTTATGAAGCAGATCTCTACACCTTTACAGCTTGCAAAATCGAAACTCTGTACCCATCACCTGTCCCATTAAACAGCAACTCCTCTTTTCTTGCCCGTTGACCTAGACCATGGACTCCATCGTTCTTTTTTGTTTCCTTTCTATTGCTTGACTGTGTTAGCTAATTCATGCAAGTAGAAACTTACAGTATTTGTCTTTTTGTACGACTGGCTTATTGCATTTGGCTTGATGTTTGAAATGATCTTGCATGTTGTAGCATGTGACAGAATTTTCTCTATATGGCTAAATAATATTTCATTGTGTGTATATATCACATTTGATGGACATTTCGATGCTTCCACCTCTTAGTTGTTGTGCTTCGTGCTGCTGTGAGCACGGCTCTGCAGATATCCCAAGACCCCATGTTAACTTCTTTTGATTTTATATCCGGAAGTGGAATTGCTGAATCATGTATCAGGTCTAGTTTTTTAGTTTTTTGAGGAGCCTTTAAACTGTTTTCTGTAGCAGGTGCACCATTTTAAAATCTATCTATAACACACAAGGATCCAGTTTCTGTATGTGCTTGCCAACAGTTGTCCTTTCCTTTCCTTCATATGTAAACACACACATATGCACATACAATTTTTTCATACCCTGTTCCATGATTGTTTATCACAAATTATGAATATAGTTCCTTGTGATATACAGTACGCTGTTATTTCTCTCTTGTATATATTATAGTTTGCATCTGCTAATCACCAGCTCCCAATCTGTGCCTACCCCAACTTTCCCCTCTGGGGAATCACATAGTGTGCTCTCTATGTCTGTGAGTCTGTTTCTGTTTCATAGATAAGTTCATTTGTGTCATATTTTAGAGTCCATGTAAGTGATACCATATGATATTTGTCTTTCTCTCCTTTTTATTATTTTTATTTGTACTTTATTTTATTTTACAACACTGTGTTGGTTTTGCCATACATTGACATGAATGCACCACAGGTGTACATAAGTTCCCAATCCTGACCCCCCTCCCACCTCCCACCCCATATCATCTCTCTGGATCATCCCTGTGCACCAGCCCCAAACATCCTGTATCCTGCATCAAACATAGACTGGCGACTACCTTACATGATAGTGTACATGTTTCAGTGCTATTAACTCCCAAATTATCCCACCCTCTCCCGCTCCCTCAGAGTCCAAAAATCTGTTCTATACATCTGTGTCTCTTCTGCTGTCTCTCATGCAGGGTTATCATTACCATCTTTCTAAATTCCATATATATGTGTTAGTATACTGTATTGGTGTTTTTCTTTCTGGCTCACTTCACTGTGTATAATCGGCTCCAGTTTCATCCGTCTCATTAGAATTGACTCCTATAAAGTCTGCAAGCAATAAATGCTGGAGAGGGTGTGGAGAAAAGGGAACCCTCTTACACTGTTGGTGGAAATGCAATCTAGTGCAGCCACTATGGAGAACATTGTGGAGATTCCTTAAAAAATGGCAAATAGAACTGCCATATGACCCAGCAATCCCACCGCTGGGCATACACACTGAGGAAACCAGAATTGAAAGAGACACATGTACCCCGGTGTTCATCGCAGCACTGTTTATAATAGCCAGGACATGGAACAACCTAGATGTCCACCAACAGATAAATGGATCAGAAAGCTGTGGTACATATACACAATGGAGTGTTACTCAGCCATTCAAAAGAATATATTGTCTTCCTCTTTCTGACTTCCTAAGTATTCTTTTGAATGCTAGTGTAGATTCAAGTATTTACTCAACAACATTTGTTGCTACAGTGTAAAATGTGGTTGACTTTTAAAATATTTGTCTTCTATTCTGCAAGCTTTATATTAATTCTAATACTTGGGTTTTCTTCAAGATTTTCTATATACAAATGTATGTTATCTCCAATATACTTTGATTTTTACTTTCCATTCTGAAGGCGGTTTTTTGTTTTTTCATTGTTTTTTTTTTTTTAAAAACTACAGCAACAATTCTCTTTTGTTACCTGATTGCTCTGGTTGTAAAACTGCCAGTATAATGTTGAGCCAAAGTGTGTAATAGACTTCCTTGTGTTGTTCCCAGTCTTAGAGGGAAAGCTTTCAGTTTTTCATTCTTAAGTATGATGTTAGCTGTGGGTCTTTTTACAGGTGCCCTTTGATTGAGAAAGTTCTCTTCTGTTCTTAATTATTAAGTGTTCTTTTAACCCTGGTTATGAAAAGGTGCTAGATTCAAGGAAATGCTTTTTCTTCAGGCAGATGTGTTATTTGTTTTATTGTTTTAAAATGGCATAATGTTGGTGACTTTCCTATCATGAACCAACTTTGCATACCTCCCTAAATCCCATGTGATCATGGTATACAGTCTTGTTTATATGCTGTTGAATTTTGTTTGCCAGTATTTTGTTTTGGACTCTTTCACCTGTATTCATGAGGGATATCAGGTGTGTGTGTGTGTGTGTTTGTGTGTGTGTGTGTGTGTGTGTGAGTGATATCTCTGTCTGATATTGGTATGAGAGAAAGACTGGCATCACTTTGCCTGCTATGTGGGGAAGAGACATGTGGCATAAAGGATGAAGCATTGTTGGATTGAAGTTTAGCCAGGATTAGAGGGAGAAAGTTAGGATATATCAGTGTGGAATTGGGGTGAGATTATCAAAGAGAGCCCATTCTCCTTTTCCTAGGCCTGTGTTAAGTGCTTGACATTGAATTATGCTGTCTGTTAACTAGGTATAGATAGATTATACTTTGAATTTGCTACCTATTTTGTTTGTTAACATTTATGAAATTAGAATTTGTGAATCGGTTGTAATGCGCATTTAAGATCCATTTTCTTCCATTTTTACTACATAACAAGATGCCATTGAATAGCTGATGCCTTTTAAAAAAGCTGTTAACCTTAAGTCTAAGAAATAAGCATGTTTGTCTTTAAGATACAGAAACACATTTAAAAGTTACAAATTTGCCCAAGAAGACGCAACTGGTGTGTGGTTAAGTTAGAATTCCAACTTACTCTCCTATGACTCCAAAGTCCATGCTTCGAAACGCTGTAGAACAATGCTTTTGTAAAAATACTCATCCTTTACGTGTGATTTCACCTAATGATCAGTGTGGCGGGTTTTTTTTATTTTTCCTCTTTATTTTTTTAAGTAGAAGAGGTTAAAGTGAACATGCGACAAAGCTATGATTCTAGAGCCATGTAGACTTGTAGTCGTAGTTTTTTCAGCTGTCATTGAGTCTGGTTGACACTCAGTGTCTTTGTCTGTAAGATAAGGGTGTGTATAAGTACTCTAGAGTTTTGGAGATAATCAAATAGCCCATTTTTCTGTACTTAACTAATCTGTAGTATGTTTACACTTAGGTGGCAGTTTGTATAAAGGAAGCACTGGGACTTGTGGACGCACCCTCTAAGAATAAGAAAGTATTAAAAATATGGAACTCCCATGTATGTTACGTGAAGAAGAACAAGAGCCAGAAGTACGGAAAAGGGAGGGAGAGCCCAAACAAGTAGATGATGATGATGATGATGAAGTGATCTTGGTTGGAGTGGAACATGGAAATGAAGATGCTGACGTGATCTTTGTTGGGATGAGCTCAGCTTCAAAACCAGTCGTTTCAAACATACTGAACAGAGATACCCCAGGTTCTTATTCAAGGAGAAAAAGGTATGGTCACTTCAGGAAAGGTAACGCTCACAGATTACAGCCTGTTAGTCATGTGACTCCTACATCAGAAGCAAAGACTGTCTTGCCAGTGTCTGACTCTGACTCAAGATCAACAGGTAGTCCTATTATTATTGAACCTCCGTCTCAAGCTGATTATAAAAATCTTTCACCACAAATAGTGCCTGATGGCTTTTCGAAGGAGTTATGTTCTTCTTTGATTACCTTCACAAGGTCATTGCAGCATCCAGTAGAAACAGCAGTTTCTGCAGGAGATATGAATAAAAGTCCTCATGTATCAAAGCGAGTTTCCCCTTGTGAAACAAATCGCAGAAATCCCAGAAGGCCTAAACTCAGTGATGGCATTGTAGGGGAACATTCTTTAGGTTTTTCCCCGTCAGGTTTTTTTCATACAGAGACCACTCAGCAACACCAGACCGTGTCCATATCTCACTAGGCCATGTTCAGAATGGAGAACCTTGTCCAACACCTTTTCCAAAGGACAGTGTTCATTGCAAGCCTGTAAGACCTTTAGGGGAAAGTGGACAGACAAAAACTGATTTTCCAAATTTGGCAAGTCCAAACAAAATTGGTGATCCCACAGAAGGAAATCTGATTGTGTTACTTCGTGACTTCTACTATGGCGAGCATAGAGGAGTTGGGCAGCCAGAAGCGAAGACCCACACGGCGTTTAAATGCCTCAGCTGCTTGAAAGTTCTAAAAAATGTCAAGTTTATGAATCACATGAAGCACCATTTGGAACTTGAGAGGCAGAGAGGTGACAGCTGGAAAACCCACACCACCTGCCAGCACTGCCTCCGCCAGTTTCCTACTCCTTTCCAGCTGCAGTGTCACATTGAAAGTGTCCACACGGCCCAGGAGCCCTCCGCAGTCTGTCACATCTGTGAGTTGTCCTTTGAGACAGATCAGGTTCTCTTAGAGCACATGAAAGACAATCATAAGCCTGGTGAAATGCCCTACGTATGCCAGGTTTGCAGTTACAGATCATCATTTTTTGCAGATGTGGATGCACATTTCAGAGCATACCATGGTAACACTAAGAAATTACTTTGCCCGTTTTGCCTCAAAATTTTTCAAACTGCAACAGCATACAGACGTCATCATCGAGGGCACTGGGAAAAGAGTTTTCACCAGTGTTCCAAATGTCGGCTACAGTTTTTAACTTCCAAAGAGGAGAGGGAGCACAAGACCCAGTGTCATCAAATGTTTAAGAAGCCTAAGCAGCTAGAAGGATTGTCTCCTGAAACAAAAATTGTTATTCAGGTATCACTGGAACCCCTTCAGCCAGGATTGGTGGAAGTAGCATCCATTACTGTGAACACATCTGATTTTGAATCATCACCCCCCAAATCTAAAAGGAGGAGGTCAAAAAAAGAAAAATAATAGTTAATTCTGCCTTCAGTAAGTCTGAAGCAAGTATTTCAGTCAAAGTTAAAAATCCCATTAAAAACAAAAAGATCAACTTATAGCATTATTCAATAATATCAAATATAGGGAAACCGATGGGTAATTTATGTGATTTTGTTTTAAATAGAGGAAGTACAGTTTTGTTTGATCTGCATATTGAGATGTTATTTAAAAATCTATGATCTGTTTTTCGTGTAATTGTCTTAACATGTAAAAAGGATGTGTGCATCTGTGTGTGTGAGAGAGAGAATGAGAGAAGTGGAGAAAGGAAAAGTAAGAACCTATTTTGGTATTTGATGTTACTTGTAAGTTTGAAAGCTCTCCTATACATATAATCTGTAGAGTGTTTTAGCAACGTAATTTTGAAGTGTTTTCATGCCTTGCAGATCTCAGTATCAGCTATATAGCCAGACTTGAATGTCACTCTCTGAAGTGCCTCTTGGGCTGATCTAAGATAACCTGGCTCTGAAAGCGTGCAGTGGAGGTTGATGGAGAAGCTACGATGTGAGTTTGGACCAGACACGGGATTTAATCAGTGAAGAGCTGTGGCTTTTTGTCCCAGCTGAGGAAGAGGCATACATTCAGTGCAGGCACAGAGCCAAGGGAGAAGGAAAACTGTCTCAGAGTGCTTTTACCTAGCCCAGGGACATCTCAAGGATGCCAGCTGCTAAAATGCCTGTGTTTGGTGAGAGACCCTGGCAAGCATGAAGCAGGCCCTGTGTAGCACTGACTGCAGTTGGAGAAGCAGAGATAGTTAATAGAATGAGACCTGGTGCCTGTGGACCTCCTGTTGAGTGAGCAAAAGGGGGATTTGATTCATTCTGTCCCCTTTCCCATTTGGCTGGCCTGTAGTCACAGTGAGGTCGGCATATCTGTGTCAGACACAGTAGCAAAGCAAATTAAAATTCCCAAAGGAAAAAGAGCCTTGATGTCCACTTTGATTTGCGCTGGACCCATAGTTGTAACTGAAAAGGATCAAACAGAGGAAATCTGTTCAGCTTTTGAATTGGGCTAAATTGAGTTCTCTTACCCTTAAGCTACAATGGAGTTGTCCAAGAATCGTAAATATAGTGGACAAAAATAGTCCAGGGTGATTAAAGCCTTTTTGGAACTCTTCCTTCCAATTTCCAGTTACATGTGTCTTACCCGAGTTGACCATGTGAAGATTTCGGTTCTGTATCTTATCTTGCCTTGGACACAAATGTAGTACAGTTAACAGCTAATTCTTTGCGTGTGTAATTTCCCATTGTATCAAACTGATTGAGTTTCCGTCTTTCTTGACACAGTCTGATGTGCAAGAATTGTCTCATGTATTTCAGTAATTATCAGGTCATAGAGTTACCCTTCCTCTAATGTATCCAACCATCTAATCTGTGATTATACTTGTGGAAACCTTCTTTCTTGCGGTCTCCAAGGGCTCTTTCACAGACCTGTGGGGTACCCTCTAAGTATTGGTGCCTTAACATCAGCGCACTTGGCTGCCTCTAGGTTCTTGAAGTTGAGTCTCCTCCTGCAGTTGAATGTCACCCCTTCTCCACTTCTGGCATGGATACCTAGCAATCTCTGTGCACCATTCCAGGAAGCTGGGATCCTGTCTGTAGACCTATGCCAGGAGCAATCTCTCCGTTTCCTCTTCCTTTCTCCTCCTCTTTGTCTCTCCCCACTCTCCCCAGTCCTCAATTTCTTTAAGTCCTCTAAGCTTTCACAAAATGCTGGAAAGAGATCATCACCAAGCGGTTAGCATCCTTCTCAGAACTGAAAAGGAAGGACTACAGATGATGAAGCTGCAGTGAATCTGTTGTCTCCATTTTAGGTAATTTCGTGAGTATAAATTCAAATTCAAATAAATTGTGTTTATTTATTCAAAGCTTGATTGATATATTTGCACTTTGAATATTTTACTAGGCCTTTCTGGTTAGTTTATTTGGGCCAAAGCACTTTGCTAAGTGTCAGCTGAAACCACTTTTAGTTGTATAAAGAGTGTGTGTGTGTTCTGGTCTCAGGTGAAAACTCTCTGTATAAATAAATATGCAGACTATTGCATATGTATCTGCTTTCTTCGATTTCTATAGTAAAAAATACGAAATGTTTTAGTTACGTGTTTTTACTGTTGCTTAGTATTATCAACACTGTTGCTGTTAGTTGCTGTGAAGTATGCTCCTAAGGAATACAAGTTGTATTTATTGCCAAATTAAAAGGTTCCCACAATATGGTCCCTGACTGCTTCCTCTCTTCCATTCTCTGTCTTCTACTGTACTATTTTCCCCACTAATGTACTCTTTTTGACAACACAGGCCTTGGTTTTCCTCCATCAAATTCCGTTTCTTGCCGATCCAGACTGCAAGTGTTGTTCTTCTGGAAATACTCTTCCCGTAGGCCTGCATGGCTCCCTTGTTTGAGCTTCACCAATGCTGTTCAAATAACACAATCAAATCTCCAACCCCCTCTCTTTCCTCCTCCTCCTTAAAGGCACTTGAAGTCTCTATCCTCTTCTTCCCTCTCCAGCCTAAATTTCCTAAATTTTCACAAAAAAAAAAAAAGAAAGAAAAATGAAAAAGAGAAGAGATAATAACATCAGGGCTTTGCTTCTTAGAATTAACTTGAGTCAGTTTCTGTGCCTGCAAATCAAAGATAGTTAATAGTGAGTTGAATTCTTTCAGGAGCTTCCTCTGTTTTTCTTTTGATACCTCTATATTTTGTTCACACAATGACACTTTGTTTTCTTTACAAATTATTGAAGATGTGTCAAGATTATTATTTTGTTACTGCCCTTTGTGAATTTCCTTGTCTGCCTTGCTTGTTCTTTCAGGTGAAATTTATTATTTTATTAATGTTGCCAAAACATTGTAAGTAAAATTAGTATTTGTAGAAATAATGTTTTAAAAATTATTTCTGCTGTCTTTTTACAAATAACATGGCATGTTTTTATTTTTTTTAAATAATCGTATTGTGTTGGCCAGTTCTAAACAGTGATGTGTAAGTGGGCTTTCTTGTTCTGAGTACCATCAAAAGCAATGAGTATCTGGCTTAATAAATTTCCGTTTCTGCTTTTAGATCTTGAAGAGAATTGTTTTATTGGATAGTTTACAACATTTGTTGAGACACTTACTGTTCCTTCCTCTCCTCTCCTTTCTTTTTCTTGCTTTCTTCCCTTGTCTCTCTTCCTCTTTCTTTCCTTCCCTTTCTTTCCCCAGGTTGTTGCTTGACTGGACCTTTCCTGAAACAAAAGGAATTCCACACAGAGTTGAATGTTATCCTCTCAGAATGCCATTTCGTTCCTCATTTCTAGTATTGGAATTAACCTCCCTGTCCCCTTATTAGATTTGCCACAGTTGTATCAATGTTTCTGATTTTCTTTTTCCAAGAAGCAGCTCTTGTCGTCTTATCCCAACAAGCTTTATTTTTGTTTTCTATTTTTGTTTCAATTCATAGATACTTCCTACATTCTTTAGGATTTTTTTTCTTTATACCTTTGCATTTTAGAAGTTTCTTCACAATTTTTTTCCTGTAAATATATTAGATTTACAATGTTGAATTTCAGATGTATATCAGAGTGATTTAGTTATGCAGATACGTATCTATTCTTTTGTAGGTCCTTTTCCATGATAGGTTATTACATGATACTGAGGATTTCTTTTCTTTTTTTTTCCATAGATGATTTAGGGGTTGACCTATCTTTATTTAGCAATTTTGTCTGAATCCCAAATATTTTTATGTATCCATGTTTTTTAATTAAAATTTCATTGTCTAAGATTTTTGGCAAGTTGATTCCAAAGAGTTCACTATTTTCAGGCTGAATGTTTTCATTTATTGTTTACTGAGAATTAAGTTTTCCTTGGAGCTCTGAGGGCATGTGTGTATATACACTGACATGTCTATATACGCATCCTTTTCAGATTACTACATGTTTTAAGATATGTAAATGTATTTTCAAAGATATTTTCTGTTTGTATGGTAAAAACATGAAATGTTTTAATGCTAGAAATTTGTTCCCCCGAATGAATATAGTATAAAGAATAAAGATATAAAACTAGATTCCTTTGAGAGTAATCCTTACTAACAGAACTTGGGAATGTTCAAAGAGTACTCATAACACTTACGAAAGGTGGCAAGAAAAACTTTATTCAAGGTAAGAGTACTACAGTGGCGTATTATAACATGGGAGAGAGATTGAGCTTATGTGTGACTCCAGGAGGGGTGCAGCTGGGATTTATAGCTAAGGAACAGGGTGGGCCCATGGGATTGCAGACAGAGATGGGAGACTGAAAAGCAATGGACAACAATAACAGAATGGGTGTCAGTGGATGGAAACTTATTAAAATGAGGACTATAATCGTGAGGGTGGACTCTGGCTCAACTGAGAGGATCATTGCTGAGGCTAGGCAAGGCTGATAAGATATTCCGGTGAGTGAAATGATATTTGATCTGATACTGAGGGTGGTCAGATCAAGGGTGGGCTATGTTTTCTAAACTGAAGTAGCAGATTCTGGATTAGATTGGACTAGATGGACAGGCAGCCCTGAATAAAGACATTGCCCAAAGTTGGCAGTGCATTAATGAACTAGTGCTGCATAAGCAGTTAGCCAAAACTAGCAGCTTAAAACAATATTATTTCATACTGCTGCTGAAAGTTGGGAATCCAGGAGTAATTCAGCTGAGTGTTGTGGCTCAGTGTCTCATGAGATTGCCATCCTCTGAAGGCTTGACATGCGCTGGTGGATTTCCTTCCAAGATGGCTTACTCACATAGCTGATGAAACCGGTTTGCTTGCTGGCTGTTGGGAGAAAGCCTCGGTTCTTTCACATGGGCCTCTCTAAAGGGCTACCTGAGTGCTCTCGAGATATGACTAAGCTGGCTTCTAGAGTGAGTGATCCAAGAGGATGATCAAGGAGGCTGCAGTGCCTTTTATGACCTAGTCTCAGACGCTTCATTGTTCGTTTCTACAGTATTCTAACATGAGAAGTGAGCCACTAAGCCCACCACACATGTGAAGGGGCGGAGGAAGGAACCGTGGACATAATTTAAAACCACGTGGTACACACATGGCCAGAAATTGTTCACATGCGTGTATGTCCAAAATGCCTTTTCCTGCCAATGCTTTTAAACAATTTATCTGTTACAGCATTAACTTGAAGTTCAGGACCTTGTCATCTAAGTCAGGTCCAGCTATGGATCAGGGTCCACGTGTACAGTATCTCGTGTTCTGTTGCTCAGTTGTGTCGTATTCTTGGCGACCCCATGGGCTGCAGCGCTGCAGGCTTCCCTGTTCATCAACTCCAGGAGCTTGCTCAAACTCAAGTCCATTGAGTCGATGATGCTATCCAACAATCCCATCCTCTGCTGTCCCCTTCTCCTATCTTCATCTTTTTCCGCATCACGGTCTTTTCCAATGAGACGGTTATTCCCATCACATAGCCCAAGTATTGGAGCTTCAGCTTCAGCATCAGTCCTTCGAATGAATATGCAGGAGAGATTTACTTTAGGATTGACTGGTTTGATCTCCTTGCAGTCCAAGAGCCTCTCAAGTCTGCAACACATCAGTTCAAATTATAGAAGTGTAGTTCCTCTAGACCTGAGGATGTGTGAACAAAAGAGATGAGTTAATCTGCTCCCTTTCACAGCCAACATACAGTGGTGGTTCAGGCATAGATAACCTTCATAGACACTCCTGTTCCAGAAAGGGGAGGGGAGATGGGAGTCAATAGTAGCAGTTCTGAAATCCCATGGGTTCTTGCGGGCAGTCCTTTGATTAGTATTTAAGGCCTGGACACTTCCTAGGCTTCAGTCTCTGATTTTTTCATTCTACCCGCTGACATGATGCCATTGCATGAAAGGTGGCTAGTATATGGTTACATGAAACAGTCTCCCTAGCCTGCTTCCTGCTTGTAGAAGGTAGAAGTCCAGAGGTCCTATTTTGTACTATTGCTGGTCCTTTCAGTCCGAGCTGAACTTAAATATGTTATCTTAAAACCTTGGTGTGTCTCCTGATACTCTTACTGGTGTTCAAGGCAAAGCACCCCACTCCAAAGCGACAGTCACACATGTCTTCATAATAAGGCTTACTCTGTCTTGGTTTTCTGCTGAGATAGCTGAGGGATAACACCCTGAACCTTGGTAGAAGTCTTATTGTGTGACTGAAAGGATCTCTGAGTGACACCCCTAAACTCTTTGGAGGCTATTGGCCTGACTAAATAATGCCATGAGGCATCCCCTTCCAGCTTTCTGAGGCTTAACAAAGAATTTTACAGTCACACTCGTCTTTAGAACACCTTTGTTTATAAAAAATAATAAGAAGAACTGGCCTATCGGTGGTGTAAAATGTTGTATTTAGACCACCTAATCTCAATGCCCTGGATATGATCTTGCTTGAGAGTCATTAATTTTAACAACTTCTGTCATCTTAAAAGACTGGAAAATTCCCAAATCAGCAAGTTTTGTCCCCTGTTTTAATAATCTTTATATTAAACATTAAAGAAAAAAAAATCCCTTCATGTTTTACTACAGGCAGCAAGAAAAAACCAGGAAGTACTTTTGGCTGTTTGGATGGAAATCCTCTTAGATAACTCAATTAATTAAGTACAGTTTGTCCTCCCAGCTCATTAGGTACATTTTCTACTTTTCATAAACTGCAGATGTAGTGGACTTTCGTCTTCACACTCCCCAGGCTCTCTCCTCCTGCCTCTCCTTTCTGCCAAGCATCCTAGGTGTATGACTGTGATTCCGCCTAGAACGTGTTTGCTCAGTGAGCAAACGGGGAGCGATTCCCTGGCTTCAGTGCTTCTGCTGGCCAGAGACTCTGTACCGTTCCCTAAGAACTTCATGGTTTCGCTGTCCGACTTCTATCACCTGGCTAGGTCAGTTGCAGTAGCTCATACTCACAAGCGAACTGCAGGGATTTCTACACGCACATGTGCAGAAACATACATGTGTACACGGGAGCATCGCTGAGGGGAAACCTGTCCATATGCAGAAGTACAGCTTTCTTTTCCAGGAATGTGAATTTTGGTAAGCGCTCAAATTTCTACACACACATGTGCACAAATATATTGGTGAATACAGTTACATCGCTGAGAGGAAACCTGTCCATATGCAGAAGTACAAGCTTTCTTTTCCAGGAACATAAATTTTGGTAAGCACTCAAATTTCTACACACACATGTGCACAAATATATTGGTGAATACAGTTACATCGCTGAGAGGAAACCTGTCCATATGCAGAAGTACAAGCTTGCTTTTCCAGGAACATAAATTTTGGTAAGCACTCAAATTTCTGCATGCACATGTGCACAAACATGCACGTGTACTCAGTAACATCCCTGAGAGGAAACTTGTCCATATGCAGAAGTACAAGCTTTCTTTTCAGGAACATTAATTTTGGTAAGCACTCAAATTTCTATGTGCACATGTGCACAAATATATGCGTGTACACAGTAAGATCGCTGAGGGGTAACCTGTCCATATGCAGAAGTACAGCTTTCTTTTCCAGGAACTTGAATTTTAATAAGCACTCAAATTTCTGCATACACATGTGCACAAACATGCACGTGTACTCAGTAACATCCCTGAGAGGAAACTTGCCATATGCAGAAGTACAAGCTTTCTTTTCCAGGAACATTAATTTTGGTAAGCACTCAAATTTCTACACACACATGTGCACAAATAGATGGGTGAATACAGTTACATCGCTGAGACAAAACCTGTCCATATGCAGAAGTACAAGCTTTCCTTCCCAGGACATTGAATTTTGGTAAGCACTAAAATTTCTACGTGCACATGTGCACAAGTATATGCGTGGACACAGTAACATCGCTGAGAGGAAACCTGTCCATATGCAGAAGTACAAGCTTTCTTTCCCAGGACCTTGAATTTTGGTAAGCACTAAAATTTCTACGTGCACATGTGCACAAAAATATGCGTGTACACAGTAACATCGCTGAGAGGAAACTTGTCTATATGCTGAAGTACAAGCTTTCTTTTTCAGGAACATGAATGAGACCTGGTGACTAGGACCTCCTGTTGAGTGATCAAAAGGGGAATTTGATTCATTCCGTCCCCTTTCCCATTTGGTGTCCGTGAACAATGGAGATCAACGTGGCAAACGGTGGGGTTTTTCCCTACTTCCCTAGCATCTGGCCAGCAACAGCCTGTCCTGGTGATGCTGTGCATGGCTGGGACGTTGCAGCCACCAGTGGCCACACCAGGCGAAGATGCCACCCTCTTCAGAGTGGAGGCAGGAGAGGACAGCGAGGCCCAGGTGGACGGAGTCGTGGCAGGGATCAGACGGGGTTTCCAGCTGCTTGCAGAGGACATCACTGAGGATGTGGAGGCTGTGCCAGATGAATGACAGAAACAGGGGTCCTCCCTGGAGCTGGAGGAGAAGACATTGGAGGAGCAGTGCCAGGAAAGGCCTGGAGGCCCGAGTGAGCTCCCGGCACTAGATGTGATGCAGGCACTGGCGACCTTGTAAGTGGAACTTAGCTCTAAGCCTGAGAAAACCTGCAGGGCCTACGTTTGGTTCATGTGCAAGAGTCATGAGAGGAGGAAGCGTGACTTGGCTCAGAAGAGTGCCAACATCTAGGGCATCCCTGGCTTCTGGGCCAACGTGGTATCCTTTCTGCTACTTGTTGTGGTCCAGTGCTCAGGAGGAGGGGGAGGTGCAGAGGCAGGAGCAGGAGGAGGGGTGGAGGCGAGGGGGCAGAATGGTGGACCCTGAAGGAAGTGTGGTACTGGGCAATTGGCAGGCTCCAAAGGCACAGCTGAGTAGAGTCCGGGCAGGGCCACACCTGTAAGGGTCGCAGCCATGACTCTGTGTGTCTCCTTCAGGCCTGCATCTGAGGAGGATTAGCCTCTGAGTCAGAAATGACCAGAGACAGTACATGAGAGCCACCTTAGCTGACAGTTATTGTTGTAAAGGTGAATGATTCCGAAAATAACTGAGATATGGGAGTCACACACACAAGCGCGCGCGCAGACACACACACATACACAAACCCACAGAACATATGTAGACATACTTTCTGATCCCCGTTATCTCACTGAGTGAGCAAGTTCTGAGTGGAATCACAGTGGTACAGCAAGGATGCCTGGCAGAAAGGAGAGGCAGGAATAAAGTGTCTGGGGTTGACCAGTGAGAGTGCAGAAGATCTGAGACACAGAACAGGTTGCAATCCCAGACACAGAAGCCACAGTGGGTGACCCTACAGCCCTTTGAACACCCTGATACAAGGGCCTTTCCATCCTTCCCAAGTGCCAGGCATACTTTCTCTGACCTTACCATGAGCATGAGCACTACTGAGCTTCCAGGCAAGATGAGCTGCAGGCACTGGCTGCCCTGCTGGTGGAACTGAGCTCTGAGCATAAGAAGAACTGCAGGGCCTACTTCCAGTTCATGTGCAAGAACCATCAGAGGAGGAAGCCTGACTTGGCTTGGAGGATCGCCATCACCTGGGGCATCCCTTGCTTCTGGGCTGTAGCTGTATCCTTTCTGCTGCTCTTTGAAGTCTGCTGCTCAGGAAGAGGAGGCGGCGCAGGAACCTTTTCCCTGCTCCCTATCCTGACAGGTGCTGTTGCGGAGCCATCCATCGTCCCACTGCAAGTTGATATTTTCCTTTCAGGACCCCCGTACTTCTTGAACACAGTGACCACTAAGTAGAATTACCTTGACATCACTTGTGAAACGTGGTTCCTGGGGTGGTGAGTGTGGGTGTGCAAGGTTGTGGAGTGTCGACCTGTGGGATCCACACCCATCTCCCGTCTCTCTGTAGGGCATAGGGCACGTTGTTCCACTCCTGTCCACTGGTTCTGGGACTTTGAACGGGGAGCATCCAGCCGCAGCGTGGACACCAGGAGCCTTAACTTTCTCGGCTGGTTGTCAGGTCACAACTGCTCAGAGTCGAACAGGATTGCTGAGGTGTGGTTGCTTTGGGCCTGAACACAGTTAGCAATTCACTTTGGGATTCTTGGCTGCTGGCTCACCTTGCTCGTATTGCCAGCGGATTGTCGGCCAAGATGTGTGGGATGATCGCCTGAAGTAGTACCCTGGGCAGGAAGGTTCTTCCATGAGAGTAACTGACAGAAACGTGTGGAGATGGGGTCTGAAGGTGGGCCCTGAAGGGACACTCATGTGATACTACAGGGACACTGTCCTTTCCCAAATGGGGATGCTCAGACTCATGCAAACTGGCTGTGGAGCCTGAGTTTGGGTCGTGCTTGTAGCAGGTGACCTCCTGAGACTGTTTATTTGGGGACTTGGTGTGTCCGTGAGTGAAGCAAGTCTCCATCAAATCAGCTGAGGTGGCAGCACCAGAGTCCAGGTGATACTTCTAGAGGGAGTGTGTATTAAGTATCTTTGTCAGAATCATCCTTTGTGGGTCCTTTCATCCCCTGGCCTCCTGCTGCTCACTGAGTTTGAGATTGCCTGGGCACTTCACTCCCGCCCCTTACCCAGGGAAGGCCTATCATTGAAAAGCTGTCCTCTCCGGGGTCCCAGTGCACCTGTGTGCTGACTTTGGGATCTTCTGTGAATTTCCACATTCACCACTCAGTGTCTCACAACCACCAAACATGCTGCGCTGGAAGCGGCTTCAGGCTGCCTTGGGAACATACGGAAGAGTTCGTGGAGAAGGTGAACAGGGAACCCCAAGGGCAGGACATGGTGCCTACTGTCGCCATCCCCGACATTGCTGGCCTCGGTCGTCTTCACCTCCTGAAACACCTATGCTCGTTGTTTGCATTTGTGTCCCCGTGCTGAGCATGTGTGTGTATACACACGTGTGCTTATTTATGCTGGCTGTGATTGTGTGTGTGTGTGTGTGTGTGTGTGTGTGTGTGTCCGGCCCAGGGCAGAGGCAGAGATGAAGGTGGCAGGAGAGGAGGTGCTGAGCAACCAGAAGAGGAGTCATGAGGCGACCAGGCTGAAGGTGGTCTGTCGCCTCATCTCTGCATTGACCCTGCCCAGGATGGGAACAAGGAAAGGATGGCCAGTGATAACTCCAGACTGTGGCTCCAGATATCTGCAATTAGACCAGATACAAAACACGCTCATCAGTTCTACCGTGTTGTTGTGTGTGCTTGGATCAGGAAGAGGGTTTCATGGTCTAAGGATTCACACAGAGCAAATCACGTGGGGTGGGGCTTTGAAACCACTGCCTGTGGAGCCCTCCGTGTGTGGGGCCATGGGCTGGCCTCTGGAAATGAGGGACGTGGCTATGGCAAGATCTGGGATGGTGAGGCTAAGGTCCTGCCGAGATGGGCAGAGAGCTGAAGGAGAAAGAGTCATAGATTGCCTGCTGCACTGGAGATTGTTCCACACACATGTGAAAAGGAGAACTGGGAAGGTCCTGGGCCAGTGCTGCCCAGATCAGCCCAGCAGCCAGCACACGCCCTCCCTGAGTGTGGCACACACTGGCACGATATGACACAAAACATGAGATGCACTAAAGTATGCTGTATCTGCCAACCACAGGCATCCTAGGAGAGACATGGTCTGTAAGCAAGGCATGCCTCCACGCACTTCCAGCCTGCCTCGCTGGCAGTGCCCAAAGCCGAGAAATGTGCAAGTGGGTTTCCCTGTGTGACCCTATCCGGGATATGCCTGTGAGGGAGGGAACAGAGAAAAGACAAGGGCGGTGGGTAAACTGCATGTCCTAAGGGACCTCAGGGGAGTGGAGACAGAGAAGCCCCTGGGGCAGTTCAGGGCCTGCTGGTTTTCAGGATCCAGACTCTAGGCAGTAGCGGTCCTGCCAACGATACCCCATGGTCTGTGCTGAAAGTTCTGATATGAATTCCTCCTTTTCTTTGGGGTCTTGCCCCTGGCTTGGGGGCCTGAGTGTCAAAGGTGCACGTCTGTACCTGAAGGAGGATTCTGGTAGTCTTGCTGGAGCAGAATCTCTGATTGCGTTGTAGGGGATCTGCACCCAGGTGACACAGGGATGCTGCCTTCCAGGTGACCGTCTTGGATATCCCTGGGCCCAACCGCGCACTGGCTTCCTTGGCACGGGTGCTGTGTAGGGAAGCAGGGATGCGTGACTGTAGGGAGTCCTACCTGGGCCTAATGAGAGCAACTGAAAGAGAGCCTTGGCATTTAGCAAATCACTGAGGCATGGGTGGTTCAAGCCCTCTTGGTCCATTTGAGATAGTAACGCTGCTTTCTGTCCAACGGAGGCATTAGCTCTGGGCCCAGAACCTGCAGGTTCCCCAGGGCATCATCTGTTGGGGGACTCCCATGTGCATGGGTAGTGTTAAACAGAAAGGAAGACGTGTAGGGATGCCACCTTACTTTGATGGCCTCCGGTTCCATTCTTGGTATCGGAAGAGACCCTGCATCCATGTGTACCTTCTTCACAACCTTGGATCAGAACCAGGCCTGTCACAGTCTCCGGGGGCTTTTGGAGGCTCAGGCGTTTCTGGCCTTTTCCTGCCACATGGAGAGAGCACATCGGGGCACAGGTAGATGGTGCACACAGAACGCTCCACAGATAGGAAGAACAGGGGGCCTCATTCAGAATGCTGGGGGCTGTAACGGGTGGTAGGCTACCAAGAGGGGCACAACATTGACACGGAATGACCTAGACAGGTGCACACCGAGAAAGCAGTTCTTCAAGTCAGCTGAGCTCAGAGGTCCTTGTTTTCTGGTCCCCTGAAGGAATGCACAGTCAATGGATCAGGCCAACGTGACTGGTACTGTGAAGCTGTCCAAGGTGATGGGAGAATGCAGAAGGCAGGCACATGTTATACAGCTGTTCATGGCAAGAACTTCCAATGCTGCCTGCTGCTCTGCAGGCCAGTCCCTATCAATAGCAAATGCCAAGGTTTTGGAACCTTTGAGGATAAGGCACAGAGTTAGAAGTGTAACATGACATAATCGATGAGCAAGTGAAAAAACAAGGACAGAAATGTGGATGCTTACCAACATTCATGTTCCTGGAAAAGAAAACTTGTACTTCGGAATATGGACAAGTTTGCTCTCAGCGATCTTACTGTGTGCATGCATATATTTGTGCACATGTGCACATAGAAATTTGAGTGCTTACCAAAACTAATGTCCCTGGAAAAGAAAGCTTGTACTTCTGCATATGGACAAGTTTCCTCCCAGGGATGTTACTGAGTACACGTGCATGTTTGTGCACATGTGCGTGCAGAAATTTGAGTGTCTACCAAAACTCAAGTTCCTGGAAAAGAAAGCTTTACTTCTGCATATGGACAGGTTTCCCCTCAGCGATGTTACTGTGTACACATGTATGTTTCTGCACATGTGCGTGTAGTAATCCCTGCTAGTTCACTTGTGAGTATGAACTACTGCAACTGACCTAGCCAGGTGATAGAAGTTGGACAGCGAAACCATGAAGTTCTTAGGGAACGGTACAGAGTCTCTGGCCAGCAGAAGCACTGAAGCCAGGGAATCGCTCCCCGTTTGCTCACTAAGAAAACACGTTCTAAGTAGAATCACAGTCGTGCACCTAGGATGCTTGGCAGAAAGGAGAGGCAGGAGGAAAGAGTCTGGGGATTGTGAAGACGAAAGTCGACTACATCTGCAGTATTATGAAAAGTAGAAAATGCACCTAATGAGCTGGGAGAACAAACGGTACTTAATTGAGTTATCTAAGAGGATTTCCATCCAAACAGCCAAAAGTGCCTCCTGGTTTCTTCTTGCTGCCTGTAGTAAAACATGAAGGGAATTTTTTTTTTTAATGTTTAAGATAAAGATTATTAAAACAGGGGACAAAACTTGCTGATTTGGGAAGTTTCCAGTCTTTTAAGATGACATTAATAAAATAATAAATTTTCCCTGAAAGAACAAGCAAGGCAGACAAGGGAATTCACAAAGGGCAGTAACAAAATAGTAATCTTGACACATCTTCAATATACTTGTAAAGAAAACAAAGTGTCATTGTGTGAACAAAATATAGAGGTATCAAAAGAAAAACAGAGGAAGCTCCTGAAAGAACTCAACTCACTATTAACTATCTTTGATTTGCAGGCACAGAAACTGACTCATGTTAATTCTAAGAAGCAAAGCCCTGATGTTATTATCTCTTCTTTTTTCCTTTTTTCTTTTTCTTTTTTTGTGAAAAGTTAGGAAATTTAGGCTGGAGAGGGAAAAAGAGGATAGAGACTTAGTGCCTTTAAGGAGGAGGAGGAAAGAGAGGGGGTTGGAGATTTGATTGTGTTATTTGAACAGCATTGGTGAAGCTCAAACAAGGGAGGTAGCAAGCCATGCAGGCCTGCGGGAAGAGCATTTCCAGAAGAACAGCACTTGCAGTCTTGGGATCGGGAAGAAATGGAATTTGATGGGGGAAAACCAAGGCCAGTGTTGTCAAAAAGAGTACATTAGTGGGGAAAAAAGTAGAGTAGAAGACAGAGAATGGAAGAGAGGAAGCAGTCAGGGACCATATTGCGGGAACCTTTTAATTTGGCAATAAATACAACTTGTAGTCCTTAGGAGCATACTTCACAGCAACTAACAGCAACAGTGTTGATAATACTAAGCAACAATAAAAGCACGTAACTAAAACATTTCGTATTTTTTACTATAGAAATCGAAGAAAGGAGATACAAATGCAATAGTCTGCATATTTATTTATACAGAGAGTTTTCACCTGAGACCAGAACACACACACACTCTTTACACAACTAAAAGTGGTTTCAGCTGACACTTAGCAAAGTGCTTTGGCCCAAATAAACTAACCAGAAAGGCCTAGTAAAGAATTCAAAGTGCAAATAAATCAATCAGGCTCTGAGTAAATAAACACAATTTATTTGAATTTGAATTTACACTCATGAAATTACCTAAAATGGAGACAACAGATTCACTACAGCTTCATCATCTGTAGTCCTTCCTTTTCAGGTCTGAGAAGGATGCTAACCGCTAGGTGATGATCTCTTTCCAGCATTTTGTGAAAGCTTAGAGGACTTAAAGAAACTGAGGCCTGGGGAGAGTGGCGAGAGACAAAGAGGAGGAGAAAGGAAGAGGAAACGGAGAGTTGCTCCTGGCATAGGTCTACAGACAGGATCCCAGCTTCCTGGAATGGTGCACAGAGATTGCTAGGTATCCGTGCCAGAAGTGGAGAAGGGGTGACATTCAACTGCAGGAGGAGACTCAACTCCAAGAACCTACAGAGGCAGCCAAGTGTGCTGATGTTCAGGAACCGATACTTAGAGGGTACCCCACAGGTCTGTGAAAGAGCCCTTGGAGACCGCAAGAAAGAAGGTTTCCACAAGTATAATCACAGATTAGATGGTTGGATACATTAGAGGAAGGGTAACTCTATGACCTGATAATTACTGAAATACATGAGACAATTCTTGCACATCAGACTGTGTCAAGAAAGACGGAAACTCAATCAGTTTGATACAATGGGAAATTACACACGCAAAGAATTAGCTGTTAACTGTACTACATTTGTGTCCAAGGCAAGATAAGATACAGAACCGAAATCTTCACATGGTCAACTCGGGTAAGACACATGTAACTGGAAAATGGGAGCAAGAGTTCCAAAAAGGCTTTAATCACCCTGGACTATTTTTATCCACTATATTTACGATTCTTGGACAACTCCACTGTAGCTTAAGGGTAAGAGAACTCAATTTAGCCCAATTCAAAAGCTGAACAGATTTCCTCTGTTTGATCCTTTTCAGCTACAACTATGGGTCCAGCGCAAATCAAAGTGGACGTCAAGGCTCTTTTTCCTTTGGGAATTGTAACTTGCTTTGCTACTGTGTCTGACACAGATATGCCGACCTCACTGTGACTACAGGCCAGCCAAATGGGAAAGGGGACAGAATGAATCAAATTCCCCTTTTGATCACTCAACAGGAGGTCCACAGGCACCAGGTCTCATTAACTATCTCTGCTTCTCCAACTGCAGTCAGTGCTACACAGGGCCTGCTTCATGCTTGCCAGGGTCTCTCACCAAACACAGGCATTTTAACGGCTGGCTTCCTTGAGATGTCCCTGGGCTAGGTGAAAGCACTATGAGACAGTGTTCCTTCTCCCTTGGCTCTGTGCCTGCACTGAATGTATGCCTCTTCCTCAGCTGGGACACGAAGGCACAGCTCTTCACTGATTAAATCCCGTGTCTGGTCCAAACTCACATCGTAGCTTCTCCATCAACCTCCACTGCAGGCTTTCAGAGCCAGGTTATCTTAGATCAGCCCAAGAGGCACTTCAGAGAGTGACATTCAAGTCTGGCTATATAGCTGATACTGAGATCTGCAAGGCATGAAAACACTTCAAAATTACGTTGCTAAAACACTCTACAGATTATATGTATAGGAGAGCTTTCGAACTTACAAGTAACATCAAATACCAAAATAGGTTCTTACTTTTCCTTTCTCCACTTCTCTCATTCTCTCTCTCTCACACACACATGCACACATCCTTTTTACATGTTAAGACAATTACACGAAAAACAGATCATAGATTTTTAAATAGCAGCTCAATATGCAGATCAAACAAAACTGTACTTCCTCTATTTAAAACAAAATCACATAAATTACCCATCGGTTTTCCTATATTTGATATTATTGAATAATGCTATAAGTTGATCTTTTGGTTTTTAATGGGATTTTTAACTTTGACTGAAATACTTGCTTCAGACTTACTGAAGGCAGAATTAACTATTATTTTTCTTTTTTTGACCTCCTCCTTTTAGATTTGGGGGGTGATGATTCAAAATCAGATGTGTTCACAGTAATGGATGCAACTTCCACCAATCCTGGCTGAAGGGGTTCCAGTGATACCTGAATAACAATTTTTGTTTCAGGAGACAATCCTTCTAGCTGCTTAGGCTTCTTAAACATTTGATGACACTGGGTCTTGTGCTCCCTCTCCTCTTTGGAAGTTAAAAACTGTAGCCGACATTTGCAACACTGGTGAAAACTCTTTTCCCAGTGCCCTCGATGATGACGTCTGTATGCTGTTGCAGTTTGAAAAATTTTGAGACAAAACGGGCAAAGTAATTTCTTAGTGTTACCATGGTATGCTCTGAAATGTGCATCCACATCTGCAAAAAATGATGATCTGTAACTGCAAACCTGGCATACGTAGGGCATTTCACCAGGCTTATGATTGTCTTTCATGTGCTCTAAGAGAACCTGATCTGTCTCAAAGGACAACTCACAGATGTGACAGACTGCGGAGGGCTCCTGGGCCGTGTGGACACTTTCAATGTGACACTGCAGCTGGAAAGGAGTAGGAAACTGGCGGAGGCAGTGCTGGCAGGTGGTGTGGGTTTTCCAGCTGTCACCTCTCTGCCTCTCAAGTTCCAAATGGTGCTTCACGTGATTCATAAACTTGACATTTTTTAGAACTTTCAAGCAGCTGAGGCATTTAAACGCCGTGTGGGTCTTCGCTTCTGGCGGCCCAACTCCTCCATGCTCGCCATAGTAGAAGTCACGAAGTAACACAATCAGATTTCCTTCTGTGGGATCACCAATTTTGTTTGGACTTGCCAAACTTGGAAAATCAGTTTTTGTCCGTCCACTTTCCCCTAAAGGTCTTACAGGCTTGCAATGAACACTGTCCTTTGGAAAAGGTGTTGGACAAGGTTCTCCATTCTGAACATGGCTTAGTGAGGTATGGACACGGTCTGGTGTGCTTTGCTGAGTGGTCTCTGTATGAAAAAAACCTGACGGGGAGAAACCTAAAGAATGTTCCCCTACAATGCCATCACTGAGTTTAGGCCTTCTGGGATTTCTGCGATTTGTTTCACAAGGGGAAACTCGCTTTGATACATGAGGACTTTTATTCATATCTCCTACAGAAACTGCTGTTTCTACTGGATGCTGCAATGACCTTGTGAAGGTAATCAAAGAAGAACATAACTCCTTCGAAAAGCAATCAGGCACTATTTGTGGTGAAAGATTTTTATAATCAGCTTGAGACGGAGGTTCAATAATAATAGGACTACCTGTTGATCCTGAGTCAGAGTCAGACACTGGCAAGACAGTCTTTGCTTCTGATGTAGGAGTCACATGACTAACAGGCTGTAATCTGTGAGCGTTACCTCTCCTGAAGTGACCACACCTTTTTCTCCTTGAATAAGAACCTGGGGTATCTCTGTTCAGTATGTTTGAAACGACTGGTTTTGAAGCTGAGCTCATCCCAACAAAGATCACGTCAGCATCTTCATTTCCATGTTCCACTCCAACCAAGATCACTTCATCATCATCATCAGCATCATCTACTTGTTTGGTCTCTCCCTCCCTTTTCTGTACTTCTGGCTCTTGTTCTTCTTCACGTAACATACGTGGGAGTTCCATATTTTTAATACTTTTTTATTCTTAGAGGGTGCGGCCTCAAGTCCCAGTGCTTCCTTTACACAAACTGCCACCTAAGTGTAAACATACTACAGATTAGTTAAGTACAGAAAAATGGGCTATTTGATTATCTCCAAAACTTTAGAGTACTTATACACACCCTTATCTTACAGACAAAGACACTGAGTGTCAACCAGACTCAATGACAGCTGAAAAAACTACGACTACAAGTCTACATGGCTCTAGAATCATAGCTTTGTCGCATGTTCACTTTAACCTCTTCTACTTAAAAAAATAAAGAGGGGGAAAAAAAAAAAAACACCACACTGATCATTACGTGAAATCACATGTAAAGGAGAGTATTTTTACAAAAGCATTGTTCTACAGCGTTTCGAAGCATGGACTTTGGAGTCATAGGAGATTAAGTTGGAATTCTAACTTAACCACACACCAGTTGCCTCTTCTTGGGCAAATTTGTAACTTTTAAATGTGTTTCTGTATCTTAAAGACAAACATGCTTATTTCTTAGACTTAAGGTTAACAGCTTTTTTAAAAGGCATCAGCTATTCAATGGCATCTTGTTTTGTAGTAAAAATGGAAGAAAATGGATCTTAAATGCACATTACAACTGATCCATAAATTCTAATTTCATAAATGTTAACAAACAAAATAGGTAGCAAATTCAAAGTATAATCTATATATTCCTAGTTAACAAACAGCATAATTCAATGTCAAGCACTTAATTCAGGCCTAGGAAACTGAGAATGAGCTCTCTGATAATCTCACCCCAATTCCACACAGATATATCCTAAATTTCTCCCTCTAATCCTGGCTAAACTTCAATCCAACAATGCTTCATCTTTATGCCACACGTCTCTTCCCCACATAGCAGGCAAAATGATGCCAGTCTTTCTCTCATACCAATATCAGACAGAGACATCACACACACACACACACACACACACACACACACACACACACACACATACCACAAACACACACACACCTGATATCCCTTATGGATACAGGTGAAAGAGTCCTCAACAAAATACTGGCAAACAAAATCCAACAGCATATAAAAAAGACTGTACACTATGATCACATGCGATTTAGGGAGGTATGCAAAGTTGGTTCATTATAGGAAAGTCAATCAACATTATGCCATTTTAAAACAATAAAACAAATAACACATCTGCCTGAAGAAAAGGCATTTCCCTGAATCTAGCACCTTTTCATAACCGGGGTTAAAAGAACACTTAATAATTAAGAACAGAAGAGAACTTTCTCAATCAAAGGGCACCTGTAAAATGACCCACAGCTAACATCATACTAAAGAATGAAAAACTGAAAGCTTTCCCTCTAAGACTGGGAACAACACAAGGAAGTCTATTACACACTTTGGCTCAACATTATACTGGCAGTTCTATAACCAGAGCAATCAGGTAACAAAAGAGAATTGTTGCTGTAGTTTCAAAAAAAAAAAAACAATAAAAAACAAAAAACAGCCTTCAGAATGGAAAGGAAGAAGTCAAAGTATATTAGACAGAAGATAATTTAGTATAGAAAATGTTGAAGAAACACAAGTATTAGAATTAATATAAAGCTTGCAGAATAGAAGACAAATATTTTAAAAGTCAACCACATTTTATACAGTAGCAACAAATGTTGTTAATAAATACTTGAATCTACACTAGCATTCAAAAGAATACTTAGGAAGTCAGAAAGAGAAAGACAATATATTCTTTTGAATGGCTGAGTAATACTCCACTGGGTATATGTACCACAGCTTTCTGATCCATTTATCTGTTGATGGACATCTAGGTTGTTCCATGTCCTGGCTATTATAAACAGTGTTCTCCATAGTGGCTGTACTAGATTGCATTCCCACCAACAGTGTAAGAGGGTTCCCTTTTCTCCACACCCTCTCCAGCATTATTGCTTGCAGACTTTATAGGAATAAATTCTAATGAGATGGATGAAACTGGAGCCGATTATACACAGTGAAGTGAGCCAGAGAAAAAACACCAACACAGTATACTAACACATATATATGGAATTTAGAAAGATGGTAATGATAACCCTGTATGAGAGACAGCAGAAGAGACACAGATGTATAGAACAGACTTTTGGACTCTGAGGGAGCGGGAGAGGGTGGGATAATACAGGAGAATGGCACTGAAATATGTACACTATCATGTAAGGTAGTCGCCAGTCTATGTTCGATGCAGGATACAGGATGCTTGGCGCTGGTGCACAGGGATGATCCAGAGACATGATATGGGGTGGGCGGTGGGAGGGGGGTGAGGATTGGGAACTCATGTACACCTGTGGCGGATTCATGTCAATGTATGGCAAAACCAACACAGTGTTGTAAAATAAAACATAGTAAAAATAAAAATTAAAAAAAAAGAGAGAGAAAGACAAATATCGTATGGTATCACTTACATGGACTCTAAAATATGCCACAAATAAACTGATCTATGAAAGAGAAACAGACTCACAGACATAGAGAGCAGACTATGTGATTCCCAAGAGGGAAAGATACGGCAGGCACAGATTGGGAGGTGGTGATTAGCAGATGCAAAGCATAATATATACAATAGACAAACAAGAGCGTACTGTATAGCACAAGGAACTATATTCATAATTTGAGATAAACAATCATGGAAAAGGGTATGAAAGAAATTGTGTGTGCATATGTGTGTGTTTACATATGAAGGAAAGGAAAGGGCAACTGTTGGCAAGCACGTACAGAAACTGGATCCTTGTGTGTTACGGATAGATTTTAAAATGGTGCATACTGCTACAGAAAACAGTTTAAAGGCTCCTCGAAAAATTAAAGAACTAGGGCTGACACATGATTCAGCAATTCCACTTCAGGATATAAATTCAAAAGAAGTTAACATGGGGTCTTGGGATATCTGCAGAGCCGTGCTCACAGCAGCACGAAGCACAACAACTAAGAGGTGGAAGCATCGAAATGTCCATCAAATGTGATATATACACACAATGAAATATTATTTAGCCATATAGAGAAAATTCTGTCACATGCTACAGCATGCATGATCATTTCAGACATCAAGCCAAATGCAATAAGCCAGTCGTACAAAAAGACAAATACTGTAAGTTTCTACTTGCATGAAATAGCTAACACAGTCAAGCAATAGAAAGGAAACAAAAAAGAATGATGGAGTCCATGGTCTAGGTCAACGGGCAAGAAAAGAGGAGTGCATTTTGTTTAATGGGACAAGTGATGGGTACAGAGTTTCGATTTTGCAAGCTGTAAAGGTGTAGAGATCTGCATCATAACAATGTGATAAGGAATTCCCTGGTAGTTCAGAGGTTAGGACTCCACAGTGTCCTATCAGGGGCCTGGGAACTGTCATTCAAGCTGCACAACACAGCTAAAACAATGACAACAACAACAAATCAACACTGTGACTATGTGTGTGTATATGTCTTAGTCACTCAGTTGTGCCCAACTTTGCATCCCCCGGGACTAAAGTTCACCACGTTCCCTTCTCCATCAGATTTGCAGTGGGTTGCCATTTCTTTCTCCAAAAGGCTGATGAAAGTGTGCAAAATACTTAGCATGCAAAAATGGGTAAAATGGTAAAAATTTAACTTAGATGTTTTCTACAACAATTAAAAACAGAAAAGCATTTAACAACCAGGAAAAGAATTTGAATAGACATTTCCAACTCTTTGCAATCCCATGGACTGTAGCCTACCAGGCTCCTCCGTTCATGGGTTTTCCAGGCAAGAGTGCTGGAGTGGATTACCATTTCCTTCTCAAGGCGATCTTCCCCACCCAGGAATTGATGCCAGGTCTCCTACCTTGCAGGCAGACATTTGAATATTTGAAATTCACCTGTGGCCTTGACAAGAGTGGCTTTATAGGAAAATGAGAGAACTCGAGATAACAAAGTCTAGGAACAACTCTGCAGAGGTCTGTAACAAGCAAATATGAAATAAAAGCAGCAGAAGCAGGATGTGTCACCAAAAGATGGATTTGTAACGACAGGTCACATTATAGTCAGTCAGTTTGCTGATGGGAACCATCCAGAGAAACAGAAACCTTAATCCAGGGCAAAGAGGAGACTTGCTAGAACTTCAAGAAATGAGTAGGTCTAGAACTGAGTAGATCAAAATTGAGTACATCAGGCCAGAGAGCACACAAGCTGGAGAAGGCAATGGAAACCCAAACCAGTACTCTTGCCTGGAATATCCCACAGACGGATGAGCCTGGTAGGCCGCAGTCCATGTGGTTTCGAAGGGTCGGACACGACTGAGCGACTTCACTCTCATGCACTGGAGAAGGAAATGGCAACCCACTCCAGCGTTCTTGCCTGGAGAATCCCAGATAAGGGAGAGCCTTGTGTGTGGCTGTCCATGAGACTGCAGAGTCGGACACGACTGAAGTGGCTTAGCAGCAGTAGCAGCACACAAGAAGGGTACACAAGCCAAATAATTTGCTCACATTGACAGAGCTGAGATCATATAAAAAAAAGGCTGGCATAGTGGATTAATGGGTATGGTAACCAGCCTTCAAGTGAATTCAATCTCCTAATATTCCCACCCCTGTGTAGTTCTCTCTCAATCTATCACAGGGTAGACCTGTGAGACTAAGCAAATACACAAGTGAAGATGTGTAACATCTCAAAAAAGACTCTGCACTTTATCATGGGTGCAAGCGCTTTCCTGAATCACTCATTCTGAGAAAAGACAGCAGCCTCCACAAGAGAAGCCCCTTGGAGAGGCCCACAGAAGGAGGAACTGAGGCTTCAAGAGTACAGACAAGTGAGAGAGCTTAGATTCAACAAGCTAAGTCTTCAGAGGTTGCCAAGCCAGACAAAAGCTTGACTACTAACTACCTCAGGGGAGATCCTAAGTCAAGAGATAACAAGTGGTATGTTCTTTCAAACTATTCCATTTTGAGATCATAGGTACAACACAAACATTTCAAGTTTTAATACCATTCACATCATACTTACACACAGAACTATTCTCCTATAAATATAGCAAAAATCAAAACACACACACACAGACACACACACACACACACTCACCCAATCCAAAGCACCGAAACACAGGTGTTGCCTAGCAGCCCAGTGGTTTGGTTAGGACTCAGCCCTCTCACTGCCAGGATCCTGTGTTCGATCCCTGGCTGGGGAACTAATGTCCTATGAAGCCACATGTTGTGACCAAAACAAAACATGCTGTGAAGTCAAAGCTGTACCAGCAAGATAAGTATACAACACAGCTGTAAGCACAAGTGGCTGGGCATAGAGCTTCCTATGATCTTGTTTACTCGCATGAAATGAACTCAGATGGTGCCTCACCCCCATTCAGTGGAGCTGACTTACTTAATGAAGAAAAGCCCTTAAGGGTACAGAAATGAGAAAGCAATCTCACGTGAACATGTTAAATCACAGGATATTTTCTCTGAATGTACCACTGGATTCATTCATTCATTTGGCCATGCTGTTTGGCTTGTGGGGTCCCAGTACCCTGACCAGAGATTGAATCCAGACCACTGTAGTGAAAGCCCAGAATCCTAATCAGCAGGCCACCAGGGAACCCCCACACCTGCATTGCTTTGCTTTGCCAGCTAAAACCTTAGGATATGTGCATTGCCCCATTTTAGCCTCACCAAGTGGTAGGAGTCAGCTCTACACAGCTTAAGACCCATGGTGTTCTTACTTTTTTTCTTTCAAGAAGGCAGGCGAAAGCAAGTCACCATGCCTGTTTTTAAGCTTGCCACTCAGAAAGCTGCAAACCTGAAACCATGATGGCCCTGAAGTCAGCACCCGCAATCAGGGTCACGTAATCCCCAATCAGGAATACTCTCTCTCAACAGCAACGTGTCAGCCGATGAATGAAAGGAGAAAAATGCAAAGTAAGAAAGCCACACCTTTGTCCCTGTTGTAAAGATGTGTGTCACCTTACCTCAGGGGCCCACTGAACTCCTGAGCGCTTGAGACCTCCCAGGCAGCACACGGTCACATCCTGGGGACAAGCAGAGGAAACGGCCAGGGTGAGTCCCCTGTTCTGGGAACATTCTATCCCCCCAGGCCCTACCTGGTCCTACCCTACGGATGCTGACCAGGCGTCTCACACTCAACCAGACCAAGTGATTGAACTCCTTTGCCCTGAGCTTCTTCCTCCCACCTCCCTTCTCTCAGTAACAAACAAACAAATACCTCATCTGCCAACTTCCAGAACCAAAGGCCTGAATCTCGGGGCCCCCAGGGACGGGGCAGCCCTGGAGTCTGAGGAGAGGCAGAGGAAACAGGAAAACGACTAAAGCACCAGGGCAGTGAAGAGGCTGCTAGATAGATGTTTTTTTTTGGTTTTTGTTTTTCTTTTTTTCTGCTCCTGCCTGACTGTGCCTGGGTACAGAAACGGGTTGGGCCGTGAAGATTTGTGCGTCTGTGTTTAAATACATTAGGTTCCACAGGAGAGCTGGGGGTGGTGCCAGGGGCCAGGGGCCTAAGAGGCCCTTTCCGCGAGCTGGCTTGTCCCGCCCCTGGGCAGGAAAGCTGCTGGAGAGCAGAGCCCGCCCAGACTAGAGAGGGGAGAGGGCGAAAGGAGCCTGAAGCCTGTGGATCCTGCCGCAAGCTCTCACCGCCCTCACCAGCCGCCCCGCCGAGCAAGGCCTCGTGCGAGTGGGGACCCGAGAAACCCTCCCTTTAGCCGTCAGGCACTGCTTTGGCTGAACCACGCTCCAGTCCTTACCGGTCCCCATTGAGGGAGGAGACAGAACTGCTGGCAGCTCACCTGCCCTAGGCAGTTCCAAGATTAACCCCGAGGAGTCGAGCCTGCGGGGACGAGGCCTCCTCAGGTCTGGGGCGCCGCCTCAGCTCCCCCTACAGGCGTGCGGGCTGCCTCCGATGATTGGCTGCCAGGTGTCGGAACCTGCCATCGGATTGGCCGCGAGGCCGAGTTGGGCGCATGCGCGCGCGATGAGCCCGCCCCACACCCCCTCCCCCCATAAAAGCAGCCGCTGTAGGCGTGGTCAGGCTGAATCTGAATGTCAAGGATCTTGGGTCAAGATTGCTCAGCTCACCAAATGCGAAGAAAGAAAAAACAGATGGCACAGTCGCCAGGGCTCAGGGCTGAGAACGGCCTCCGAGTCTACCAGGGGAGTCCAGTGATGGTGTCCGGCACTCACAGCCCTCAGGGGTGACCTCCCTTAAGCCAGTTCTTTGCTTAAGGAACTTGACCATACAGTGGATCTTGGCGCCCCTCCTCTTGGAATTCCATTTCAATCAAGGCAGGGCAGCCTGCCCCTGTTTTTGCACTGTCTATTGTGAGCTGAGAATGAGCTTTACTTTTTCTTCTTCTTCTTCTTTTTAATTTTAGAGCTTTACACTTTTAATGGCTGAGGAAAACCGAAAAGACTTTTCTTTTCTGACGTGAAAATTGTGTGTAATTCAGTTTTCGGAGTCCTTAAAGGTGGAAGAGGGACTTGCCAGCTTCTTTGGTTATCCTCTATGCCTGAAAACTTAATTAATTGCCAATGGTCATATTCGCAAAGCCTAACATATTTCTTTTTTGGCCCTTTACAGAGTGTTTTTTAAATGCTCTGTTCTGCTGGAAGTCTCCTGGTAGTCATATGGGAGAATAAAGTTTTGGTTTTGTTACAATATTTCTTTTCTTTTTTTTTTTTAAATACCTTTTCTTTATTTTCCTCAACTCATGTTATTTCCCCCACCCAGTGTTTTTTTTTTTAAATGTTAATATCTTTAATTCTTACATGCGTTCCCAAACATGACCACCCCTCCCACCTCCCTCCCCTCAACATCTCTCTGGGTCATCCCCATGCACCAGCCCCAAGCATGCTGCACCCTACGTCAGACATGGACTGGTGATTCAATTCTTACATGATAGTATACATGTTAGAATTCCCATTCCCCCAAATCATCCCACCCTCGCCCTCTCCCTCTGAGTCCAAAAGTCCGTTATACACATCTGTGTCTTTTTTCCTGTCTTGCATACAGGGTCGTCATTGCCATCTTCCTAAATTCCATATATATGTGTTAGTATACTGTATTGGTGTTTTTCTTTCTGGCTTACTTCACTCTGTATAATTGGCTCCAGTTTCATCCATCTCATCAGAACTGACTCAAATGAATTCTTTTTAACGGCTAGTAATACTCCATTGTGTATATGTACCACAGCTTTCTTATCCATTCATCTGCTGATGGACATCTAGGTTGTTTCCATGTCCTGGCTATTATAAACAGAGCTGCGATGAACATTGGGGTACATGTGTCTATTTCAATTCTGGTTTCCTCAGTGTGGATGCCCAGCAGTGGGATTGCTGGGTCATAAGGTAGTTCTATTGGCAATTTCTTAAGGAATCTCCACACTGTTCTCCATAGTGGCTGTACTAGTTTGCATTCCCACCAACAGTGTAGGAGGGTTCCCTTTTCTCCACTTCTCCATTATATTCATTTTTCATTCTTTACTAATTTCATTCCTTCATATCACTATAAGTTTCCTTTAATGGAAGCAATGAAATAACATCAAAGAAAATACCTCTGTTGGTAGTTTTAACAGGTAACATGTTAGAAGGTATATGCTCAACTACAAATATGTTGTATATATACACTAAATACCACTTTAAGTAGCTTCAGAACTTGTATCTGGTTTCAAGTCACTAGGAAGGTTTGTTGAACATCCAATATTCTAACCTCCAGCTGTTCTCAACTTCAAAAAGATACAACTTTTTCAATAATTTGTTATCTCAAGTTTAAACTCCGTTTTAGCCACATATATGAACATGCTTTCTAGGTCACATGATTGAATCTGACCCATTGCCAAAAAGTGAAAATTTTGGAATACCTTTCTCAAAAGAGAGATGTTGTTTTCTTCTTCCAGAAAGACTGGTAGTGCAGCCGATCTTTGAACAGTTTGTCGGTTTTTGTTAACTCCATAAAGATTAAGCTGTCGAATTAACCTCTTCATGCTCTTGGTTTCAAATTTCCTGAAAGGCTCCTTTCTTTCCAAGACTTCTTTCCTGAAGAGTTCTTCATTGATCACTCTACATGTGCCTGTCTCATCCCACCAAATAGACTCAAACTGATCACTTTCCACTATATTCCAAAGTTTTTGTGGAAATGTGAGTGAAAGAAAATCATTCACATCATCTGTTTCAGAGACAGAATATGTGTAGTGTGGCCTTTTGATCACCAGATCCTCAGCCAAAGCCTGAAAAGCATATTCTTCAATCATAGATCTCAAAACTGAGTCCCCAGTTGTATAATCATACCAGTAAGATCGAATGGAGGTTTCTGAACCAGTGGACTCACCTTTAGGAGGTCCATCTTGAATTTCTGAAGAAATATGTGCCATCTCAGGGAAATCTTTCTTCAGATAATGTTCTCATTTGTCTGCTTTTACACAATGCAACTTCAAATGATGTTTGGCTGGCCTACAGAGAGAAACTCTCTGGACAATCACAGAGATCCCCCCAGTCAAACAGCTGTGACATCACAAAATCACTGGTCTCCTAGCAATCGAAGGTTAGTTGTGACATGACAAAGTCACTGGTCTCCTAGCAACTGAAGGGTAATGTTCAACCAAGTGTTTACTTCAGCATCAACTTAAAATACAGACTGCTGGCAGAAATAGTAACCAAAACCATGAAGCATGCAAAAATCTCATTAGTCAATTTGGCCTTTTTTGGGGGGGGGGGTCGGGGGGGGGTCCTGTGTTTGGGATGGTCTTTCTCTTTCTGGCAGTTTGTGGTTCCTCTTTATTGTGGAGGTTCCTCCCTGTGGCTGGGGGTGGACGAGGGGCTTGTCAGGTTTCCTGGTTAGGGAAGCTTGTGTCAGTGTTCCGGTGGGTGGAGCTGCATCTCTTCTCTCTGGAGGGCAATGAAGTGTCCAGTAGTGAGGTTTGAGATGTCTATGGGTTTGCTGTTTGGGCAACCTGTGTATTGAAGCTCCAGGTTCTGTTCCTGTGTTGCTGGAGAATTGGCATGGTATGTCTTCCTGTGGAACTTGTTGGCTCTTGGTCGTGCTTGGTTTCAATGTAGGTGTGGAGCTTTTTTAGAAGATTTCCTTTTTTTTAAAAAAATAAATTTATTATTTTAATTGTAGGGTAATTACTTTACATTATTGTAATGATTTTGCCGTACATTAACATATGTCCACCACAGGTGTACACACGTTCCCTTTCCTGAACCCCTTCCCTTCTGCCAACCCGTACCATCCCTCTGGGTCATCCCAGTGCACCAGCCCCAAGCATCCAGTATCATGCATTGAACCTGGGCTGGAGACCCATTTCATATATGATATTATACATGTTTCAATGCCATTCTCCCAAAACATCCCACCCTCTCACTCTCCCACAGAGTGCAAAAGACTGTTCTATACATCTGTGTCTCTTTTGCTATCTCGCATACAGGGTTATCGAAAACTCACATCAATAAATCTACTTTATTTCTGAAATAAAAGTGATTTATCATCCTTCTATGCACACATTCTTAATATTCAGTACTGTTACCCTAGCAGACTTGGTCTACTTGCTTCTGTGCAAACAAATTTATGAATTGACTGTGGGTTTCAATGTGGGGGGGGGGAAGTGCTTATTGTAGGATGAAGCAAGGTGTCTTAGCAGCTGGTGCTTCAAAGACACAAATCCCCAAATACTTTCAGGGGGACTATTTTAATGGCTGAGTGAGGGTGGAACATGGGGTCTGTGATCAATATTGGGACATTCTACTAATGGCCTATTAGTGAGGATATTGGGAGTCCACATCATTGACCGTCTAGTTCCAACTATGCACTTACATTTCAGCCTGGTTTGGGCTTTAGCATCTCTAAAATTGTTCACAGGATATTGCTCCGAATGTCAGCGATGGTCCTTGCTGCTGCTGCTGCTAATTCGCTTCAGTCGTGTCCGACTCTGTGAGATCCCAAAGATGGCAGCCCACCAGGCTCCCCCATCCCTGGGATTCTCCAGGCAGAACACTGGAGTGGGTTGCCATTTCCTTCTCCACGCTGGCCCTTGAGGAGGGACTAAAGACCCTTGAGTTTGATTAGTGGCTAAATCATTATTATTGTCTATCACTTGATTGTTTTCCTCAGTTTCTGTCTTTTCTAGCTTCTCTGATTAAAATTCCTTTTGAACATGAGGAGGTCTACAATCTCCTACCTCTCTCTCTCGATTTCCAGGCTTTTCAATCTTAAGAAGGGACTGCTTAGTACAATAAAGGAAAACAAGTCTTGGACTTAGAGCTCGATCTTAAATATGACAGAAAATCTCAGTGCAGGTTCCGTTTCTTTTTCAGGTTTCCCAGCTCTTGGAGTGATTAAGTCAGCAACAACTTTGGCTCTTTCCTGTTGAGATGGAGCATGGAGGTGGAAATAATTCTAAAATCTAGGCTTGCTATCAACAGTTTATGATATGAAAACATATCTCTATTTTATATATATTATATATATATATGTCTATGTTAGTATTTTGTCATTAAACTGGACAAACATTTGAAAATTGATCTATATTTATGAAAAGGAGAGAGGTGAGTGATATAAAAGAGTCCTCATATGTTACATGCAGCCAAGGAAACATATTTTGAAGTATTTCAACTTACTTACATAATATTCAACAATCGAGTAGAATTTGAATCATTCTACATTTGGGTTTTATTGTTTTCCCATTTCTATTACACCTAACATGAATTAAAAGCTAATGTTTATTACAATTCTCTTTCCGAAAGCTATGACTTGCACGTAATCTAGATGCACATCAGCAGATGAAAATGTAAGGAAGTTGTGCTATATATTCAAATATAATATTACTTAGCTACAGAAAAACACATGTTTGTGTCACTTTTGGTAAGGCAGTTCAACCTGCAGCCTATTATTCAGAGCAAAAAAAAAAAGTTAGAAAGAGAAAGGCAAATATTGTTTATTAATGCGTACAAATGGGATTTAGGAAGACAGTAACAATGATTCTGCATGAAGGCCAGTAAAAAAGATCCACATATAAAGAACAGACTCTGAGACTCAATGGGAGAGTTCAAGGATGGGATGATTGGAGAAATTAGCATTGAAACAGGTACATTACCATACATAAAAGAGATGACCAGTGCAAGTTCAATGCATGAAAGATGCATCCAACCCTTGTGCTGTGGACGAACCCAGAAGCGTGGGGTAATAAATGAGGTTTGAGTTGTGTTCAGGATAGGGGCACGCATGTATCCATGCGGCTGATTCATGTTGATGTATATGTCAAAAACTATCACAGTAATACACAATAATTCTATTCCAATTAAATCATTTTTTAAAAGAAATATGAAGAAATACAAAAAGAATGCATTCAGAAATAGCAGGGACAGGCTCCAGAATACAACCTCAACAGTTGTTTCATATCTCTTCCAGAAAGCGGGCTTAGGAGGGGCAGAACATGTGTGCTGGTATAACAGCTGAAAGTCGAAGAAGATAAGCTTGAGATTGCAACTATGCAGTTGCAGCATGACCTCAGTATCATAGTGTAAATAGTGAAAGACGCATGCGGCACAATGCAAGCTTAGTAGATCGGCATGACTACTGTGGAGCTTAGGCTGAGTAGGAGTTCAATGCATGCACTTGAGCATCCTTTCAGGAGTGACGGTACGTATGTTTCAGAGTGAAGATAAAGAGATGCAGCAAAAGTGCTCTAAAATGGTGGACAAATACTTGTAAGAAGGAAGGTTCAGAGTGGAAGCTCAGTATTTGCTATAGACTTAGACTTAAGTTGAAGACAGTAGGGAAGACCACTCGATGATTCAGGTTTGACCTAAATCAGATCCATTATGATGGTACAGTGGACATGAGAAAATATTTAAGGGATTAGGCATAATATAGTGTTTGAAGAAGTACATTTGGAGGTTCATGACATTGTAGAGGAGGCAGTGATGAAGACCATCCCCAAGAACATGAATGCAAAAAGGCAAAATGGTTGTCTGAGGAGGCCTTACAAATAACTGAGAAAGGAATAGAAACAAAAGGCAAAGGAGAAAAGGGAAGATATACCCATATGAATAGAGTGCACCAAAGAATAGCAAAGAGCGATAAGAAAGCCTTCCTCGGTGATGAGTGCAAAAAATAGAGGAAAGCAACAGAATGGGAAAGAGTAGAGATCTCTTCAAGAAAATTAGAGATACCAAGGGAACATTTCATGCAAAGGTGGATACAGTAAAGGACAGAGATTGTATGGACTGAACAGAAGCAGAAGATATTAAGAAGAGGTAGCAAAAATCTATACCGCAAAGATTGAAGAACTATGCAGAAAAGATCTCCATGATCCAGATAATCATCATGATCTAATCACTCACCTAGAGCCAAACATCCTGGAATGTGAGGTCAAGCAGGCCGCAAGAGGCATCAATAGAAAGAAAGCTAGCGGAGATAGAGAACTCCACTTGAGTGATTTCAAATCCTAATAGATAGTGAGTGCTATGAAAGTGCTGAACTCAATATGCAAGCAAATCTGGAAAACTCAGCAGTGGCTACAAGACTGGAAAAAATCAGTTGTTCCAGTATATGCATTTTAGAGCTTCTTCTTTGTAGTGGTGAAATGTGTTCCACACAGAGTTAGACAGGACTGAAGCAATCCTGTGCAAATAGTTGCACGATTTGTTTTTTTAACCAGTAGCAGCTTTTTTCCAATGAGAGTTAACTGTGAAAGTGGAGCAGCTGCTTGGCTTTGAGGGACACAGGTGGTGTCAAACGGGCAGAGTGCAGGGACACAGACTGACTACACCACAGGAGTTAGGGCCCTATCAGAGCCTTTTTTTTTCTTTTTTGAGCCCTTGTATCCGGTGATAAGAAGGCATCTTTGGCCAGTCTTCTCCCTAGTTCCACCTATTCGGCCACTCAGAAGGCTTCCTTGCCTGGGATCCTTCTCTGTCGTTCAATGGGTCAGCACATAGAGCGAATTTCCTGGCTGGGGTCCTCCTGTGTAAATCAGTGCATCCGACACTTAAAGGAGCATCCTGAGTGGGATTCTACTCTAGTATGGTGCATCAGGCACTTAATGGATGACCCTGCGTGGTGTCCTGCTCTGCATTTCAGTGTGTTCAGCATTTGAAGGGTCAGCCTCATTATTGTAGTAACTACTGATGCTAGCATGTGGGAGAGAGAGGCTATGGTGATTGCTCCACCCCCGACAAGTGACTCGGTGTTATTGCCTTGCTTTCATGGCTGCCTAGCTTTCCTCCACAGGCATACCCTACGACAGTGTTCTCCTTCAAACCCCCTCTCTCCATTTCTCCCCAGGAAACAGCAGCCCTCCCCATGAATTGCCGCAAAGTCCCTAAACTGCAGCTGCCAGCCACGGGGCCTTTCAGGGGACGGATGTCCTTGTACGGGGTATGTACAGCTGCAGCAAGGACCCTCTGCTTCTCATTGCACCCAGCTTTCCACAGATCAGCTGTTTCACTCTCAGCTTTAAATGTCTATTCTACACTTCAGACGATTGACCCAATGTGGGATTGGACCACAGCTTCAGTTCCTTCCCCCACTCAGGGCAGATCCAGTCCTACTAACACTCCTGATTTTTCCCCCAGTTCTTTCCCCCGACTGAGTTTTGCGTGGTTCTATATATTCTTTGCCACTTGTCAGGTACTCCTGTCTACTTTCCGGTAATGTTCTGATTACTCTTCTGTGTCTGAAGGTGTATGCCTGATGTATCCATGGAGAGATGTACTCCACATCCACTTATAGCTCCACCATCTTGTTCTCTCACCTCACGAGAGTTTTAGAGCACAGAATCCACCGTGGTAGTAGGTGTGGCTATAAAATGTGAGTTCAGATATACTCTTGAGGGCAAGCTCAGTGATTTTAGCACAGCTGATCTAAAGCGTGGATTTAGTGTTGGCCAGACATATGCTTCAAATGTTAAGAAAATTATGTATGGTGTGCCAATTCTAGAGCACAAGGTCAGTGTTTGTGTACCATTTCCTGTAGAATGCAAGTTCACTTGTGGAAAGAGGTATGCTCCGCAATGCAACTGAGCAGTTTTAGACATCTTGTGGTAGAGTACACGCTCAATAGTGGCAGGAACTGTGCTCTAGTGTGCATTCAGCAGTGGCTGCACGCATGTTGCCAGTGCCAATGGGATGGCTTCAGACAGCCTGCTCTAAAGTGTAAGCACACTAGTGGCAGAACGTGTGCTGCGGATTGCGAGCTAAGCTGTTTCAGTACTTCCAGGCTAGAGCAGAGACGCAGTAGTGAGGCATGGAGACTCCAAAGTGTCACACCCGCTCTAGAGCACAGATTTAGTAGTGGTGGGGAGAATCGGCAAAAGCACCATCTCAGGAGATGAAGCACGTGTTCTCGAAAGCCAAGATTCAGGATGTGAAGCATGCCTGCTCTAGATCATGGGTCTGTATTAAGAGGGGTATGCCTAAAGTGTGTTTCACTGTTGAGAGGCATGCTGAAGAGCTAAGTTCAGCAGATGTAGCATGCCTGCTCTACATGTGCTTCAGAGTGTTGTCTCAGGAGTTGGTGCCCTTGCTCAAGAGTGCAGACTGCAGAGGGACATGTTCTCTTGAAAGCTGGGTGTTTTTTTTTTTTGGTTGCATATCCAGAGATCCAATTCAGAAAATGTGATATACCTGCTCTGCCACACAAGCTCAGTAGCGGGAAGACAAGCCCTCAACAGTGCAAGCGCAAGGGTTGTGGCATATGTGTTTGGTGACGCACGATCAATTGACGCAGGACATATGAAGTATACACCAGGTCTGTAGTGGTGGCACGTCATCCACAGATATACAGGTACACTACTCACAGCTTGCACAGTCTAGAGTGCTGGGTGACTAGCAGCAAAATGGCTGGTATAAAATGTTACGGGGGTAATTGTTGCACACACCTTCTCGAGCAATACCTCAAGGAAGTTAAGATAACACTTCAGAATTCAAGATCACTAGTGGTCACACAGTTGATCTAGAATGACGGTTCACTCGTGGAGACGATATGTGTTTTAGAAAGCAGCCTCCTGGAGTAGGTGCTCCAGAGTGCAGGAAGAAGCGTGGGGAACATATGCAACAGAGGGCAAGCCAAGTCATTGGCAATTTTCAGCTGCAGAGTGTAGGCTCACAGGTTTAAGCACTCAGGCCATCGAGCAAGATTAGTAGTAGTGGAACTCATGCTCTGTAACACAGGCTCAGCAGTGATAAAGGAGTGTACCAGGGTGCACTATCAGTAGCTGAAGCATGAATATTTGGGGGCCTGGGCTTACAAGTGGCAAGACACAGGCTTCCGAGTCTGAAATTAGTAATGGCCACACATATGCTCTAGACCACATGCTCACTAGCTGTGCCATGCCTGCTTAGTGTAAGGACTCAGAAGTGACAAGTGTGCTGCAGTGCTAGGATTTATACTGCTGGGATGCATGATTCAGTGTGCAGTTGTGTAGTTCAGGCATTCTTACTCTACAGCACAGTCTCCGTAGTGTCAGAACATTGGCTCTTGAAGGCACACGCAGTCACGATGGAAGATATGCTTCTGAGTAAACCTCAGAAGCGCAAAACCCATGATGAAATGTGCTCACTCTGTATTCATGAGATCTGTACCGCCAGCTGCACGTTCAGTTACTTTGGCATGTGTGCAACTAGAGCATGTTCTCAGCAGAGCCCGGATGCCTGCACTTGAGCTCATGCTCAGGAGAGGCGTACCATGTCCTCCAGTGTTTAAAATCACCCTGTCTACAGGAGTTCTGGCTCAGTTGTGTCCAGAAGGAAACTTCAGAGTGCAAGTTCAGTAACTATTTAGGCACACCTGAACTACAGTGCAGGTTGAGTAGTGGCCTGACTTACCTATAAAGCAACAAGCTAATGATTGTGATGTTCATGCTTCAGAGTGAAAGTTCAGCCGGTGATGAACTCTTGTTCTGGAAGGCAATTTCAGTAGTGCAGGGATGCAGAATCCAGAGCGTAATACACCAAAAGTGTATGTGAGTTTACAACAGGCATGTTTTAGGGACAGGCTCAGTAGTGGTAGGCCATATCCTAAAGAACCCGGGTTTAGGAGTGATGGGATGTATGCTCTACTGTGCAGTCTCAGTGACAGCAATGCACTTGTTCTAAAGCTTGTTAATAGTCTCAATAGTGGCAGAAAGGGTGATCCAGATTGGAAACTAAGTAGCTCCTGCGAGCGTTCTCTAGATAGCGGCCTCAGTATCAACAAGCGCGTATTCCAGAGGGCAAGCTCAGTGTTTGTAGCATGTATGGTTTGACTTAAGAGAAGGAAATGGCAACTCACCCCAATATTCTTGCCTGGAGAATCCCGTGGACAGAGGGGCGTCGTGGGCTACTGTCCATAGGTTCGCATGGAGTCGCATAAGACTAAAGCGACATAGCATGCATGCATGCATTGGAGAAGGAAGTGGCAACGCACTCCAGTATTCTTGCCCCAAGAATCCCAGGGACAGGGGAGCCTGGTGGGCTGGTAATCTATGTGGTCACACAGAGTCGGACACGACTGAAGTGACTTAGCAGCAGCGGCAGCAGTGGTTTCAAATCAGGGGTCAGTAACTGTGAAAAGCTTCTTGCATTTTCAGTCGTTGCCGCATGCCAGGTCCGGAGTGCAGACGCACGTGGTTGTGATACTTATGCTCTAGAGTTGTAATGTATGTGCCAGAGTGCAAGCTAAGTAGTGCACCTGTCCTAATTCAATTCTTAGTAAAAGCAGAATGCAAACTCGTGATTTCAACCTCAGTAGTTGCTGCATGCATCATCAGAAGTAGTGGTGCATACACTCATTTGATCTCTGGTTCCTCTGACTTGTCCAAAACCAGCTTGAACATCTGGAAGTTTATGGTTCGTGTATTGCTGAAGCTTGGCTTGGATATTTTTGTGCATTACTCTACTAGCGTGTGAGAAGAGTGCAATTGTGCAGTAGTTTGAGCATTCTTTGGCATTGCCTTTGTTTGGGATTGGAATGAAAACTGACCTTTCCCAGTCCTGAGCCGCTGCTTAGTTTTTTAAATTTGCTGACATATTGAGTGAAGCACTTCCGCAGCATAATCGTTTAGGATTTCAAATAGCTCAACTGGAATTCTATCACTTCCACTCACTTTGTTCATAGTGATGCTTCTTAAGGCCCACTTGACTTCACATTCCAAGTATCTGGATGTAGGTGAGTGATCACATCGTCATGATTATTTGGGTTGTGAAGATCTTTGATGTACAGTTCTTCTGTGTGTTCTTTGCCACCTCGTCTTAATACCTATTGCTTCTGTTAGGTCCGTACCATTTATGTCCCTAATAGTGCCCATCTTTGCATGAAATGCCCCCTTGGTATCTCCGGTTTTCTTGACGAAATCTTTAGTCTTCCCCATTGCATTGCTTTGCTTTATTGCTTTCCTTTATTTCTTGGCACTGATCACCGAGGAAGGCTTTCTTCTCTCTCCTTGGAACTCTGTGTTCAGATGGCTATATCTTTCCTCCTCTCCTTTGGCTTCATTTCTCTTCATTTCACAGCTAATTGTAAGGCCTCCTCCGGCAGCCATTTAGCCTTTTTGCGTGTCTTTTTTCTTGGGAATGGTCTTCATCCCTGTCTCCTGTACAATGTCATGAACCTCCGTCCATAGTTCATCAGGCATTCTATCAGATCTAGTCCCTTACATGTATTTCTCACTTACAGTGTGTAATCATAAGGGATTTGAGAGAGGTCATTCCTGAATGGTTTAGTGGTTTGTTCCCGCTTTCTTCAATTTAAGTCTGAATTTGGCAATACAGATTTCATGATCTGAGCTGCAGTCAGCCTCTGGTCTTGTTTTTTGCTGTCTAGGAAGACTAAGCGTCTTTTCATTTCATGGCTGCAGTCACTATCTTCAGTGATTTTGAAGCCTCCCCCCACCCCCCCAAAAAAAAAAAACAAAACAGTCTGCCACCATTTCCACTGTTTTCTCATCTATTTGTCATGAACTGATGGGACAGGATGCCATCTCAGGTTTCCTTATTTAGAGCTTTAAGCCTACTTCTTCACTTTCCTCTTTCACTTTCATCAAGAGACTCTTCAGTTCCTCTTTAGTTTCTGCCATAAGGGGGGTGTCATCTACATATCTGAAGTTTTTGACATTTCTCCTGGCAGTCTTGATTCCCGTTTGCATTTCTTCCAACCTCACATTTCTCTGCATAGAAGTTAAATAAGCAGAGTGACAATATATACCCTTGAGGTGCTGCTTTTCCTATTTGGAACCAGTCTGTTATTCAATGTCCAGTTCTAACTGTTGCTTCCTGAACTGTATACAGGCTTCTCAAGAGGCAGATCTGGTGGTGTGGTACTACCGTCTCTTTCAGAATTTTCCACAGTTTATTTTGATCCGTACACTCAAAGGCTTTGGCATACTCAATAAAGCAGAACTAGATGTTTTTCTGGAACTTGCTTGCTTTTTTGTGAAGATCCAGCAGATGTTGGGAATTTGATCTTTGGTTCCTCTGTATTTTCTAAAATAAGATTGAATATCTGTAAGTTCATTGTTCACATATTGCTGAAGCCTGGCTTGGAGAATTTTGAGCATTTCTTTGTTAGCATGTGAGATGAGTAAAATTGCATGGTAGTTTGAGCATTCGTTGGCATTGCCTTTTTCGAGACTGGAATGACAACTGACCATTTCCAACTGAGCCACAGCTGAGATTTTCAAATTTCTTGTCTTATTGAGTACATCACTTTCACAGCATCGTCTTCGAGGATTTGAAGTAGCTCATCTGGAATCGAAGCCGTAATAGAGCCTTCTAAGTCCCTAATGGACACTGCATGGACTCTCAGAACAGGTGAGATCAACAGCCATCCTCTTTAACAACAACAACAAAAAGTTCTCTCAACAAGAAAACTTACACAAGTCACTGGTCCCACCACATTCACTTGGAGGAGACCACCCAATTAATAGCAATGATGGCCCTCGGGTGTGCAGAAAATAGACCTCGAAGACAGTCATCGAAACAACATGAAAAGGCAGAGACATATCCAGCAGATGAAGGAATACAATGAAAATCAACAAACCAGTGAAAGAGGAGGAGGTAGGAAGTCTACAGGAAAAACAGTTCAGCACAAAAATAGTCAATGTCTTGGAAACAAATGGATCGACAGATAAATAGACTTCAGGCATGGATTCAGAAGATGAAAGGGGTGTTTTAAATGGACCTGGAAGAAATCATGAGTAGTCAATCAATAATGAGCGATGACATAACTGAGATAGAAATCACTCTGGACAACAGGAACAGTACTGTAACTGAGGCAGAAGAAAGACTAAGTGAGCTGGAAGATCAGATATGGGAAATAAATGAAGCAGAGCAGGAAAAAAAAAAGAAAGAGAGAAATGAAGACAATCACAGAGACCTATGGGACAATGTTAAATGCCCCCATATTTAAATCATAGGTTTCTCAGAGAAAGAAGACAAAAGGAAAGGGCATGAGAAAATATTTGAGGAGGAAATAGTTAAAAACATCCCTGAAGTGGAAAAATAAAAAATAAAAAAACAGACACCTAAGATGAAAAATCCCAGTGTGTCCCACAGGGGTAAAATCAAGACACAACATGTCAAAACACACATTAATCAAAATGAAAACAAACAAATAAATATACAGAATGAACAAATATTCAAGGTAACAAAGGAATCACAACAAATAACATAGAAGGGAATCCCCATAAGGACAACAGCTGATCTTACTATGGAAACTCTTCAGCTTAGAAGGGAATGGCAGGATGTACCTAAAGTGCTGAGAGGCAAAAGCCTAAAGCCAAAATTACTCTATCCAACAAGGATAGTATTCTCATTCAAAAGACAAAACAAGAGCTTTACAGACAAACAAAAGCAGTTAGTGTTCAGAACCACCAAACCAGCACTTCAGCAAATGCTGAAGGATCTTTTCTAGATAGGAAACAGAAAAGCTTATAAAAACAAAGCCACAAAATATATAGTAAATGGTAAGAAGATCATACTTATCAACAACTACCTTAAACAGAAATGGGCTAAATGCTCCAACGAAAAGGCAAAGACTGGGTGAATGCATACAAGAATATACTGTCTGCAAGAAAACCACCTCATACCTAGGGACACATGCAGCCTGAAAGTGATGGCCAGGAAAAAGCTATCTTGTGAAAATGGAGAGCAAAAGTGGGAGGAGCGATATTCATATCAGATAAATGGACTTTACCTAAAGACCACTATAGGAGACAAAGAAAGTTGCATTACAGAACATTCAAGGCATCAATCCAAGAAGAAGCTACATGCACCCAATGTAGGAGCACCTCAATACAAGAGGCAAATGCCAACAACTAGTAGAGCAGAAATAGACACTAACCAATAGTATTGGGTGATTTTAATACTTCACTCATAACATGAACAGATCATCCAGACAGAAAATGAAATAAGGGAAACTCAGGTTTTAGAAGATACATTAGACCAGTTTGAGCTAATTGATATCTAGAGGTCATCCCACCGCCAAAGAACAGATTTCACCTGTTTCTCCTTTTTTTCTCCTTTTTCTCACGTGTAAATGGAACATTATCTTAGGACAGATCACACCCAAGGTTAGATCACATCTAACCTTAATAAACTTCAAGATATTATACTATTTGCAAGCATAATTTCTGATCACAATGTTGTTCGATCAGATATCAACCACAGGAAAACGACAACAACAACAACAACTAGAGGAAACACAAAAAATTTGGAGGCTAAAACCACCAAAATTCACATTTGAATTCAACAAAATCCAAAACTTTTATGAAAAAACAAACAAACAAACAAACCTCTGCCAAAGTAGTCATAGGTGGAACATACCTCAACATAATGAAAGCCAAATATGACAAAACCATTATAAACATTATTGTCAATAATGAAAAGCTGAAAAAATTTCCTTAAAAGTCAGCACGAAGACAATGTGCCCACACTCATCAGTACTCGTTCTGGGAATTCTAGCCACAGTTTTCAAAGAAGAAAAAGATATGAACAGAATCCTCATTTGAAAAGAAGAGGTATAACTGTCTATTTGCACATGCTATTACCCTTTACAAAGAAAACCCAAGAGATGCCACCAGAAAATTCCTGGAGTTTATCAATGAATACAGTAAACGTGCAGGGTATAAAACTAATACACAGAAACCCTTATAGTCCTACACATTCACAATGAAAAATCAGAAAGAGAAATGAAGGAACAATCCTGTTCCCCATTGCAATGAAAGGAATAAAACAACTAGAAATAAGTTTGCATAAAGAGACAAAGGACGTCCCCGATGGCTCAATTGGTAAAGAAGCTGCCTGCAATGCAGGAGACTCCTGTTTGGTTCCTGGGTCACGAAGACCCCCTGAAGAAGGGATAGGCTAGCCACTATGGTGTTCTTGGGCTTCCCTTGTGGCCCCAGCTGGTGACAAATCCTCCTGCAATGTGTGAGACCTGCATTTGAGGACTGGGTTGGGAAGATCCTCTGGAGAAGGGAAAGCTACCCATTCCAGTATTCTGGCGTGGAGAATTTCAAATTCCATACACTGTATAGCCCATGGGATTGCTAAGAGTCAGACGTGACTGAGCAACTTTCACTTTCCCAGAAGGATGAAAGAAAGCACTGAGGAAAGAAATCAAAACATATATAGATGGAGACAGATATCATGTTCTTGGATTGGACTAACTGATAGAGTTAAAATCAATATACCAGCCAAAACAATCAATAGATTCAATACAATACCTCTCACACTACCGACAGTATTTTTCATAAACTAGAACAAATTATTTTACGATTTGCATGGAAACACATAAGACCTCGAAGAGCCAAAGCAGTTTTGAGAAAGAAGAATGGAACGAGAGGAGTCAAATTTTCTAGCTTCAGACTACATTACGAAGATATCAAGAGAGTATGAAACTTGCACAAATATAGAAATATAGACCAATGGGAAACAAATATGAAGTCCAATGATAGATTCCTGCCCCCATTATCTTTGACGATGCAGGCAAAAATGCGCAACAGAAAAAGACATTTTCTTCAAAAAAGTGTTATGGGAAAAGTGGAGAGCTCTGTGTAGAAGCTAGAACGCTATCTAACATCATGTTCAAAAATAAACTCAAAATGGATTACAGGTGGAAAAGTAAGACCAGAAAATATACCACCCTCAGAGTACAATATAGGTATAACCACCACAAAATAAGTCACAGCAAGGTCCTCTGTGGCCCATTGCCTAAAGGAAATAAAAATGTTTGAAAAAAGGAACCTAATTAAACTCTATAGCTTTTGTACATTGAAGGAAACTATAATTAAGGTGAATATGTAGCTTCAGAATTGGGAGAAAATAAGAGCAACTCTGAGTGAACTCCGGGAGTTGGCGATGGACAGGGAGGCCTGGGGTGCTGCCATTCACAGCGTCGCAAAGAGACGGACACGACTGAGCGACTGAACTGAACTGAACTGAATAGCAACTGAAAAGCTAACAAAAAAGTTGTCTCCAAAATATGCAAGGTGCTCACGCATCTCAATACTCAGCTACAAATACTACTCAGCAAAACAAACCACCAATCAAAACATAGGTAAAAGCCCTCTGCAAAGAAGATACACAGATTACTAAGAGACACAGAAACGTTGCTCAGCATCACTCATTATAAGAGAAATGCAAATCAAAACCACATTGAGGTATCATTTCACACTGGTCAGATTGGCCATCATTAAAATGTCTACAATATAACTGCTGGAGAGGGTGTGGAGAAAAGGGAACCTTTTTACACTGTGGATGGGAATGCAAACTGGTACAACCATTATGGAGACTCCTTAGAAAGTTGGAAAGAGAAATACCATATGACCCAGCGATCCCGCTCTTAGGCATGAACTTCAAGGAAACGAGAATGGTAAGAAACAGTACTCCAACGTTTATTGAAGCACTGTTTGCAATACCACGGATGTGAAAGTGACCACGAGGTCCATCAGCAGATGAATGGTTAAGGAAGTTTTGCTACATATACATATGAAGTATTACTCAGGTATAAGAAGTCATGCATTTGAGTCAGTTCTAATGAGTGGGAAGAGCACGAAACCTATTACACAGAATGAAGGAACTAAGAAAGAGAGAGACAAAACTGTATATTAATGCACAGATGTGGAATTTAGAAAGATGGGCTCTACGCAGGCAAGGAGAAGAGACAAGGATCTCAAGAACAGACGTTTGACTCAGTGGGAGAAGGTGAAGGCGGGATGCCTTGAGAAAAGCGCACTTAAATGGGTACGGTACCATATGTAAAAAATAGAAGACCAGTGTGAGGTTTTACAACATGGGTGATATGGGATACCCATGTCACAACTTCTGAACTTGCAATCTAATGCACGCATCAGCCACCAAGGAGCCCTCATTCTAGTGCACGTCGTGCACATTCTGAGCTTGCCGCCTCCAGCTCTCCTTTTACCCCTTCTGACATCACGATCCAGGGTAGGCTGTGGTAACTGCTGAATTTGCACTTTAGGGGAGGCATCACAAACTTACTAAGCCCGCATTCTAGTGCAAGCATGCTGCGTCTTGAACCGGAACTCTGGAGCAGGCATCTTGCCACTGATAATACTGTTCATCATCAGCTAGTGTTTCGCTGTCATGACATGTTCCCATTGCTTCTTCATCTCTGGTCATCACTCTGTGTCGCTTACCACCATCCAGTGTTCCTCTCAGTTCTGTAACCTGTTTCGAGTGCTTGTTCAACTCACTCCGGGACAAACATATCTAGTATTCAGTGCTGTGACAGGTTCAGTGTTTCTTCATCCTCCCCTAGTTAAACACAACAGTAGTTTACCACCCTTAGTGTTTCATTTTGTGACGGGCTTCTATCCACTCCAGGTCTAACACACTCAGTAGATTATCATCATCCAATGTCTTAACTGCGGAACATCCCACAAGTCTTCTTCATGCACCCCATGTCAAACGTACCCAGTAGCTTATCACTATCCCATGTTTCAGTGCAGAGAGATGATTCAAGCGTTTCTTCATTTCCTCCAGGTAAAGCATACTCAGCAGTTTGTCACCAGTGTTTCACCTGAGACGTGATTCTTCTTCATTTATGTAGTTGGCTGTGCTGGGTCTCAGTTGTGTCACGTAAGATAGTCCTTGAGACAAGCCAACTCTAACCATGGCATGAAGTCTCGGGAGTGTGAGAACTTCAGTATTTGCAGCTATGCAGGTTTACTTACTCTGTAGCATATGGGATGTTCCTTTCCCAATCGGGGATTGAACCTTCATCCCCTACACTACAAGGTGGATGCTTAACCGCTGGACCACCAGGAGAGGCCCTGTGACATGCTCTAAGTGCCTGCTTTTACGCCTCATATGAAAGAGACACATTGCTTGATGGGAACATATCAGCATCCAGGGTTGCAAAGATTGGACATGCTTCAGGAACTTCTTCATCCACACTGGTCAAATACAAGCAGGTGTTTATCACAATGTAGTGCCATTCCATGTGCTTCTTCGTTGATTACTGGCTGAACGTGTCCAGTAGATTATCATCGTCTACTGTTTCAGTGCAGTGACACCTCGAGTTATTCTTCATGCACCCTGGGTCAAACACATCCTGTTGTGTATCTCCCTCCAGTGTTGCACTGCTGTGACATGCTTTCAGTGTTTCTCCATCCACCCCAGGTCAAACATACTAAGTCGCTTATTATCCACACTTCAGAGAGGAGGTTCAGCCACATCTTTCTCCACCCCAGGTAAAATAGCCTCACCAGCTTATCCCTTGCTGCTTTTCACTGCTGTCACAAGTTCAAGTGCATCTTTATCAAACACACCAGCAGTTTATCACCATCCAGCACTTCCAAGCTGTGACACAAACTGCTGTATCATCCAGACTGGAAAAATACATCCGGTACTTTACTAAAGTCAGTGTTTCAGTGCTATGACGTGATTCAAGTGCCTATTCATCCACTCTCTGCAAAAACACACTCTGTAGTTTATCACCATGCAGTGCTCAGTGCCTTGACAGAGGACATGCTCCGAATGCTTCTTTGTCCACCTGGTGTCAAATACTCAATAGTTTTCCAACATCTGTATCTCAGTACTGTGAATCACTGCGTATGCTCCTTTGTCAATCCTGGCCCGTCACTCCTTGGAGTTTACCACCCTTCAGTGCTTCAGTGCTGTAATATGCTTCATGTGCTTCATCTTCTCCTGAAAAACATACTCATTAGTGTATCATCATCCAATATTCAGTACAGTGATATGCTTCAAGTGCTTACTAGTCCACATCAGTTGAACATTCCCAGCATTTTATCATTAGCCAAGGTTTCAGGGCCGTAACTTGTGGCATTTAGTAGGTGCTTGTTTGATCCCCAGAGGTGAAACTCAACACCTGTTTTTTCGCCATTTATTCTATCAGTGCTGTGACATACTACAGTGCTTTCTTAACTGCTCTGGGTTAATACACACATCCGTTCTTTCAGTGCTGATTAATGCACAAGTGCTTCCGCAACTATCCTCTTTCAAATACATACAGTAGTTTTGGAACTCATGAAAATAAAACTCTTTCACAGTTTCCATTGTGTCCTGATTTATTTGCTATCAAGAGGTGGGACTGGATGACAGGCTCTGAATTTATTGCATGTAGAGGTGTAAGTCAACGTTTTAAATCTCCACTTTCATCTCAGCAAAGAGCTCTAATCCCTCGTCTGCGTTCTGTCATGGGCATGTCTGAGTTTATTTATGTTTCTCCCAGCAATTTCGATTCCACTTTGCGCTTCATCCAGTCTGACATTTTGCGTGATATACTGTGCATGTAAGTTAAATAAGTGGCGTGACAACAAGACAGCCTTGACCTACTCCGTTACCAATTCTGAACAACTCCATTGTTCCTGTCTGATTCTGTTACTTCGTGACCTGCATACAGGTTTCTCAGGAGCCAGGTAAAGTGGTCTAGTATACCCACCTCTTTAAGAATTTTCCGCAATTTCTGTGACCCCCACAGTCAAATGCTTTAGCATAGTGAATGAAGCAGAAGTAGGTCATTTTCTGGAACTCCCTGCTTTTTCTATGATCCAATGAATGTTGGCAATTTGATCTCTGGTTCCTCTGCCTTTCGTAATCCAATTTGTACATTTGAAAGTTCTCAGTTCACATACTGTTGAAACCTAGATGGAGGCATTTGGAGCATTACCCAGCCAGCATATGAAGTGAGAACGACTGGGCAGCAGTTTGAGCATGCCTTCACAATGCCCTTTTTTGGGATCAGAGTGAATCTGACCTTTCCCTGTCCTGTGGTCATTGATGAGTTTTCCAAATGTCTTGGCACATTGAGTGCAGCATTTTAACAGCATTATCTTTTACAATTTGTAATAGCTGAGCTTCAAGTCTATCATCTTGACTAGCATTGTTTGTGATATTTCTGCCTAAGATCCACTTGACTTCACACCCCAGGTTGTCTGCTCTACGTGAGTGATCACACCATTATGGTTATGTGGGTGATTAAGCAGAGAAGGTGATGGCACCCCACTCCAATATTCTTGCCTGGAAAATCCCATGGACAGAGGAGCCTGGTAGTGAGCTGTCCATGGGGTCATGAAGAGCTGGACACGAGAGAAGCGACATAGCAGCAGCAGCAGCAGCAGCGGCAGCAGGTGATTAAGACCTTGCTTTGGTACAGCTCTTCTCGTGTACTCTTGCCAGCACTCCATCACATTTTCTCCTTCTGCTAGGTTCATACCCCTTCTGTCCTGGATTGTGCCCATGTCTCATGAAATATTCCCTTGCAGTCTCTCAGTTTCTGGGCAAGATTTATCGTCTTTCCTATTCTATTGTTCCCTCTATTTCTTACTGGCATTAAATACACACAATATTATATCCCCATCCAGTGTGTAACTTTAGATATGCTTCAAGGGGTTTTTAATCCACTCCAGAAGAAATTAATGTGACAGCTATCACCATCCATTTTTTCTGTATTGTGACATGTTTTGAGCCTCCTCCATCCCCTCCAGGTAAAACACACCCTGTACATTTTCATCATTCGTTGATGCTGCGCTATTACCGGCCTGAAGGGTCCCTTTGTCTCATTTACTCAAACACTCCCTGTCGTTTACCACTATCCAGTGTTCCAGTACTGTGGCATGCCTCATGTACTCCTTTATCCTCTCCATATAAAATATGGTAGGTAGCTTATCACAATTCCTGTTTCGGTTCTGTGCTGAGTTTAAAGTCCTTCTTTAGGCCATTCTAGATAAAACGCATTCAGAAGTTTATGATGGTCCCATGTTTTCGTCTGTGCCATGCTCTCAGTTTCTCCTCATTCAACATGTATCAAACAAACCCCGTAGTTTATCATCATCCAGTGTTTCAAGGCTGTTTCCTGCTCAACTGCTTCGTCATTCTCTGCAGAAAATACATAACCAATAATTTATCACAATCCAGTGTGTTAATTCTGGCATATGCTTCAAAAGATCCTTTGTCCACTCAAGGTTGAGCACACTCTTAGTTTATCACCATCCATTGATTCAGGGCTAGTACATACTTTCATTGATTTTTCAACTACCACAGCTCATCATACACAATGATTTACCATGATCCAGTTTCAGGGTTGTGACAGGCTCCTTGTGCTTCTTTCTATATACAAGATCAAACACAGACCATCTGAAGTGTGAACATACAGTGTTTCAGTCATGAAACCCACTTCAAGGGGTTCTTCACTTACTCCACAACAAATACACCATATAGGTTATCGACATTCATTGTTTCAATGTTGTAGCACATACTAATGGCTGCTTCACTAACTCCAAGTCAAACACCTTCAGTGGTTTGCCACTATCTTGGGTTTCAGATCTGTGACATGCTTCAAGAGCTCCTGAAACTACTCACGGTCAAAGGCACTCTGTAGATTTGTTGTTGCTGGCTGTTATGGGTTGTTCAGTCATTCAGTCATCTCCAACTCTCCAAATCCCATGGACTGCAGTATGTCACGCCTTCTTGCCCTTGACCATCTCCCGGAGCTTGTTCAAACTCAAATCCACTGGGTCGGTGATGCCATCCAAGTATCTGGTCCTCCATCGTCCCCTTCTTCTGCTCCAATCTTTGGCGGCATCAGAGTCTTTGCCAACGAGTTGACTCTTCACATCAGATAGCCATAATATTGGAGCTTCTGCCTCAGCATCAGCCCCTCCAGTGAATTTTCAGGATTGATGTCCTTTACAGTTGACTGGATTGATTTCCTTGCAGCCCAAGGGACTCACAAGGGTCTTCTCCAAGACTGTGGTTCAAAAGTATCAGTTTCTTAATGTTCAGCCTTCTTTATGGCCTAACTTACATTGTCACATGACTGCTTAAAAAAACACAAATATAGCTCTGACTATATGGACGCTTCTTGGCAAACGGATGCCTCTGCTCTTTAACATGCAGTCTAGGTTTGTCACTGCTTTTCTTCCAAGAAACAAGTGTCATTTAATTTCATAGCTGCAGTCATCACCTGCCATGATTTTGGAGTCCAAGGAAACAGAAGTCTCACTGTTACCATTGTTTTCCCATCTATTTGCCATGAAATAATAGGACACGATGCTAGGATCTTAGTGTTTTGAATGTTGCGTCTTAAGCCAGCTTTTTCACTCTCCTCTTTCACCTGCATCAAGAGGCTCTTTAGTTATTCTTTGCTTGATGCTATATCGGTGGTGTCATCTGCATATCTGAAGTTATTAATATTTCTGTTTTTCTCTTAATTTCAGCTTGTGTTTCCTCCAGCCCCGCATTTTCCAAGATGTGCTCTGCATATAAGTTAAATCAACAGGGTGACACATGTAGTAGTTTGTTTGTTTGTTTGTTTGTTTGTTTCCAATTTCAAACCATCTGTTCTTCTTTACCTGGTTCTCACTGGTTGTTTCTTGACCTGGATACAGGTCTCTCAGGAGGCATGTAGGTAGTCTGGTATTTCCATGTCTTTAAGAATTTTCTGCAGTTTGTTGTGATCCACACAGTGGATTTTTATCATACTCAATAAAGCAGAAATAGTTTTTTTTTTTCAATAATATTCTTGCTTTTTCCATGATCCAATGGATGTTGCCAATTTGACCTCTGGTTTCTGTCTTTTCTAAATCCAGTTTGAACATTTGCAGCTTCTAGGTTAATGTGCTGTTAAAGTCTTGGCAGGAGAATTGTGAGCATGTCTTTGTTCGATTCACTTCAGCTGCTCAGTTGTGTATGACTGTTTGTGAGCCCATGGACTACAGCAAATCAGGCCTTCCTGTCCATCACCAACTCCCGCAGTTTACTGAAATTCATGTCCTTTGAGTCGGTGATACCAGCTAACTGTCTCATCCTCTGTCGTCTCCTTCTCCTCCTGCTTTCAATCTTGCCAAACATCAGGGTCTTTTCAAATGAGTCAGCTCTTCACATCAGTTGGCCAAAGTATTGGAGTTTCAGCTTTAACCTCAGTCCTTCTAATGAATATTCGTGATTGATCTCCTTTCGGATGGACTGGTTGGATCTCCTTGCAGTTCAAGGGACTCTCAAGAATCTCCTCCAACAACACAGTTCAAAAGCATCATTTCTTTGGTGCTCAGCTTTCTTTATAGTTCCACTGGTACATCCATACACGCCTACTGGAAAAATCATAATCTTAACTAGGTGGAGCTTTGTTGGCACATTAACATCTCTGCTTTTTAATATGCTGTCTCAGTTCAATTCAGTTCAGCCTGTCCGACTCTTTGCGCCCCCATGAATCGCCACAAGCCAAGCCTCCCTGTCCGTCACCAACTCTCTTAGTTCACTCAGACTCATGTCCATCGAGTCAGTGACGTCATCCAGCTATCTCAGTTGTTCATAAATTGTCTTCAAAGGAGTTAGTGCGTAAAATAATGGCCGTTGTGTGATATTTGGAACATCATGTGGTGTTGCCCTTCCTTGGATTTCAAACGAAAAACTGACCTTTTCCAGTCCTGCAGCCACTGCTGAGTTTCCCAAGTTTTCTGGCATACTGAGTGCAGCACTTCAACAATATCATCTTTTAAAATTTGAAATAGCTCAGCTGGTGTTCCATCACCTCCACTATCTTTGTTGGTAGTGATGCTTTCTAAGAGCCACTGGATTTCCCACTCCAAGATGTCTAGCTGTAGGCGAGTCATCACCCCATCATGGTTATCTAGGTCATCGGGAACTTTTTGGATAGTTCTTCTATGTAATCATGCCAACACTCCTTAATATCTTCCACTTCTTTTAGGTTCACACATTTTCGGCCCTTTATTATACACATATGTGCATGAAATACTCCCTTGATACCACTTATTTTCCTGAAGAGATCTCTAGTCTTTCCCAGGCTCTCATTCCCACTCAGTAGTTTAGCAACATTTATTGTTTCATGGATGTGACATGCTTCCAGTGCTTCTTATTCCACTTGAATTCCTACACTCCCAGTAGTGTATCAGAATCCCTTGTGTCACCCCAGGGACCTGCTTTACCTGCTTCTTCGCAACCCCGGATCAAACACATTCAGTACTTTATCCCCGTAGAGTATTCAGTGCATTAACATGCGACACTTTCCGGTGTTTCCTTGTCACCTGGGACTAATCACCCAGTGGTATAAGTGCCATACTCTACTTTAGTGCCGTTACACAGGTCAAGTGCTTCATTTTCTGAGGCTAAAACACACTCCCCATCCAGTGTCTTAGTGCAGAGACATGCTTGAGGAGCGTCTTCATCCACCCAGTCAAACACTCCCAGGAGTTTTTCACCATCCAGTGTTCAAGTTCTGTGACATGCTTCAAGTGCTCCTTTGTGTACACGGGGTCAAAGACACCCAGTAGTGTGTCGTTATCCAATGTTTCAGTTATGCAACATGCTTCTGGGTTTCTTCATTCCCTCAGGTCATCACACCAAGTGGTTTCTCACTATCCAGTGTTTCAGGGTTACAGCATGCTTCCAGAGCTTCTTTTTCTCCCTGGGTCAAACATTCCAAGTCTCTTGCCCCGTCCACGTTTGAGTTCTGTGAAATGGATCATGTGCTTCCTGTCCACCCTGAATCAAGCACCCTCAACAGTTTGTCACCATCCAGTGTTTCATGTTGGTGACAAGGTTCAGATACTTCCCCATGCACTCTGGGTCATACACACCCTGTTGTTTATCACCTGTTTCAGGTTTTTGACATGCATCAATTGCTTCTTGCCTATCCTGGATCAAACACACCAGGAGTTTAGCATCATCCAATGTTTCCATACTGTAACATATTTCAAGAATTTTGCCACACACCACTGTTCAGAAGTACCCAACAGTTTATCAGCATCCCATGCCTCAGTTCGAGGACTTGCCTCAAGTGCTTCTTCACAACCCCAGACAAAACATACCCAGTGGATTATCACCATCCACTGTTTCAGTCCTGTAGCATGCTTCATGTGCTTCTTCATCCTCTCTAGGTGAAGCACATGCAGTAGCTTATGACCATTGAGTGTTTCCATTTTATGGCAGATTCCCGGACGTTTCCATCCTCACCAGGCCAAACACACTCAAACATTAACACCATCCAATGTTTTACTGTGTGTGACATTCCTCAAGTCTTCCTCATTATCGCACGTCAAACACATCCATAACATTCACCACCTCCAGTTCCAATGCCAAGATCCACTTCAATGGTGTGTTCATTCTCCCCATTTAAAGGCATTCACTAGGCTATCACCATGCAGTGTTGAAGTTCAGTGACATGCCTGCAGTGCTTCTCCGTCCATCCAATGTCAAGCCCAGCTGGTAGTTACTGACCATTTAACGTTTCATTGCATGGCATGCTTCAGTCAAATGTGCCCAAGATTATTTAAAAGAAAAAGGAAAAGAAAGAAAAAAAATCACTCTTTAAGGGGTGATCAGTTCAGTTGAGTCACTCATTCATGTCCAGCTCTTTGTTATCCCATGAACCGCAGCAAGCCAGACCTCCCTGTCCATCATCAACTCCCATGGGTAACCCAAACCCATGTCCATTGAGTCGGTGATACCATCCATCCATCTCACCTTCTGACGTCCCCTTCTCCTCCTGCCCTCAATCATTTCCAGCAACAAGATGCTTTCAAATGAGCCAGCTCTTCACATCACGGGGCCAAATTATTGGAGTTTCAGCTTCAACATCAGTCCTGTCAATGAACACTAAGGACTGATTTCTTTTAGGATGGACTGGTTGGATCTCCTAGCAGTCCAAGGGACTCTCGAGAGTCTTCTTAAACACCCAGTTCAAAAGCATCAATACTTCAGTGCTCAGCCTTCTTTATATTCCAAAACTTACATCCACACATGACTACTGGGAAAACCGTAGCGTTGACTAGATGGACCTTTCTTGACAAAGTAAAGCCTCTGTTTTTCAATATGAATATAATAATCAATAATAATCAATCATCAGCAATAGTCAATAATGATAATTAATCATCTAGGTTGGTCATAAGTTTCCTTCTAAGGACGAAGCGTCTTTTAATTTCATGGCTGCAGTCACCATCTGCAGCGATTTTGGAGCCCAGAAGTATAAAGTCATCTTCTGTTTCCACTGTTTCCCACCTATTTGCCATGATGTGGCGGCATCCGATGCCATGATCTTTGTTTTTTGAATGTTGAGCATTAAGCCAACTTATTCACTCTCTCGTGTCACTTTTATCAAGAGGCTCTTTAGTTCTTCACTTTCTGCCATAAGGCTGGTGTCATCGGCATATTTCAGATGATTGATATTTCTCTGTCAACCTTGTTTCCACCTTGAGATTCCTCCAGCCCAGTGTTTCTCATTATGTAGTCTGTGTAGAAGTTAAATAAGCAAGGTGGCAATTATACAGCCTCGGGGTACTCCTTTTCCTTTTTGGAGCCAGTCTGTTGTTCTATTTCCAGTTCTAATTGTTGCTTCCTGACCTGCATACAAGTTTATCAAGAGGCAAGTCAGGTTGTCTGGTATTCCCTGAAATCTCTTTCAGAATTTCCCAAAGTTTATTGTGATCCACATAGTCAAAGTCTCAATAAAACCGAAGTAGATCTTTTGGAACTCTCTTGGTTTTTCAATGATGCAGCAGATGTTGGCAATTTGATCTTGGTTGCTCTGCCTTTTGGAAAACCAACTCGAATAGCTGGAAGTTCCTGGTTGCTGTATTGCTGAAGCATGGCTTGGATAATTTTGCCCAGTAATTTAGTAGCATATGAGATGAGTGCAACTGTGTAGTAGTTGGAGAATTCTTTGGCATTGCCTTTCTTTGGGATTGGAGTGAAAACTGCCCCTTTCCAGTCCTGTGGCCAGTGCTGAATTTTCCACATTTGGTGCCATGTTAAGTGCAACCCTTTCATAGCATGGTCCTTTGGGATTTGAACTAGCTCAACTGGAATTCTATCCCCTCCACTAGCTTTCTTTGTAGTGATGCTTCCTAAGACCCACTTGAGTGTACATTCCTGGATGTCTGGTTCTAGGTGAATGATCACATCATCGTGATTATCTGCGTCATGACTATCTTTTATGTACAGTTCTTCTGTGTATTTTTGCTACCTCTTCTGAATATCTTCTGCTTCTGTTGGGCCCATACGACTTCTGTCCTTTATTCAGCCCATCTTTGCAAGAAATATTGCTTGGTATCTCTAAGTTTTTGAGGAGATCCCTAGTCTTTCGCATTCTATTGTTTCCTCTATTTCTTTAGTGCAATGGGTGTGGCACAATTCAAAGGCTCTCTTCCCACTCAGGTCAGTCATCGTCAACAAGTGGTACCAACCAGTGTCCAGTGCTGTGACATATGACCAAGTTCAATTCTTCCTTAACGAAGTGACTAAATAAAACATCCCGGAGTTTATCAATACACAGTGTTCCATGGCTGCCCCTGGATTCGAGTACTTCCTCACCCACTCCAGGTTAACATAGTCCTTTATCACCATCCATTGCTGCAGTACACTGACAGTCTTCAAATGCTTCTACATTAATCCTAGTGTAAAATTTCTAGTAGTTATAAACGGCCAGTGTTTTACTTTGCAGCACGACCCAATGGCTTCTTCATGCGCACCCATACACCAACGCCGTAGTTTGTCGCCATCTAGTGTATACATGAAGTGACATGCTTAAAGAGCTTCCTCATCCACCCCAGATCTAGACAGTCAGTCTGTCGTCTCCATACAAGCGTTTCAGTGCTGTGACATGATTTGAAATGTTGTCTGTGCACACTGAGGCATACACAGCCAGCAGTTCACCATGCTCCAGTGTTTCAGGACTTTGATAAGATTAAATATGTTCTTGGTCCCACTAACGTCAATACACTCACCGTTTATACCCATCTTGTTTCACTGCTGTGACATAATGTCAACTGCTTCTTCATCCATTCCTGTGTCAAACGAACTCAGTAGCTTTTTCCCCATCTAGTGCTAGTGTTCAGTACTATGAAATGATTCTGAAGCCTCTGTGTCCATTCCGGCTCAAACATAGTCCATATTCTCAACCACTGCTTCAGTGATGTCACATGCTTCAGGTGCTTTCTTCATTCACTCCATATCAAGTACATGCAGTCGTTCATAAGCATGCAATGTTTCAGTTGTGCGACATGCTTCAAATGGTTCTCTAATCCACTTGAGCTGAAACATACCCAGTAGCTTATGACCATTGGTGTTTCAGTGCTGCGACATGTTTCAAGTCCTTCTTCTTCTACGCCATGCTGAACGCATGCAATAGTTTATCACCATCAGTTGTTTCAGTTCTGTTACATTCTTCAAGTCTTGTTTCCTATACTCTGGTTCAAATACACCTAGAAGTTGTTCACCATCAACTGTTGAGTTCTGTGATATGTCTCAATTGTTTCTGTACATACCAGTTCATAAACACGCATACATTTTTCTCCATATTGTGTTTTAGGGCTGTCATACGGTTAAATGAGTCCCCTTCTTACCCCAGGTCAAATACACCCAGTATTCATCAACATCCAGTCTTTCAGCTACGTGATACAGTTCAAGTGCTTCAGCATCCATTCTTGGAAGACACAGCCGATAATTTGTCAAATTCCAGTGCTTCAGTGCTGTGAATTTTTTAAGTGTTTTTGCATCCAAATAGCTCAGGCAAGACTAAGAGATTGTAACTATCACTGGTTCAGTTTTATGACATGGCTTAAGCGCATCTCCATCTACATTAGATGGAACGCACTCAATAATTACCACCATGCTGTAACTCATAGGTAAAACATTCTTGGAACGTTTCTTTGTCTACTGTGGGTCAAGCACACCGAGGAGTTTTTCTCCAGTCAGTGTTTCAGTGCTGTGACAACTTCCACTGCTTCTTTGTGTACTACAGGTCAGCACACCAAGTGTCTTGTAACTACTAGCTTGCACTCTAGAGAACACACCTCTCTTCTACTGAGACTGAGATGTAGAGCATGCATCTCACCACTATTAAGACCCCATTCTAAGCACACATGCCACTTCTGCAGTGGCTAAACTCTCGAGGAAATGTGACAACTATTGACCCTGAATTCTAGAACACACATCTTACCATTGCTGAATCAGTGTTCTACAGAAGGCTTAGCACAACTACTGAGCTTGCACTCTGAAAGTATCATCCTACCTCTACTGAGTCAACATTATATGCCATACATGTTCCAACTTCTGAGTTTGCACTATGGAATACACATTATGCCACTACTGAGCAAGCTCTAGTGTACACATGACAACGTACTGATCCCCACATCAAAGGGTAATGCTGAAAATTTGTCAAAGTACTGCACTCTTGTGCTCATTTCACATACTAAGCAAGATAAGGCTCAAAATCCTTTGTGCTAGGCTTCAAAGTATTTGAACCAAGAACTTCCAAATATATGCGATGGATTAAGAAAAGGCAGAGGAATGAGGGCTTATACTGCCCACGTTCATTGCCTCCTAGAGAAAGTAGGAAGTCAAGAGATACCTGGAATAACAAGCAAGTTGGACCTTGGAGTACATATGAAGTATGGCAAAGGCTAACAGAATTCCCTAAGAGAACTCACCATTCACAGAAAACACCCTCTTCCAACAACACAAGAGATGACTCTTGAGATGGTCAATGCTGAAATCAGATTGATTCTGTCCTTTGTAGCTGAAGATGGAGAAGCTCTATGCAGTCAGAAAAAAAAAAAACAGAAAAACAAAAACAAAAGACTGAGCAGTGAGATGGCTCAAATCAGGAATGCCTTAAAGAAAACTTCAGACTTAAGTTGAAGAAAGTATGGAAAACCACTAGACCATTTGGGTTGGCCAAAATCAGTCTCTTATGATTATGCAGTGGATGTGACAAATAGATTTGAGGGATTAGATCTTATAGACAGAGCTTGGAGACTATGGACCAAGGGTCATGACATTCTGCATGAGACAATGAACAAAACCTACCCAAGAAAAAGAAATGCAAAAAGGCAAAAGGTTTGTCTGAGGAGGCCTTACAAATAACTTAGAAAAGAAGAGAAGCTAAAGGCATAGGAGAAAAAGAAAGATAATCCATTTGAATGCAGTTTTCTTAAGAATAGCATGGAGAGATAAGAAAAGCCTTCCTCAGGGATCAATGCAAAGAAGCAGAGAAACACAATAGGATGGCAAAGAACAGAGATTACCTCAGGAATGATACAGATACCAAGGGAACATTTCATGCAAAGATGGGCACAATAAAGGAGACAAAATATATGGACCTAACAGAAGCAGATATATTAAGAAGTGGTGGCAAGAATACACAGAAGAACTGAACTTAAAAAAAAAAAAAAAAAGGAAGAAGAAAAAGAAGATCTTAATGACCCACATAACCGTGAAGGTGTCTTTACTCACCCAGAACCAGACATCCTGCAATGTGAAGTCAAGCAGCCCTTAGTACATAACTATGAACAAAGTTACTAGAGGTAATGTGTTTCCAGTTGTGGAATTTCAAGTCCTACCAGATTATGACATTACAATCCTGCACGCAATATGCCAGCGAATTTGAAAAGCTCGGCACTGGCCGCCGAACTTGGAAAGGTTAGTTTAAACTCCAATCCTCAAGAAAAGCTAGGCCAAAGATTGTTTAAACTAACACACAATTGCACACATCTCACATGTAAGCACAGTCATGTTCAAAGTTCTTCAAGCTAGGCTTCAGCAGTACATGAACCGAGAACTTCCAGATGTTAAAGCTGGATTTAGAAAAGTCAGAGAAACCAGAGATCAAATTGTCAGCATCCATTGGATCAGAGAAAAAGCAAAGGAGTTCAAGAAAAACATCGACTTCTGATTTGGACTATGCCAAAGGTTTTGACTGTGTGGATGACAACAAGCTATGGGAAATTCCTGGAAAGATGCAAATACCAGACCTCTTTAGCTGCCTGCTGAGAAATCTGTAGGCATGTCAAGAAGCAACACTTGGACATAGAACAATGCGCTAGCTTCAAATTGGGAAAGGAGCACATCAAGGCTGTATATTGTCATGTGGCTTATTTAACTTATATTCAGCACGTCATGTGAAATGCCAGGCTGGATGAAGCCCAGCTAGAATCAAGATTGCTTGGAGAACTATCAATAACCACAGATTTGCAGTTGACACCACATATATGACAGAAAGTGGAGAATAAATAAAGAGCGTATTGATGGAAAGAAAGAAGAGAGTGAAGAACCTTGCTTAAAACTCAATGTTGAAACCATGAAGATCATGGCATCTGGCCCCGTGACTTCGCATCAAATAGGGAAATCACGGGGAAAAATGGAAACAGTGATAGACTTTATTTTCTCGGGCTCCAAAATCACTGCAGATGGTGAGGGCAGCTGCGGAATTAAAAGGTGCTAGATCCTATGAAGAAAAGCTGTAACCACCTAAAGAGCATATGCAAAAGCAGAGGCATTACTTTGCAATTAATGGTCTATCAGGTCATACCTATGGAGTTTCCATTACTCATGTATGGATGGGAGAGTTGGACTATACAGGAAGTTGCACATGGAATCATTGATGATTTTGAACTGTGGTGTTGGAGAAGACTCTTGCGAGTCCCTTGGACTGCAAGGAGATCAAAGCAGTCAATCCTGATGGAAATCAGCCCTGAATATTCATTGGAAGTACTTTTGCTGAAGCTGAAACTCTGGTACTTTCGCCACCCGATGCAAAGAGCTAACTATAGGAAAAGACCCTGATGCTGGGAAAGCTTGAGTGCAGAAGGAGAAGGGCCTAGCAGACGATGAGATGGTTGGATGGTACAACTAATTTGAGGCACATGACTTTGAGCAATCTCTGGGAGTTAGTGATGGACAGTGAGGCGTGGTGTGCTGCATAATAAGGAACGTAACATGCCTTATTATGTTGCAGAGAGTTACTATGCCTGAGCAACAGAACAATAGCAGAATCAACCATTTCAGTAAGAAGTGAAGACACAACTTACAGGAAGATGCTCAGAGAAAAATAGAGAAACAATATCAATCCACTTCTCATGCAGCCATTTTTCCTCTTATTGAAACAAGGTTTTTCCATATTGAAATATGGCTTTCCTGAAGTATGTGAATTCTAACTTGTTTTTTCACCTCAGAGAGGTGTGTTGATGAAGTCACGATGCACAGAGAACATGGCCGTTCTCACAGATTCCCTTAATAAAATCATGATGTACTTAAGGAGCTGGGGCTATTTTTTCCATGGGAATAAATATTTTGATGAGGAACTCTTTAATTCTTTAGAAAATGTTAATTACCATAATCAAATTTGTTTGGAATATTTGTAGTCTTTCCTTTGGTATCAGAAGATACTGCAGCCCTGACAATAAGGCAGGGTTTTCCAACCAAAAGCCTGAAACAGAGCAGCTCACCACACTCTAAAAGCACATTAGAAAAGTGGTAATTTGCTATTCAAATCAGTGAGCATTATACGCAAGTGAAAGAATGGCTAAAAGAGCTTGAAGAACATCACTAGAGCCTGCTAAAGGAAATCAATATGGGATTAATGGTATGAAAGGTTAGAGTAGATGAAACTTGAATTATATTAATGGAAAATATAGTAAAAGTTTCCTAGCATGTGGGCAGAATGAGAAGTCTCCTCAGAAACTGACACAAACAAAACAAATCTACACATTCTTTCAAAAAATCCAAATGGCTTCAGAATGAAATATAAAGGTGCAGGAGAGATAGCTAAGAGCTTAAGTGGATATATGGATACTCGAATTATTTGACCAACATGATGTTTCATAGGCTTTTCGGCATTCACACCACAAATGTGAACTCTGATGGCTGGGATACCCTTACCTCTCATCCTGCAGAACTATTGCCTAGAATATTTTTATTCTGTGATAGATTTCTTCTAATCAGTATCATTCTATCACGTTTTGAAAAATTAGTATTTTTGCACTTTCAACATGCAAATTATATTTGCTTGTTGCTAAATATATGTAACTAACTTCTCTGCTAAACTCACTGGTTTTTTTTTGTTTGTTTGTTTGTTTTTTGCCCTTTAAGGTCGTATTTATGAATTTATTTTTCCATTTTATTTATTTTTTTCTTTAATTTTTATTTTTACTTTATTTTTCTTTACAACACTGTATTGGTTTTCCCATACATTGACATGAATATTTGTTATTGTTAAAACTGCATTTATTTTGGCAGGGCCAGGTAGTCATGGATGTTCAAGGGCTTTCTGTAGCTGAGGCAAGTGGTATGGTGCACTTCACTATGCTGCATAACCTTCCCATTGTGATGTTTCTTTTGCTGGAGAACACTGGCTCTAGTTTCGGCACATGAGCTCCTGAGTTGTGGCCCATGAGCTTAGTTACACTTCAGCATGTGGGATCTTCCCAGACAAGAATCACTGGGAGGCTGACTATTAATCGATGGATCACTAGGATAGTTCAACACAGACTATATAGGCTGGAAGGTTGATACCGTACATATGAAAGCCAAGAAGTACTTAAGTAGATACTGTTTTTCTTTGGGGTATTCTCCTGGTGGCTCATTGGTAAAGAGTCCACTTCCCAATGTAGATGACCCAGGGTTGAGAAATCCCTGAGTTGGGAAGATAGATCTTCTGGAAGAGAGAATGAAAACCAGACTCAGTATTCTTGCCTGGGAAATCCCACGGGCAGAGGAGCCTGGTGGTCTATGGTCCATGGAGATGAAGAGACGGAAATGACTTAGCAGCTAATCATGACCACCACCACCGTGTTGTTTTGGCAGATAAAGTAGGTAGTTTGTTTAAATGTCCTTGGCCTGCAATGTCTGAAAATTAGTCAGTGCTTTTGATTATTAAAAGTATGCATGAGTAAAAGGCATTTTTATTTTATTGTGTGTAAAAATCCCTTTCAATGTTGACTGTAAATTGTTATAATGTATTGCCAGAGAATTTAGCCAGTCATTATATACATTAATTTGGTTCTCTTTTGAAGCCATGTCTCACAACAGCAAGTGATTTCGATTATGTTCTTGCTTTGGTATCCGTCTTGAATTGGGTTTTATTTATTTATTTATTTGAAAGCAGCATTTCAGTAGGTTTCAATAATTTATTTAATCATTTCATAGTTTCTACGAGAACAACTAGCTTCTAAAAAGGGAAATGACACTCCATTTCTCTTCTGATCTTATAGGGAAAAGAGAGTAATAAAGTTCATTGCTTTATGGTGGTTTTTTTTTTTTTTCAGGGTTAACATGCTCTTTCTAAGGAACACTTCCAAATTTCAAGGTTTTCAAGGATTTCTTAAAAATATATTTTGGTTTCTGGTCTGCTCATTCTCACAGTCGTGTCTGGTTCTTTGTGAGTGTCTGGAATATAGCCCGTCAAGCTCCTCTGTCCAAGGGGGTTCTTCAGGCAAGAATACTGGAGTGGGTTGTTAGGCCAGTCTTCCAGTGGCTCTCTCATAGCAGATGGATTGTTTGCTATCTAACCACCAGGGAAACCTAAAGAACCCTGGAGGGAGTGGCCTGTTGCTTCTCCAGAGCATCCTCCCAAACCAGAAATCAAACTGGGGTCTCCTGCATTGCATCAGATTCTTAGGCAGCTTACCTCCCAGGGAAGCCCTGGTTTCTGCTAAAAAGTGCCAATTGTCATTCCTTAGTATGTGGACTCACTGATCATATGTCATGATTAAATAGGAGACAACTTTCAGTACGAAGTTTGAAGAAAATTATGCCATAATGATAAAAATACCCAATAAATTATATATACTAAAATTAGGAGAAAAATAAAAATAAACTCAAGGACCATAGCCTGGGAAATGGTCTTCCGTACAGTTTAAAGAGGAGTGTTCTGAAGCTGTAGGGGCAGAGCCAGGACACAGAGAAAATTCTTTAAAGTTGAAAGTACATGAATGAAACATATCTCGTGGGAAAAGGATCCTGTTAACCACAAAATACAGGTCTGACAAGAGTGATGTTAGTGTTTTCCTAGGCGAGAATCTGGAATCATTACACTTCTTAATTATCTTCACTAACTAGGAACACATAACTCCAAAGCACAGAAATGCACAATCTCATTTTCATATCCTGACTTCCCCAGAGGGTACACTGATGAAAGACAACTGCAACAGATTTTTACTTTCCCATTCCAGTGAATACCCAGTGACTCTCCTCCATGGTTAAAGCAGATGTACAATATGTGTTTCCCAGGTCAAAAATAGGCTGTCTAGCATAAAGTTCAAGCAAAACTATATCTAGCCAGAATGTTCACTAATACTTAGTAGGTGAAAAGGCCTTCCCTCAGTATGAAAATCAATTCTGAACATTTTATTTCTGAAGAGAAACTCTTTTCTGTTTCTTTGTTTACAGTCACTTTATTTATTTATATTGTACTTTACAATAGTGCATTGGTTTTGTCAGACACCAACATGAACCCTCCACGGGTGTAGACGTGTTCCCAAGCCTAAACCCCCTCCCTCCGCCCTCCCCTTACCATCCCTCTGGGTCAACCCCGTGCAACAGTCCCAAGCATCCTCTCCTACACTGAAGCTAGACTGGCGATTCTTTTCTTATATGACATTATACATGTTTCAATGCCATTCTCGCAAATCATCCCACCCTCTCCCTTTCCCACAGAGTCCAAAAGACTGTTCTATTCATCTGTGTCTCTTTTGCTGTCTCGCATACAGGTTTATCGTTACCATCTTTCTAAATTCCCTATGTTTACAGTCACTTTAACTGTATTCCATCACTCCAACATTGGATACACAGACTGGGGCCTCTACCTCTGCCACCAACAGTCCCTAGCTTCAGGTCCGTTCAGTTCAGTTCCGTTCAGTCACTCAGTTGTGTTTGACTCTTTGTGACCCCATGAAATGCAGCACGCCAGGCCTCCCTGTCCATCACCAACTCCCGAAGTTCACTCAGACTCACGTCCATCGAGTCAGCGATGCCATCCAGCCATCTCATCCTCTGTCGTCTCCTTCTCCTCCTGCCCCCAATCCATCCCAGCATCAGAGTTCTTTTCCAATGAGTCAACTCTTCACATGAGGTGGCCAAACTACTGGAGTTTCCGCTTTAGCATCATTCCTTCCAAAGAAGTCCCAGGGCTGATCTCCTTCAGAATGGACTGGTTGAATCTCCTCGCAGTCCAAGGCACTCTCAAGAGTCTTCTCCAGCACCATAGTTCAAAAGCATCAATTCTTCGGTGCTCAGCTTTCTTCACAGTCCAACTCACATCCATACATGACCCAGGAAACACCATAGCCTTGACTAGACGGACCTTAGTCGGTAAAGTAATGTTTCTGCTTTTGAAAATGCTATCTAGGTTAGTCATAACTTTTCTTTCAAGGAGTAAGCATCTTTTAATTTCATGGCTGCAGTCACCATCTGCAGGGATTTTGGAGCCCCAAAAGTAAACTCTGACACTGTTTCCACTGTTTCCCCATCTATTTCCCATGAAGTGATGGGACCAGAAGCCATGATCTTCATTTTCTGAAAGGTGAGCTTTAAGCCAACTTTTTCACTCTCCTCTTTCACTTGCATCAAGAGGCTTCTTAGTTCCTCTTCACTTTCTGCCATAAGGGTGGTGTCATCTGTGTATCGGAGGTTCTTGAAATTTCTCCCGGTTATCTTGATTCCAGCTTGTGTTTCGTCCAGTCTAGCATTTCTCATGATGTACTATGCATAGACGTTAAATAAGCAGGGTGACATTATACAGCCTGATGTACTCCTTTTCCTATTTGGAACCAGTCTGTTTTTCCATGTCCAGTTCTAAATGTTGCTTTCTCAACTGCACATAGATTTCTCAAGAGGCAGGTCAGGCATGGTCACCAATAACAATGAAAACGCAAGTTGTTTCAGAGTTCTCTCATCATGCATTAAAACAGCTGAATATGTATGTTTAATGATGAAATTTGTACCAGTATTATTTACCATATTTTTATAGATGTTTTAAACATATGACAATACTCGACTAAAGTGAAAGTGGAGCCGTTCAGTCGTGCCCGACCGACCCTTTGCGACCCCATGGACTGTAGCCTTACAGGCTCCTCCATCTATAGGATTCTCAGGCAGGAATACTGGAATGGGTTGCCATTTCCTTCTTCAGGGGATCTTCCTAACCCAGGATTAGAACCCAGGGCTCCATTTCAAGCAGACATTTTACCCTCTGAGCCACCACGGAAGCCCAATACTCTACTGATGTTGTAATGCATTCTAAAGCACATGAGAAAGATGAAATCAAAAAAGATTAGAAAAATGTTGAAACATCACTAAATGTTTTTACAATGCTTCTGTTCCAGTTTTGCTAGCATTTATCGGAGGCTATAATAATAGAACTACATTTTTATTTTTTGTATTTATGATGTTTTTGTCATCATCTTTTATGTATTTGGAGTTATGAATGATGTCAATGTTGAAATGAACATCTTAAAGACATCAGTTAAATCTAGGCTTAAAAACAAGCAAAAAAAAAAAAGCACCAGTTTTATTTGAAAAAGTACCAGTTGCAAATCTGAAACTATAAAATGGTTATATACAAAGAAAGAATCTAGTAATGAAATGTGTATTGGGTAGATGTCTATTTCGTGATGACTTTGTAGTTTATAGGTCGTTTGTAAAGCTGACAACATATTTCGTAGAAGTGCTGTCATCTCTCTAACGTTTTGTTTAGTTTTACCGAAGATTCCTGTGGCTAAATTAATACTGTGGAGATACAACTGACACTTACTTTCTTTGGTAAGAATGTAAAATGCACCAGTTGCATAGTATGTTATTTGAGACCTGAAGGTTGTCAGCACTGAGCTGGGGTTGAAGGCAAGGAATCTAACCAAAGGGAATACTTAAATACCAAGCCCCACAGAGGTAAGCCTGTCCTTAGAAGGAAAAGAGAATAGCTTTCTGGAGCTGTGACTAAGCAGGTTTAAGGTAATTACTGATCATTATGATCCCTTTGCCATTTCCTTTATTGTTTTGGGTTTGGGTTTAAACACCCTTTTTGTGTTTCCTGTGTGCAGAATATCCTTTAGCATTTGTTGGAGAGCTGGTTTAGCGGTGCTGAGTTCTCTCAGCTTTTGCTTGTCTGTAAAGCTTTTGATTTCTCCTTCGTGTTTGAATGAGATCCTTGCTGGGTACAGTAATCTGGGTTGTAGGTTATTCTCTTTCTTCACTTTAAGTATATCTTGCCATTCCTTCCTGGCCTGAAGAGTTTCTTTGGAAAGATCAGCTGTTACCGTTATGGGAATCCCCTCATGTGTTATTTCCTGTTTTTCCCATGCTGCTTTTAATATTTGTTCTCGTGTTTGCTCTTTGTTAATTTGATTAAGATGTGTCTTGGGGTGTTTTGCCTGGGGTTTATCCTGTTTGGGAGTCTCTGGTTTTCTTGGGACTGGGTGATTATTTCCATGCCCACTGTAGGGAGGTTTTCAACTATTGTCGCCTGGAGGATTTTCTCATGGTCTTTCTTTTGGTCTTCTTCTTCTGGGACTCCTATAATTCAAATGTTGGAGCGTTTCATATTGTCCTGGAGGTCTCTGAGATTGTCCTCATTTCTTTTAACTCATTTTTCTTGTTTCCTCTCTGATTCATTTATTTCTACCATTCTATTTCACTAATCCTATCTTCTGCCTCTGTTATTCTACTATTTGTTGCCTCCAGAGTGTTTCTGATCTCATTTATTGAGTCATTCATTATCTATTGACTCGTTTTTATTCTTCTAGGTCCTTGTTAAAACTTTCTTGCATCTTCTCAATCCTTGTCTCCAGGCTATTTATCTGTGATTCCATTTTGATTTCAAGATTTTGGATCACTTTCAGTATCAATATCTGGAATCCTTTCTCAGGTAGATTCCCTATCTCTTCCTCTTTTGTTTGATTTGGTGGGCATTTCTCCTGTTCTTTACCTGCTGAGTATCCCTCTGTCTCTTCATCTTGGTTCTATTGCTGCGTTTGGGGTGGCCTTTCTATATTCTGGGAATTTGTGGAGTTCTCTTCATTATGGAGTTTCTCCACTGTGGGTGGGGTTGTATCAGTGGCTTGTCAAGATTTCTTGGTTCGGGAGGCTTGTGTTGGAGTTCTGGTGGGTGAGGCTGGATTTCTTCTTTCTGGAGTGCAATGGAGTGACCAGTAATGTGTTATGAGACGCCAATGGTTTTGGAGTAACTTTGAGCTGCCTGTATATTGAAGCTCAGGGCTGTGTTCCTGTGTCGCTGGAGAATTTGCATGGTGTGTCTGACTCTGGAACTTGTTGGCCCTTGGGTGGTGCTTGGTTTCAGTGTAGGTATGGAGGCATTTGATGAGCTGCTATCAATTAATGTTCCTGGAGTCAGGACTTGTCTGATGTTCTCAGGGTTTGGACTTAAGCCTCCTGCTTCTGGTTTTCAGTTTTATTTTTACAGTAGCCTCAAGACTTCTCCACCTATACAGCACCAATGATAAGATATCTAGTTTAAAGATGAAAGGTTTACCCACAGTGAGGGGCAACCGGAGAGGTTCACTGAGTTACATGGAGGAGAGAAGAGGGAGGGGTAGTTAGAGGTGACTGGAAAGAGATGAGGTGGGATCAAAAGAGGAGAGAGAGAGAAAAAAAAAAAAAAAGAGGAGAGAGCAAGCTAGCCAGCAATCACATCCTTATGTGTGCTCCACCGTCTGGACCACTCAGAGGTATTCACGGAGTTATACGGGAAGAGGAGAGGGAGGAAGTAGACAGAGGTGGCCAGGAGGATAAAAGAGGGAAATGAAAAGCAGAGAGACAGATCCAGCCAGTGACCAGTTCCTGAAGTGTTCTCCACCGTCTGGAACACGGAGATTCACAGAATTGGGTAGAGAAGAGAAGGGGGAGGGAAGAGACAGAGGCCACCTGGTGGAGAAAAAGGAGAGTCCAAAGGAGGAGAGAGTGGTCAAGCCAGTAATCTCGCTCTCAGGTAAAATTGGGTAGTGAAGTTTGGATTTTTAAATGTACAAAATTGACAACAAATACCAAAAAGCAAAGATTAAAAATCTAGAATAGAGGTTGGATGTTAAAAAATGCAATATTAAGGAAAAGAAGAAGAAGAAAAAAAAGCCACAAGAACTATTAAAACAACAACAACAACCACACAAAGACTATATACAGTGTTTGCTTTAAAAAATAGGTTTCTTTTTAAGTAAGAGTAGGTTATAAGAATAAAAATTAAAGGATAAATAGAGGACTTAAATATTTCTAAAAGTTAAAAAAAGAAGAAGAAAAAGAAAAGAAGAAAAAACTACCACACAACCACATCAGCGAAAAAGAAAAAAAGAAAAAGAAATGGTCATAAAAATAGTAACGATATTTCTGGCCCTTTCTCTGGTGTTGTGGGCAGTGTGGGGTTATTTCCAAGGCGGTTCCCTCCATTAAATTTCTTCTGTTTGCTGGTCTCTTCAGTGTCTGATTTCCGTCCTCTTAAGGGGGGGGGGCATGGTGGACACTTTTTATTTTTATTTTTTTTGGCTCCCTTGTTCAGTTGCGCTGTGGGGAGGGAGGGATGCTGCAAACAAATAACACCTGCGTGTGCTTTCAGCGTCTCAGACCCACTGGGCCTGCCCCTGCTCACGATGCACACCGCTCATGCTCTACGTTGCTCCAGGGTCTGAGGCCGGCCCTAGGCTGCACGCACCTCCCAGGTCTAAGCCGAACTCAGGTTCGGTGCTCAGGTAAGCCCTCAGAGGCACAGATTCGGTTGGGACTGCCTTTTGTGTCCTTCTGACGTCCGAGTAGCTCAGGTGGGTGGTGAGCGCGGTCACGGTGACTTATCGCCTTTCCCGTGTCCGCTGCTAGTTTTCTGGATGTACCACTGGTGCCCCTTGTGAGGTGGATGGTGACTGTCCAGAACCCCCAGAAGCCTTAGCAAAGAAGCCTGCTTGCAGTTTTGTAGGTAAAGTCTCTCCCGGGCTGTGATCACCCCCTTCCAGCCCATACGGTTCTGGCTGCCAGTCACCGGCGGGGAATGGTCTGTAACTGGCTATTTCTGTTCCATCCTTTGTTCTGTGTGTGGTTCTGGTGGTATTTTATGTTCGGGCTTTTCACATGGTAGCTATCCCACAGTCTGGTTTGCTAGTGCAGGTTCATTCGTTGTGGTTATGTGCGGGGCGTTCCTGCCTGATTCTTAAAAAGCACTGCAGCCCACGCCTCCTGCACCTCCCTGCCCTGCCCCCACTTGCTAGTGTCGGATGCAGGCGTCTGTGCTGCTTTTCTGCTGGGGGAGTTACTGTTGGGCTTGTAATCTGTTGGTTTTAATTATATATTTATGTTTCCTTCCTGCTACGTTGCCCTCTCTGCTTCCAAAGCTCGCCACAGACTCGGCAGGGAGAATGTTTCTTGGTGTTTGGAAACCCCTCTTCTTAAGAGTCCCTTCCCGGAATGGGATTCCCTTCCCGGGATGGAGCTCCCTTCCTACCTCCTTTGTCTCTTTTCTCATCGATAGCTTTTTCCTGGCCATCACTTTCAGGCTGTATGTGTCCCTAGGTATGAGATGGTTTTCTTGCAGACAGTATATTCTTGTATGCATTCACCCAGTCTTTGCCTTTTCATTGGAGCATTTAGCCCATTTCTGTTTAAGGTAGTTGTTGATAAGTATGATCTTCTTACCATTTACTATATATTTTGTGGCTTTGTTTTTATAAGCTTTTCTGTTTCCTATCTAGAAAAGATCCTTCAGCATTTGCTGAAGTGCTGGTTTGGTGGTTCTGAACACTAACTGCTTTTGTTTGTCTGTAAAGCTCTTGTTTTGTCTTTTGAATGAGAATACTATCCTTGTTGGATAGAGTAATTTTGGCTTTAGGCTTTTGCCTTTCAGCAGTTTAGGTACATCCTGCCATTCCCTTCTAAGCTGAAGAGACTCTATTGTAAGATCAGCTGTTATCCTTATGGGGATTCCCTTCTATGTTATTTGTTGTCATTCCTTTGTTACCTTGAATATTTGTTCATTGTGTATATTTATTTGTTTGTTTGTTTGTTTGTTTGTTTGTTTGATTAATGTGTCTTTTGACATGTTGTGTCTTGGTTTTCCCCCTATGGGACACACTGGGATTTTTCATTTTAGTTGTCTGTTCTTTTTCCCATTTCAGGGAAGTTTTTAACTATTTCCTCCTCAAATATTTTCTCATGCCCTTTCCTTTTGTCTTCTTTCTCTGAGAAACCTATGATTTAAATATGGGGGCATTTAACATTATCCCATAGGTCTCTGTGATTGTCTTCATTTCTCTCTTGCTTTTTTTTTTCCTGCTCTGCTTCATTTATTTCCCATATCCGAACTTCCAGCTCACTTAGTCTTTCTTCTGCCTCAGTTACAGTACTGTTCCTGTTGTCCAGAGTGATTTCTATCTCAGTTATGTCATCGCTCATTATTGATTGACTACTCATGATTTCTTCCAGGTCCATTTAAAACACCCCTTTCATCTTCTCAATCCATGCCTGAAGTCTATTTATCTGTCGATCCATTTGTTTCCAAGACATTGACTATTTTTGTGCTGAACTGTTTTTCCTGTAGACTTCCTACCTCCTCCTCTTTCACTGGTTTGTTGATTTTCATTGTATTCCTTCATCTGCTGGATATGTCTCTGCCTTTTCATGTTGTTTCGATGACTGTCTTCGAGGTCTATTTTCTGCACACCGGAGGGCCATCATTGCTATTAATTGGGTGGTCTCCTCCAAGTGAATGTGGTGGGACCAGTGGCTTGTGTAAGTTTTCTTGTTGAGAGAACTTTTTGTTGTTGTTGTTAAAGAGGATGGCTGTTGATCTCACTTGTTCTGAGAGTCCATGCAGTGTCCATTAGGGACTTAGAAGGCTCTATTATGGCTTCGATTCCAGATGAGCTACTTCAAATCCTCGAAGACGATGCTGTGAAAGTGATGTACTCAATAAGACAAGAAATTTGAAAATCTCAGCTGTGGCTCAGTTGGAAATGGTCAGTTGTCATTCCAGTCTCGAAAAAGGCAATGCCAACGAATGCTCAAACTACCATGCAATTTTACTCATCTCACATGCTAACAAAGAAATGCTCAAAATTCTCCAAGCCAGGCTTCAGCAATATGTGAACCATGAACTTCCAGATATTCAATCTTGTTTTAGAAAATACAGAGGAACCAAAGATCAAATTCCCAACATCTGCTGGATCTTCGCAAAAAAGCAAGCAAGTTCCAGAAAAACATCTAGTTCTGCTTTACTGAGTATGCCAAAGCCTTTGAGTGTACGGATCAAAATAAACTGTGGAAAATTCTGAAAGAGACGGTAGTACCACACCAGCAGATCTGCCTCTTAAGAAGCCTGTATACAGTTCAGGAAGCAACAGTTAGAACTGGACATAGAATAACAGACTGGTTCCAAATAGGAAAAGCAGCACCTCAAGGGTATATATTGTCACCCTGCTTATTTAACTTCTATGCAGAGAAATGTGTGGCTGGAAGAAATGCAAACGGGAATCAAGACTGCCAGGAGAAATGTCAAAAACTTCAGATATGTAGATGACACACACACCCTCCCCCCTTATGGCAGAAACTAAAGAGAGACTGAAGAGTCTCTTGATGAAAGTGAAAGAGGAAAGTGAAGAAGTGGGCTTAAAGCTCTACATTAGGAAACCTGAGATGGCATCCTGTCGCATCACTGCATGACAAGTAGATGGGAAAACAGTGGAAATGGTGGCAGACTGTTTTTTGGGGGGAGGGGGGGCTCCAAAATCACTGAAGATACTGACTGAAGCCATGAAATGAAAAGACGCTTACTCTTCCTAGACAGCATAAAACAAGACCAGAGGCTGACTGTAGCTCAGATCATGAAATCTGTATTGCCAAATTCAGACTTAAATTGAAGAAAGCAGGAACAAACCGCTAAACCATTCAGGAATGACCTATCTCAAATCCCTTATGATTACACAGTGTAAGTGAGAAATAAATGTAAGGGACTAGATCTGGTAGAATGCCTGATGAACTATGGACGGAGGTTCATGACATTGTAAAGGAGACAGGGATCAAAACCATTCCCAAGAAAAAAGACACGCAAAAAGGCAAAATGGCTGCCGGAGAAGGCCTTACAATTAGCTGTGAAATGAAGAGAAATGAAGGCAAAGGAGAGAAGGAATGATATACCTATTTGAACACAGAGTTCCAAGGAGAGAGAAGAAATCCTTCCTCGGTGATCAGTGCCAAGAAATAAAGCAAAGCAATAAAGCAAAGCAATGCAATGGGGAAGACTAAAGATTTCTTCAAGAAAACCGGAGATACCAAGGGGGCATTTCATGCAAAGATGGGCACTATTAAGGATATAAATGGTATGGACCTAACAGAAGCAATAGATAGTAAGATGAGGTGGCAAAGAACACACAGAAGAACTGTACATCAAAGATCTTCACAACCCAAATAATCATGACGATGTGATCACTCACCTACATCCAGATACTTGGAATGTGAAGTCAAGTGGGCCTTAAGAAGCATCACTATGAACAAAGTGAGTGGAAGTGATAGAATTCCAGTTGAGCTATTTGAAATCCTAAACGATTATGCTGCGGAAGTGCTTCACTCAATATGTCAGCAAATTTAAAAAACTAAGCAGCGGCTCAGGACTGGGAAAGGTCAGTCTTCATTTCAATCCCAAACAAAGGCAATGCCAAAGAATGCTCAAACTACTGCACAATTGCACTCTTCTCACACACTAGTAGAGTAATGCACAAAAATATCCAAGCCAAGCTTCAGCAATACACGAACCATAAACTTCCAGATGTTCAAGCTGGTTTTGGACAAGTCAGAGGAACCAGAGATCAAATGAGTGTATGCACCACTACTTCTGATGATGCATGCAGCAACTACTGAGGTTGAAAGCACGAGTTTGCATTCTGCTTTTACTAAGAATTGAATTAGGACAGGTGCACTGCTTAGCTTGCACTCTGGCACATACATTACAACCCTAGAGCATAAGTATCACAACCACGTGCGTCTGCACTCCGGACCTGGCATGTGGCAACGACTGAAAATGCAAGAAACTTTTCACAGTTACTGACCCCTGATTTGAAACCACTGCTGCTGCTGCTGCTAAGTCACTTCAGTCGTGTCCGACTCTGTCTGACCGCATAGATAGCAGCCCACCAGGCTCCCCTGTCCCTGGGATTCTTGGGGCAAGAATACTGGAGTGCGTTGCCACTTCCTTCTCCAATGCATGCATGCATACTAAGTCGCTTTAGTCTTATCCAACTCCATGCGAACCTATGGACAGTAGCCCACGACGCCCCTCTGTCCACGGGATTCTCCAGGCAAGAATATTGGGGTGAGTTGCCATTTCCTTCTCTTATGTCAAACCACGCATGCTACAAACACTGAGCTTGCCCTCTGGAATACGCGCTTGTTGATACTGAGGCCGCTATCTAGAGAACGCTCGCAGGAGCCACTTATTTTCCAATCTGGATCACCCTTTCTGCCACCATTGAGACTATTAACAAGCTTTAGAACAAGTGCATTGCTGTCACTGAGACTGCACAGTAGAGCATACATCCCATCACTCCTAAACCCGGGTTCTTTAGGATATGGCCTACCACTACTGAGCCTGTCCCTAAAACATGCCTGTTGTAAACTCACATACACTTTTGGTGTATTACGCTCTGGATTCGGCATCCCTGCACTACTGAAATTGCCTTCCAGAACAAGAGTTCATCACCGGCTGAACTTTCACTCTGAAGCATGAACATCACAATCATTAGCTTGTTGCTTTATAGGTAAGTCAGGCCACTACTCAACCTGCACTGTAGTTCAGGTGTGCCTAAATAGTTACTGAACTTGCACTCTGAAGTTTCCTTCTGGACACAACTGAGCCAGAACTCCTGTAGACAGAGTGATTTTAAACACTGGAAGACATGTTACGCCTCTCCTGAGCAGGAGCTCAAGTGCAGGCATCCGGGCTCTGCTGAGAACATGCTCTAGTTGCACACATGCCAAAGTAACTGAACGTGCAGCTGGGGGTACAGATCTCATGAATACAGAGTGAGCGCATTTCATCATGGGTTTTGCACTACTGAGGTTTACTCAGAAGCATATCTTCCATCGTGACTGCGTGTGCCTTCAAGAGCCAATGTTCTGACACTACGGAGACTGTGCTGTAGAGTAAGAATGCCTGAACTACACAACTGCACACTGAATCATGCATCCCAGCAGTATAAATCCTAGCACTACAGCACACTTGTCACTTCTGAGTCCTTACACTAAGCAGGCATGGCACAGCTAGTGAGCATGTGGTCTAGAGCATATGTGTGGCCATTACTAATTTCAGACTCGGAAGCCTGTGTCTTGCCACTTGTAAGCCCAGGCCCCCAAATATTCATGCTTCAGCTACTGATATTGCACCCTGGTACACTCCTTTATCACTGCTGAGACTGCGTTACAGAGCATGAGTTCCACTACTCCTAATCTTGCTCGATGGCCTGGGTGCTTAAACCTGTGAGCCTACACTCTGCAGCTGAAAATTGCCAATGACTTGGCTTGCCGTCTGTTGCATATGTTCCCCACGCTTCTTCCTGCACTCTGGAGCACCTACTCCAGGAGGCTACTTTCTAAAACACATATCATCTCCACGAGTGAACCGTCATTCTAGATCAACTGTGTGACCACTAGTGACCTTGAATTCTGAAGTGTTATATTAACTTCCTTGAGGTATTGCTCGAGAAGGTGTGTGTAACAATTACCCCAGTGACGTTTTATACCAGCCATTTTGCTGCTAGTCACCCAGCACTCTAGACTGTGCAAGCTGTGAGTAGTGTACCTGTATATCTGTGGATGACGTGCCACCACTACAGACCTGGTGTATACTTCATATGTCCTGCCTCAATTGATCGTGCGTCACCATACACATATGCCACAACCCTTGCGCTTGCACTGTTGAGGGCTTGTCTTCCCTCTACTGAGCTTGTGTGGCAGAGCAGGTATATCACATTTTCTGAATTGGATCTCTGGATATGCAACCAAAATTAAAAACCCAGCTTTCAAGAGAACATGTCCCTCTGCAGTCTGCACTCTTGAGCAAGGGCACTGCAACTCCTGAGACAACACTCTGAAGCACATGTAGAGCAGGCATGCTGCATCTGCTGAACTTAGCTCTTCAGCATGCCTCTCAACAGTGAAACACACTTTAGGCATACCCCTCTTAATACAGACCCATGATCTAGAGCAGGCATGCTTCAAATCCTGAATCTTGACTTTCCAGAACACGTGCTTCATCTCCTGAGATGGTGCTTTTGCGGATTCTCCCCCCCACTACTAAATCTGTGCTCTAGAGCGGGTGTGACACTTTGGAGCCTGCATACCTCACTTCTGCGTCCCTGCTCTAGCCTGGAAGTACTGAAACAGCTTAGCTCGCAATCCAGAGCACACGTTCTGCCACTAGTGTGCTTGCACTTTAGAGCAGGCTGTCTGAAGCCATCCCATTGGCACTGGCAACATGCGTGCAGCCACTGCTGAATGCACACTAGAGCACAGTTCCTGCCACTATTGAGCATGTACTCTACCACAAGATGTCTAAAACTGCTCAGTTGCATTGCGGAGCATACCTCTTTCCACAAGTGAACTTGCATTCTACAGGAAATGGTACACAAACACTGACCTTGTGCTCTAGAATTGGCACACCATACATAATTTTCTTAACATTTGAAGCATATGTCTGGCCAACACTAAATCCACGCTTTAGATCAGCTGTGCTAAAATCACTGAGCTTGCCCTCAAGAGTATATCTGAACTCACATTTTATAGCCACACCTACTACCACGGTGGATTCTGTGCTCTAAAACTCTCGTGAGATGAGAGAACAAGATGGTGGAGCTATAAGTGGATGTGGAGTACATCTCTCCATGGATACAGCAGGCATACACCTTCAGACACAGGAGAGTATTTAGAATGTTACCGGAAAGTAGACAGGAGTACCTGACAAGTGGCAAAGAATATATAGAACCACGCAAAACTCAGTCGGGGGAAAGATCTGGGTGAAAAATCAGGAATGTTAGTAGGACTGGATCTGCCCTGAGTGGGGGAAGGAACTGAAGCTGATGTCCAATTCCACATTGGGTCAATCGTCTGAAGTGTAGAATAGACATTTAAAGCTGAGAGTGAAACAGCTGATCTGTGGAAAGCTGGGTGCAATGAGAAGCAGAGGGTCCTTGCTGCAGCTGTACATACCCCGTACAAGGACATCCATCCCCTGAAAGGCCCCGTGGCTGGCAGCTGCAGTTTAGGGACTTTGGGGCAATTCATGGGGAGGGCTGCTGTTTCATGGGGAGAGATGGAGAGAAGGGGTTTGAAGGAGGACATTGTCGTAGGGTATGCCTGTGGAGGAAAGCCAGGCAGCCATGAAAGCAAGGCAATAACACCGAGTCACATGTCGGGGGTGGAGCAATCACCATAGCCTCTCTCTCCCACATCCTAGCATCAGCAGTTAGTACAATAGTGAGGCTGACCCATCAAATGCTGAACACACTGAAATGCAGAGCAGGACACCACGCAGGGTCCTCCTTTAAGTGCCTGATGCACCATACTAGAGTAGAATCCCACTCAGGATGCTCCTTTAAGTGTCGGATGCACTGATTTACACAGGAGGACCCCAGCCAGGAAATTCGCTCTATGTGCTGACCCATTGAACGACAGAGAAGGATCCCAGGCAAGGAAGCCTTCTGAGTGGCTGAATAGGTGGAACTAGGGAGAAGAGTGGCCAAAGACGCCTTCTTATCACCGGATACAAGGGCTCAAAAAAGAAAAAAAAAAAGGCTCTGATAGGGCCCTAACTCCTGTGGTGTAGTCAGTCTGTGTCCCTGCACCCTGCCCGTTTGACACCACCTGCGTCCCTCAAAGCCAAACAGTTGCTCCACTTTCACAGTTAACTCTCATTGGAAAAAAGCTGCTACTGGTTAAAAAAAAAAATCGTGCAACTATTTGCACAGGATTGCTTCAGTCCTGTCTAACTCTGTGTGGAACACATTTCACCACTACAGAGAAGAAGCTCTAAAATGCATATACTGGAACAACTGATTTTTTCCAGTCTTGTAGCCACTGCTGAGTTTTCCAAATTTGCTTGCATATTGAGTTCAGCACTTTCATAGCACTCACTATCTATTAGGATTTGAAATCACTCAAGTGGAGTTCTCTATCTCCGCTAGCTTTGTTTCTATTGATGCTTCTTGCGGCCCGCTTGACCTCACATTCCAGGATGTTTGGCTCTAGGTGAGTGATTAGATCATGATGATTATCTGGATCATGGAGATCTTTTCTGCCTAGTTCTTCAATCTTTGTGGTATAGATTTTTGCTACCTCTTCTTAATATCTTCTGCTTCTGTTCAGTCCATACAATCTCTGTCCTTTACTGTATCCACCTTTGCATGAAATGTTCCCTTGGTATCTCTAATTTTCTTGAAGAGATCTCTACTCTTTCCCATTCTGTTGCTTTACTCTATTTTTTGCACTCATCACCGAGGAAGGCTTTCTTATCGCTCTTTGCTATTCTTTGGTGCACTCTATTCATATGGGTATATCTTCCCTTTTCTCCTTTGCCTTTTGTTTCTATTCCTTTCTCAGTTATTTGTAAGGCCTCCTCAGACAACCATTTTGCCTTTTTGCATTCATTTTCTTGGGGATGGTCTTCATCACTGCCTCCTCTACAATGTCATGAACCTCCAAATGTAGTTCTTCAAACACTATATTATACCTAATCCCTTAAATATTTTCTCATGTCCACTGTACCATCATAAGGGATCTGATTTAGGTCAAACCTGAATCATCGAGTGGTCTTCCCTACTGTCTTCAACTTAAGTCCAAGTCTATAGCAAATACTGAGCTTCCACTCTGAACCTTCCTTCTTACAAGTATTTGTCCACCATTTTAGAGCACTTTCGCTGCATCTCTCTATCTTCACTGTGAAACATACGTACCGTCACTCCTGAAAGGATGCTCAAGTGCATGCATTGAACTCCTACTCAGCCTAAGCTCCACAGTAGTCATGCCGATCTACTAAGCTTGCATTGTGCCGCATGCATCTTTCACTATTTAGACTATGATACTGAGGTCATGCTGCAACTGCACAGTTGCAATCTCAAGCTTACCTTCTTCGACTTTCAGCTTTTATACCAGCACACATGTTCTGCCCCTCCTAAGCCCGCTTTCTTGAAGAGATATGAAACAACTGTTGAGGTTGTATTCTGGAGCATGTCCCTGCTATTTCTGAATGCATTCTTTTTGTATTTCTTCATATTTCTTTTAAAAAATGATTTATTTTAATTGGAATAGAGTTACTGTGTATTACTGTGATGGTTTTTGACATATACATCAACATGAATCAGCCGCATGGATACATGCGTGCACCTATCCTGAACACAACTCAAACCTCCCTTATTACCCCACGCTTCTGGGTTCATCCACAGCACCAGAGCTGCATGCATCTTTCATGCATTGAACTTGCACTGGTCATCTCTTTTATGTATGGTAGTGTACCTGTTTCAATGCTAATTTCTCCAAACATCCCATCCTTGAACTCTCCCATTGAGTCTCCGAGTCTGTTCTTTATATGTGGATCTTTTTTACTGGCCTTCATGCAGAATCATTGTTACTGTCTTCCTAAATCCCATTTGTACACATTAATAAACAATATTTGCCTTTCTCTTTCTAACTTTTTTTTTTGCTCTGAATAATAGGCTGCAGGTTGAACTGCCTTACCAAAAGTGACACAAATATGTGGTTTTCTGTAGCTAAGTAATATTATATTTGAATATATAGCACAACTTCCTTACATTTTCATCTGCTGATGTGCATCTAGATTATGTGCAAGTCATAGCTTTCGGAAAGAGAATTGTAATAAACATTGGCTTTTAATTCATGTTAGGTGTAATAGAAATGGGAAAACAATAAAACCCAAATGTAGAATGATCCAAATTCTACTCGATTGTTGAATATTATGTAAGTTGAAATACTTCAAAATATGTTTCCTTGGCTGCATGTAACATATGAGGACTCTTTTATATCACTCACCTCTCTCCTTTTCATAAATAAAGACCAATTTTCAAATGTTTGTCCAGTTTAATGACAAAATACTAACATAGACATATATATATATATAATATATATAAAATAGAGATATGTTTTCATATCATAAACTGTTGATAGCAAGCCTAGATTTTAGAATTATTTCCACCTCCATGCTCCATCTCAACAGGAAAGAGCCAAAGTTGTTGCTGACTCAATCACTCCAAGAGCTGGGAAACCTGAAAAAGAAACGGAACCTGCACTGAGATTTTCTGTCATATTTATGATCGAGCTCTAAGTCCAAGACTTGTTTTCCTTTATTGTACTAAGCAGTCCCTTCTTAAGATTGAAAAGCCTGGAAATCGAGAGAGAGAGGTAGGAGATTGTAGACCTCCTCATGTTCAAAAGGAATTTTAATCAGAGAAGCTAGAAAAGACAGAAACTAAGGAAAACAATCAAGTGATAGACAATAATAATGATTTAGCCACTAATCAAACTCAAGGGTCTTTAGTCCCTCCTCAAGGGCCAGCGTGGAGAAGGAAATGGCAACCCACTCCAGTGTTCTGCCTGGAGAATCCCAGGGATGGGGGAGCCTGGTGGGCTGCCATCTTTGGGATCGCACCGAGTCGGACACGACTGAAGCGAATTAGCAGCAGCAGCAGCAAGGACCATCGCTGACATTCGGAGCAATATCCTGTGAACAATTTTAGAGATGCTAAAGCCCAAACCAGGCTGAAATGTAAGTGCATAGTTGGAACTAGACGGTCAATGATGTGGACTCCCAATATCCTCACTAATAGGCCATTAGTAGAATGTCCCAATATTGATCACAGACCCCATGTTCCACCCTCACTCAGCCATTAAAATAGTCCCCCTGAAAGTATTTGGGGATTTGTGTCTTTGAAGCACCAGCTGCTAAGACACCATGCTTCGTCCTACAATAAGCACTCCCCCCACCCCCGCCACTGAAACCCACAGTCAATTCATAAATTTGTTTGCACAGAAGCAAGTAGACCAAGTCTGCTAGGGTAACAGTACTGAATATTAAGAATGTGTGCATAGAAGGATGATAAATCACTTTTATTTCAGAAATAAAGTAGATTTATTGATGTGAGTTTTCGATAACCCTGTATGCGAGATAGCAAAAGAGACACAGATGTATAGAACAGTCTTTTGCACTCTGTGGGAGAGTGAGAGGGTGGGATGTTTTGGGAGAATGGCATTGAAACATGTATAATATCATATATGAAATGGGTCTCCAGCCCAGGTTCAATGCATGATACTGGATGCTTGGGGCTGGTGCACTGGGATGACCCAGAGGGATGGTACGAGTTGGCAGAAGGGAAGGGGTTCAGGAAAGGGAACGTGTGTACACCTGTGGCGGACATATGTTAATGTACGGCAAAATCATTACAATAATGTAAAGTAATTACCCTACAATTAAAATAATAAATTTATTTAAAAAAAAAAAGGAAATCTTCTAAAAAAGCTCCACACCTGCATTGAAACCAAGCACGACCAAGAGCCAACAAGTTCCACAGGAAGACATACCATGCCAATTCTCCAGCAACACAGGAACAGAACCTGGAGCTTCAATACACAGGTTGCCCAAACAGCAAACCCATAGACATCTCAAACCTCACTACTGGACACTTCATTGCCCTCCAGAGAGAAGAGATGCAGCTCCACCCACCGGAACACTGACACAAGCTTCCCTAACCAGGAAACCTGACAAGCCCCTCGTCCAACCCCAGCCACAGGGAGGAACCTCCACAATAAAGAGGAACCACAAACTGCCAGAAAGAGAAAGACCATCCCAAACACAGGAACCCCCCCCCCGACCCCCCCCCCAAAAAAAGGTCAAATTTACTAATGAGATTTTTGCATGCTTCATGATTTTGGTTACTATTTCTGCCAGCAGTCTGTATTTTAAGTTGATGCTGAAGTAAACACTTGGTTGAACATTACCCTTCAGTTGCTAGGAGACCAGTGACTTTGTCATGTCACAACTAACCTTCGATTGCTAGGAGACCAGTGATTTTGTGATGTCACAGCTGTTTGACAGGGAGGATCTCTGTGATTGTCCAGAGAGTTTCTCTCTGTAGGCCAGCCAAACATCATTTGAAGTTGCATTGTGTAAAAGCAGACAAATGAGAACATTATCTGAAGAAAGATTTCCCTGAGATGGCACATATTTCTTCAGAAATTCACGATGGACCTCCTAAAGGTGAGTCCACTGGTTCAGAAACCTCCATTCGATCTTACTGGTATGATTATACAACTGGGGACTCAGTTTTGAGATCTATGATTGAAGAATATGCTTTTCAGCCTTTGGCTGAGGATCTGGTGATCAAAAGGCCACACTACACATATTCTGTCTCTGAAACAGATGATGTGAATTATTTTCTTTCACTCACATTTCCACAAAAACTTTGGAATATAGTGGAAAGTGATCAGTTTGAGTCTATTTGGTGGGATGAGACAGGCACATGTAGAGTGATCAATGAAGAACTCTTCAGGAAAGAAGTCTTGGAAAGAAAGGAGCCTTTCAGAAAATTTGAAACCAAGAGCATGAAGAGGTTAATTCGACAGCTTAATCTTTATGGAGTTAACAAACACCGACAAACTGTTCAAAGATCGGCTGCACTACCAGTCTCTCTGGAAGAAGAAAACAACATCTCTCTTTTGAGAAAGGTATTCCAAAATTTTCACTTTTTGGCAATGGGTCAGATTCAATCATGTGACCTAGAAAGCATGTTCATATATGTGGCTAAATCGGAGTTTAAACTTGAGATAACAAATTATTGAAAAAGTTGTATCTTTTTGAAGTTGAGAACAGCTGGAGATTAGAATATTGGATGTTCAACAAACCTTCCTAGTGACTTGAAACCAGATACAAGTTCTGAAGCTACTTAAAGTGGTATTTACTGTATATATACAACATATTTGTAGTTGAGCATATACCTTCTAACATGTTACCTGTTAAAACTACCAACAGAGGTATTTTCTTTGATGTTATTTCATTGCTTCCATTAAAGGAAACTTATAGTGATATGAAGGAATGAAATTAGTAAAGAATGAAAAATGAATATAATGGAGAAGTGGAGAAAAGGGAACCCTCCTACACTGTTGGTGAGAATGCAAACTAGTACAGCCACTATGGAGAACAGTGTGGAGATTCCTTAAGAAATTGCCAATAGAACTACCTTATGACCCAGCAATCCCGCTGCTGGGCATCCACACTGAGGAAACCAGAATTGAAATAGACACATGTACCCCAATGTTCATCGCAGCTCTGTTTATAATAGCCAGGACATGGAAACAACCTAGATGTCCATCAGCAGATGAATGGATAAGAAAGCTGTGGTACATATACACAATGGAGTATTACTAGCCGTTAAAAAGAATTCATTTGAATCAGTTCTGATGAGATGGATGAAACTGGAGCCGATTATACAGAGTGAAGTAAGCCAGAAAGAAAAACACCAATACAGTATACTAACACATATATATGGAATTTAGGAAGATGGCAATGACGACCCTGTATGCAAGACAGGAAAAAAGACACAGATGTGTATAACGGACTTTTGGACTCAGAGGGAGAGGGAGAGGGTGGGATGATTTGGGAGAATGGGAATTCTAACATGTATACTATCATGTAAGAATTGAATCACCAGTCCATGTCTGACGTAGGGTGCAGCATGCTTGGGGCTGGTGTATGGGGATGACCCAGAGAGATGTTGAGGGGAAGGAGGTGGGAGGGGGGGTCATGTTTGGGAACGCATGTAAGAATTAAAGATATTAACATTTAAAAAAAAACACTGGGGGGGGAAATAACATGAGTTGAGGAAAATAAAGAAAAGGTACTAAAAAAAAAAAAAGAAAAGAAATATTGTAACAAAACCAAAATTTTATTCTCCCATATGACTACCAGGAGACTTCCAGCAGAACAGAGCATTTAAAAAACACTCTGTAAAGGGCCAAAAAAGAAATATGTTAGGCTTTGCGAATATGACCATTGGCAATTAATTAAGTTTTCAGGCATAGAGGATAACCAAAGAAGCTGGCAAGTCCCTCTTCCACCTTTAAGGACTCCGAAAACTGAATTACACACAATTTTCACGTCAGAAAAGAAAAGTCTTTTCGGTTTTCCTCAGCCATTAAAAGTGTAAAGCTCTAAAATTAAAAAGAAGAAGAAGAAGAAAAAGTAAAGCTCATTCTCAGCTCACAATAGACAGTGCAAAAACAGGGGCAGGCTGCCCTGCCTTGATTGAAATGGAATTCCAAGAGGAGGGGCCCCAAGATGCACTGTAAGGACAAGTTCCTTAAGCAAAGAACTGGCTTAAGGGAGGTCACCCCTGAGGGCTGTGAGTGCCGGACACCATCACTGGACTCCCCTGGTAGACTCGGAGGCCGTTCTCAGCCCTGAGCCCTGGCGACTGTGCCATCTGTTTTTTCTATCTTCGCATTTGGTGAGCTGAGCAATCTTGACCCAAGATCCTTGACATTCAGATTCAGCCTGACCACGCCTACAGCGGCTGCTTTTATGGGGGGAGGGGGTGGGGGACAGGCTTATCGCGCGCGCATGCGCCCAACTCGGCCTCGCGGCCAATCAGATGGCAGGTGCCGACACCTGGCAGCCAATCATCGGAGGCAGCCAGCAGGCCTGTAGGGGGAGCTGAGGCAGCGCTCCAGACCTGAGGAGGCCTCGTCCCCGCAGGCTCGACTCCTCGGGGTTAATCTTGGAACTGCCTAGGGCAGGTGAGCTGCCAGCAGTTCTGTCTCCTCCCTCAATGGGGACCGGTAAGGACTGGAGCTTGGTTCAGCCAAAGCAGTGCCTGACGGCTAAAGGGAGGGTTTCTCAGGTCCCCACTCGCACGAGGCCTTGCTTGGCGGGGCGGCTGGTGAGGGCGGTGAGAGCTTGCAGCAGGATCCACAGGCTTCAGGCTCCTTTCGCCCTCTCCCCTCTCTAGTCTGGGCGGGCTCTGCTCCAGCAGCTTTCCTGCCCAGGGGCGGGACAAGCCAGCTCGCGGAAAGGGCCTCTTAGGCCCCTGGCCCCTGGCACCACCCCCAGCTCTCCTGTGGAACCTAATGTATTTAAACACAGACGCAGAAATCTTCACGGCCCGACCCGGTTCTGCACCCAGGCACAGTCAGGCAGGAGCAGCAAAAAAACAAAAACAAAAACCAAAAAAACATCTATCTAGCAGCCTCTTCACTGTCCTGGTGCTTTAGTCGTTTTCCTGTTTCCTCTGCCTCTCCTCAGACTCCAGGGCTGCCCCGTCCCTGGGGGCCCCGAGATTCAGGCCTTTGGTTCGGGAAGTTGGCAGATGAGGTATTTGTTTGTTTGTTACTGAGAGAAGGGAGGTGGGAGGAAGAAGCTCAGGGCAAAGGAGTTCAATCACTTGGTCTGGTTGAGTGTGAGACGCCTGGTCAGCATCCGTAGGGTAGGACCAGGTAGGGCCTGGGGGATAGAATGTTCCCAGAACAGGGGACTCACCCTGGCCATTTCCTCTGCTTGTCCCCAGGATGTGACCGTGTGCTGACTGGGAGGTCTCAAGCGCTCAGGATTTCAGTGGGCCCCTGAGGTAAGGTGACAGACATCTTTACAACAGGGACAAAGGTGTGGCTTTCTTACTTTGCGTTTTTCTCCTTTCATTCGTCGGCTGACACGTTGCTGTTGAGAGAGAGTATTCCTGATTGGGGATTACCTGACCCTGATTGCGGGTGCTGACTTCAGGGCCATCATGGTTTCAGGTTTGCAGCTTTCTGAGTGGCAAGCTTAAAAACAGGCAGAGTGACTTGCTTTCGCCTGCCTTCTTGAAAGAAAAAAAGTAAGAACACCATGGGTCTTAAGCTGTGTAGAGCTGACTCCTACCACTTGGTGAGGCTAAAATGGGGCAATGCACATATCCTAAGGTTTTAGCTGGCAAAGCAAAGCAATGCAGGTGTGGGGGTTCCCTGGTGGCCTGCTGATTAGGATTCTGGGCTTTCACTACAGTGGTCTGGATTCAATCTCTGGTCAGGGAACTGGGACCCCACAAGCCAAACAGCATGGCCAAATGAATGAATGAATCCAGTGGTACATTCAGAGAAAATATCCTGTGATTTAACATGTTCACGTGAGATTGCTTTCTCATTTCTGTACCCTTAAGGGCTTTTCTTCATTAAGTAAGTCAGCTCCACTGGATGGGGGTGAGGCACCATCTGAGTTCATTTCATGCGAGTAAACAAGATCATAGGAAGCTCTATGCCCAGCCACTTGTGCCTACAGCTGTGTTGTATACTTTTCTTGCTGGTACAGCTTTGACTTCACAGCATGTTTTGTTTTGGTCACAACATGTGGCTTCATAGGACATTAGTTCCCCAGCCAGGGATCGAACACAGGATCCTGACAGTGAGAGGGCTGAGTCCTAACCAAACCACTGGGCTGCTAGGCAACACCTGTGTTTCGGTGCTTTGGATTGGGTGAGTGTGTGTGTGTGTGTGTGTGTGTGTGTGTGTGTGTTTTGATTTTAGCTATATTTATAGGAGAACTGTTCTGTGTGTAAGTATGATGTGAATGGTATTAAAACTTGAAATGTTTGTGTTGTACCTATGATCTCAAAATGGAATAGTTTGAAAGAACTTACCACTTGTTATCTCTTGGCCTAGGATCTCTCCTGAGGTAGTTAGTAGTCAAGCTTTTGTCTGGCTTGGCAACCTCTGAAGACTTAGCTTGTTGAATCTAAGCTCTCTCACTTGTCTGTACTCTTGAAGCCTCAGTTCCTCCTTCTGTGGGCCTCTCCAAGGGGCTTCTCTTGTGGAGGCTGCTGTCTTTTCTCAGAATGAGTGATTCAGGAAAGCGCTTGCACCCATGATAAAGTGCAGAGTCTTTTTTCAGATGTTACACATCTGCACTTGTGTATTTGCTTAGTCTCACAGGTCTACCCTGTGATAGATTGAGAGAGAACTACACAGGGGTGGGAATATTAGGAGATTGAATTCACTTGAAGGCTGGTTACCATACCCAATAATCCACTATGCCAGCCTTTTTTTTATATGATCTCAGCTCTGTCAATGTGAGCAAATTATTTGGCTTGTGTACCCTTCTTGTGTGCTGCTACTGCTGCTAAGCCACTTCAGTCGTGTCCGACTCTGCAGTCTCATGGACAGCCACACACAAGGCTCTCCCTTATCTGGGATTCTCCAGGCAAGAACGCTGGAGTGGGTTGCCATTTCCTTCTCCAGTGCATGAGAGTGAAGTCGCTCAGTCGTGTCCGACCCTTCGAAACCACATGGACTGGGGCCTACCAGGCTCCTCCATCTGTGGGATATTGCAGGCAAGAGTACTGGTTTGGGTTTCCATTGCCTTCTCCAGCTTGTGTGCTCTCTGGCCTGATGTACTCAATTTTGATCTACTCAGTTCTAGACCTACTCATTTCTTGAAGTTCTAGCAAGTCTCCTCTTTGCCCTGGATTAAGGTTTCTGTTTCTCTGGATGGTTCCCATCAGCAAACTGACTGACTATAATGTGACCTGTCATTACAAATCCATCTTTTGGTGACACGTCCTGCTTCTGCTGCTTTTATTTCATATTTGCTTGTTACAGACCTCTGCAGAGTTGTTCCTAGACTTTGTTATCTCGAGTTCTCTCATTTTCCTATAAAGCCACTCTTGTCAAGGCCACAGGTGAATTTCAAATATTCAAATGTCTGCCTGCAAGGTAGGAGACCTGGCATCAATTCCTTGGTGGGGAAGATCGCCTTGAGAAGGAAATGGTAATCCACTCCAGCACTCTTGCCTGGAAAACCCATGAACGGAGGAGCCTGGTAGGCTACAGTCCATGGGATTGCAAAGAGTCGGAAATGTCTATTCAAATTCTTTTCCTGGTTGTTAAATGCTTTTCTGTTTTTAATTGTTGTAGAAAACATCTAACTTAAATTTTTACCATTTTAACCATTTTTGCATGCTAAGTATTTTGCACACTTTCATCAGCCTTTTGGAGAAAGAAATGGCAACCCACTGCAAATCTGATGGAGAAGGGAACGTGGTGAGCTTTAGTCCCTGGGGATGCAACGTTGGGCACAACTGAGTGACTATGACATATACACACACGTAGTCACAGTGTTGATTTGTTGTTGTTGTCATTGTTTTAGCTGTGTTGTGCAGCTTGAATGACAGTTCCCTGGTTGAGGATCATACCCAGGCCCCTGATAGGACACTGTGGAGTCCTAACCTCTGAACTATGAGGGAATTCCTTATTACATTGTTATGAAGCAGATCTCTACACCTTTACAGCTTGCAAAATCGAAACTCTGTACCCATCACTTGTCCCATTAAACAGCAAGTCTTCTTTTCTTGCCCGTTGACCTAGACCATGGACTCCATCATTCTTTTTTGTTTCCTTTCTATTGCTTGACTCTGTTACCTATTTCATACAAGTAGAAACTTACAGTATTTGTCTTTTTGTACGACTGGCTTATTGCATTTGGCTTGATGTCTGAAATGATCATGCATGTTGTAGCATGTGACAGAATTTTCTCTATATGGCTAAATAATATTTCATTGTGTGTATATATCACATTTGATGGACATTTCGATGCTTCCACCTCTTAGTTGTTGTGCTTCGTGCTGCTGTGAGCACGGCTCTGCAGATATCCCAAGACCCCATGTTAACTTCTTTTGAATTTATATCCTGAAGTGGAATTGCTGAATCATGTGTCAGCCCTAGTTCTTTAATTTTTCGAGGAGCCTTTAAACTGTTTTCGGTAGCAGTTGCACCATTTTAAAATCTATCCGTAACACACAAGGATCCAGTTTCTGTACGTGCTTGCCAACAGTTGCCCTTTCCTTTCCTTCATATGTAAACACACACATATGCACACACAATTTCTTTCATACCCTTTTCCATGATTGTTTATCTCAAATTTTGAATATAGTTCCTTGTGCTATACAGTATGCTCTTGTTTGTCTATTGTATGTATTATGCTTTGCATCTGCTAATCACCAGCTCCCAATCTGTGCCTGCCGTACCTTTCCCTCTTGGGAATCACATAGTCTGCTCTCTATGTCTGTGAGTCTGTTTCTCTTTCATAGATCAGCTTATTTGTGGCATATTTTAGAGTCCATGTAAGTGATACCATACGATATTTGTCTTTCTCTCTCTTTTTTTTAATTTTTATTTTTACTATGTTTTATTTTACAACACTGTGTTGGTTTTGCCATACATTGACATGAATCCGCCACAGGTGTACATGAGTTCCCAATCCTCACCCCCCTCCCACCGCCCACCCCATATCATCTCTTTGGATCATCCCTGTGCACCAGCGCCAAGCATCCTGTATCCTGCATCGAACATAGACTGGCGACTATCTTACATGATAGTGTACATATTTCAGTGCCATTCTCCCGTATTATCCCACCCTCTCCCGCTCCCTCAGAGTCCAAAAATCTGTTCTATACATCTGTGTCTCTTCTGCTGTCTCTCATACAGGGTTATCATTACCATCTTTCTAAATTCCATATATATGTGTTAGTATACTGTGTTGGTGTTTTTTTTCTGGCTCACTTCACTGTGTATAATTGGCTCGAGTTTCATTCATCTCATTAGAATTGATTCCTATAAAGTCTGCAAGCAATAATGCTGGAGAGGGTGTGGAGAAAAGGGAACCCTCTTACACTATTGGTGGGAATGCAATCTAGTACAGCCACTATGGAGAACACTGTTTATAATAGCCAGGACATGGAACAACCTAGATGTCCATCAACAGATAAATGGATCAGAAAGCTGTGGTACATATACCCAGTGGAGTATTACTCAGCCATTCAAAAGAATATATTGTCTTTCTCTTTCTGACTTCCTAAGTATTCTTTTGAATGCTAGTGTAGATTCAAGTATTTACTTAACAACATTTGTTGCTACTGTATAAAATGTGGTTGACTTTTAAAATATTTGTCTTCTATTCTGCAAGCTTTATATTAATTCTAATACTTGTGTTTCTTCAACATTTTCTATACTAAATTATCTTATGTCTAATATACTTTGACTTCTTCCTTTCCATTCTGAAGGCTGTTTTTTGTTTTTTATTGTTTTTTGTTTTTTCGTTTTTTTTTTTTTTTTTTTTTTTTCTGAAACTACAGCAACAATTCTCTTTTGTTACCTGATTGCTCTGGTTATAGAACTGCCAGTATAATGTTGAGCCAAAGTGTGTAATAGACTTCCTTGTGTTGTTCCCGGTCTTAGAGGGAAAGCTTTCAGTTTTTCATTCTTAAGTATGATGTTAGCTGTGGGTCATTTTACAGGTGCCCTTTGATTGAGAAAGTTCTCTTCTGTTCTTAATTATTAAATGTTCTTTTAACCCCGGTTATGAAAAGGTGCTAGATTCAGGGAAATGCCTTTTCTTCAGGCAGATGTGTTATTTGTTTTATTGTTTTAAAATGGCATAATGTTGATTGACTTTCCTATAATGAACCAACTTTGCATACCTCCCTAAATCGCATGTGATCATAGTGTACAGTCTTTTTTATATGCTGTTGGATTTTGTTTGCCAGTATTTTGTTGAGGACTCTTTCACCTGTATCCATAAGGGATATCAGGTCTGTGTGTGTTTGTGAGTGTGTGTGTGTGTGTGTGTGATGTCTCTGTCTGATATTGGTATGAGAGAAAGACTGGCATCATTTTGCCTGCTATGTGGGGAAGAGACGTGTGGCATAAAGATGAAGCATTGTTGGATTGAAGTTTAGCCAGGATTAGAGGGAGAAATTTAGGATATATCTGTGTGGAATTGGGGTGAGATTATCAGAGAGCTCATTCTCAGTTTCCTAGGCCTGAATTAAGTGCTTGACATTGAATTATGCTGTTTGTTAACTAGGAATATATAGATTATACTTTGAATTTGCTACCTATTTTGTTTGTTAACATTTATGAAATTAGAATTTATGGATCAGTTGTAATGTGCATTTAAGATCCATTTTCTTCCATTTTTACTACAAAACAAGATGCCATTGAATAGCTGATGCCTTTTAAAAAAGCTGTTAACCTTAAGTCTAAGAAATAAGCATGTTTGTCTTTACGATACAAAAACACATTTAAAAGTTACAAATTTGCCAAAGAAGACGCAACTGGTGTGTGGTTAAGTTAGAATTCCAACTTAATCTCCTATGACTCCAAAGTCTATGCTTCGAAACGCTGTAGAACAATGCTTTTGTAAAAATACTCTCCTTTACATGTGATTTCACGTAATGATCAGTGTGGTGTTTTTTTTTTTTTCCCCCTCTTTATTTTTTTAAGTAGAAGAGGTTAAAGTGAACATGCGACAAAGCAATGATTCTAGAGCCATGGAGACTTGTAGTCGTAGTTTTTTCAGCTGTCATTGAGTCTGGTTGACACTCAGTGTCTTTGTCTGTAAGATAAGGGTGTGTATAAGTACTCTAGAGTTTTGGAGATAATCAAATAGCCCATTTTTCTGTACTTAACTAATCTGTAGTATGTTTACACTTAGGTAGCAGTTTGTATAAAGGAAGCACTGGGACTTGAGGCCGCACCCTCTAAGAATAAAAAAGTATTAAAAATATGGAACTCCCACGTATGTTACGTGAAGAAGAACAAGAGCCAGAAGTACAGAAAAGGGAGGGAGAGACCAAACAAGTAGATGATGCTGATGATGATGATGAAGTGATCTTGGTTGGAGTGGAACATGGAAATGAAGATGCTGACGTGATCTTTGTTGGGATGAGCTCAGCTTCAAAACCAGTCGTTTCAAACATACTGAACAGAGATACCCCAGGTTCTTATTCAAGGAGAAAAAGGTATGGTCACTTCAGGAGAGGTAACGCTCACAGATTACAGCCTGTTAGTCATGTGACTCCTACATCAGAAGCAAAGACTGTCTTGCCAGTGTCTGACTCTGACTCAAGATCAACAGGTAGTCCTATTATTATTGAACCTCCGTCTCAAGCTGATTATAAAAATCTTTCACCACAAATAGTGCCTGATGGCTTTTCGAAGGAGTTATGTTCTTCTTTGATTACCTTCACAAGTTCATTGCAGCATCGAGTAGAAACAGCAGTTTCTGCAGGTGATATGAATAAAAGTCCTCATGTATCAAAGCGAGTTTCCCCTTGTGAAACAAATCGCAGAAATCCCAGAAGGCCTAAACTCAGTGATGGCATTGTAGGGGAACATTCTTTAGGTTTCTCCCCGTCAGGTTTTTTTCATATAGAGACCACTCAGCAAAGCACACCAGACCGTGTCCATACCTCACTAAGCCATGTTCCGAATGGAGAACCTTGTCCAAAACCTTTTCCAAAGGACAGTGTTCATTGCAAGCCTGTAAGACCTTTAGGGGAAAATGGACGGACAAAAACTGATTTTCCAAGTTTGGTAAGTCCAAACAAAATTGGTGATCCCACAGAAGGAAATCTGATTGTGTTACTTCGTGACTTCTACTATGGCGAGCATGGAGGAGTTGGGCAGCCAGAACCGAAGACCCACACGGCATTTAAATGCCTCAGCTGCTTGAAAGTTCTAAAAAATGTCAAGTTTATGAATCACGTGAAGCACCATTTGGAACTTGAGAGGCAGAGAGGTGACAGCTGGAAAACCCACACCACCTGCCAGCACTGCCTCCGCCAGTTTCCTACTCCTTTCCAGCTGCAGTGTCACATTGAAAGTGTCCACACGGCCCAGGAGCCCTCCGCAGTCTGTCACATCTGTGAGTTGTCCTTTGAGACAGATCAGGTTCTCTTAGAGCACATGAAAGACAATCATAAGCCTGGTGAAATGCCCTATGTATGCCAGGTTTGCAGTTACAGATCATCATTTTTTGCAGATGTGGATGCACATTTCAGAGCATACCATGGTAACACCAAGAATTACTTTGCCCATTTTGTCTCAAAATTTTTCAAACTGCAACAGCATACAGACGTCATCATCGAGGGCACTGGGAAAAGAGTTTTCACCAGTGTTCCAAATGTCGGCTACAGTTTTTAACTTCCAAAGAGGAGAGGGAGCACAAGACCCAGTGTCATCAAATGTTTAAGAAGCCTAAGCAGCTAGAAGGATTGTCTCCTGAAACAAAAATTGTTATTCAGGTATCACTGGAACCCCTTCAGCCAGGATTGGTGGAAGTTGCATCCATTACTGTGAACACATCTGATTTTGAATCATCACCCCCCAAATCTAAAAGGAGGAGGTCAAAAAAAGAAAAATAATAGTTAATTCTGCCTTCAGTAAGTCTGAAGCAAGTATTTCAGTCAAAGTTAAAAACCCCATTAAAAACAAAAAGATCAATTTATAGCATTATTCAATAATATCAAATATAGGGAAACCGATGGGTAATTTATGTGATTTTGTTTTAAATAGAGGAAGTACAGTTTTGTGTGATCTTCATATTGAGATGCTATTTAAAAATCTATGATCTGTTTTTCGTGTAATTGTCTTAACATGTAAAAAGGATGTGTGCATGTGTGTGTGAGAGAGAGAGAATGAGAGAAGTGGAGAAAGGAAAAGTAAGAACCTATTTTGGTATTTGATGTTACTTGTAAGTTCGAAAGCTCTCCTATACATATAATCTGTAGAATGTTTTAGCAACGTAATTTTGAAGTGTTTTCATGCCTTGAAGATCTCAGTACCAGCTATATAGCCAGATTTGAATGTCACTCTCTGAAGTGCCTCTTGGGCTGATCTAAATAACCTGGCTCTGAAAGCGTGCAGTGGAGGTTGATGGAGAAGCTACGATGTGAGTTTGGACCAGACACGGGATTTAATCAGTGAAGAGCTGTGGCTTCGTGTCCCAGCTGAGGAAGAGGCATACATTCACTGCAGGCACAGAGCCAAGGGAGAAGGAACACTGTCTCAGAGTGCTTTCACCTAGCCCAGGGACATCTCAAGGAAGCCAGCCGTTAAAATGCTTGTGTTTGGTGAGAGACCCTGGCAAGCATGAAGCAGGCCCTGTGTAGCACTGACTGCAGTTGGAGAAGCAGAGATCGTTAATGAGACCTGGTGCCTGTGGACCTCCTGTTGAGTGATCAAAAGGGGAATTTGATTCATTCTGTCCCCTTTCCCATTTGGCTGGCCTGTAGTCACAGTGAGGTCGGCATATCTGTGTCAGACACAGTAGCAAAGCAAGTTACAATTCCCAAAGGAAAAAGAGCCTTGACGTCCACTTTGATTTGCGCTGGACCCATAGTTGTAGCTGAAAAGGATCAAACAGAGGAAATCTGTTCAGCTTTTGAATTGGGCTAAATTGAGTTCTCTTACCCTTAAGCTACAGTGGAGTTGTCCAAGAATCGTAAATATAGTGGATAAAAATAGTCCAGGGTGATTAAAGCCTTTTTGGAACTCTTGCTTCCATTTTCCAGTTACATGTGTCTTACCCGAGTTGACCATGTGAAGATTTCGGTTCTGTATCTTATCTTGCCTTGCACACAAATGTAGTACAGTTAACAGCTAATTCTTTGCGTGTGTAATTTCCCATTGTATCAAACTAATTGAGTTTCCGTCTTTCTTGACACAGTCTGATGTGCAAGAATTGTCTCATGTATTTCAGTAATTATCAGGTCATAGAGTTTTCCTTCCTCTAATGTATCCAACCATCTAATCTGTGATTATACTTGTGGAAACCTTCTTTCTTGCGGTCTCCAAGGGCTCTTTCACAGACCTGTGGGGTACCCTCTAAGTATTGGTTCCTGAACATCAGCACACTTGGCTGCCTCTGTAGGTCCTTGGAGTTGAGTCTCCTCCTGGAGTTGAATGTCACCCCTTCTCCACTTCTGGCACGGATACCTAGCAATCTCTGTGCACCATTCCAGGAGCTGGGATCCTGTCTGTAGACCTATGCCAGGCGCAATCTCTCCGTTTCCTCTTCCTTTCTCCTCCTCTTTGTCTCTCGCCTCTCTCCCCAGGCCTCAGTTTCTTTAATCCTCTAAGCTTTCACAAAATGCTGGAAAGAGATCATCACCAAGTGGGTAGCATCCTTTTCAGAACTGAAGAGGAAGGACTATAGATGATGAAGCTGTAGTGAATCTGTTGTCTCCATTTTAGGTAATTTCGTGAGTGTAAATTAAAATTCAAATAAATTGTGTTTATTTATTCAAAGCTTGATTGATATATTTGCACTTTGAATATTTTACTAGGCCTTTCTGGTTAGTTTATTTGGGCCAAAGCACTTTGCTAAGTGTCAGCTGAAACCACTTTTAGTTGTATAAAGAGTGTGTGTGTGTTCTGGTCTCACGTGAAAACTCTCTGTATAAATAAATATGCAGACTATTGCATTTGTATCTGCTTTCTTCGATTTCTATAGTAAAAAATATGAAATGTTTTAGTTACGTGTTTTTACTGTTGCTTAGTATTATCAACACTGTTGCTGTTAGTTGCTGTGAAGTATGCTCCTAAGGACTACAAGTTGTATTTATTGCCAAATTAAAAGGTTCCCACAATATGGTCCCTGACTGCTTCCTCTCTTCCATTCTCTGTCTTCTACTGTACTATTTTCCCCACTAATGTACTCTTTTTGACAACACAGGCCTTGGTTTTCCTCCATCAAATTCCATTTCTTCCCGATCCAGACTGCAAGTGTTGTTCTTCTGGAAATACTCTTCCCGTAGGCCTGCATGGCTCCCATGTTTGAGCTTCACCAATGCTGTTCAAATAACACAATCAAATCTCCAACCCCCTCTCTTTCCTCCTCCTCCTTAAAGGCACTTGAAGTCTCTATCCTCTTCTTCCCTCTCCAGCCTAAATTTCCTAAATTTTCACAAAAAAAAAAAAAAAAGAAACATGAAAAAGAGAAGAGATAATAACATCAGGGCTTTGCTTCTTAGAATTAACTTGAGTCAGTTTCTGTGCCTGCAAATCAAAGATAGTTAATAGTGAGTTGAATTCTTTCAGGAGCTTCCTCTGTTTTTCTTTTGATACCTCTATATTTTGTTCACACAATGACACTTTGTTTTCTTTACAAATTATTGAAGATGTGTCAAGATTATTATTTTGTTACTGCCCTTTGTGAATTTCCTTGTCTGCCTTGCTTGTTCTTTCAGGTAAAATTTATTATTTGATTAATGTTGCCAAAACATTGTAAGTAAAATTAGTATTTGTAGAAATAATGTTTTAAAAATTATTTCTGCTGTCTCTTTACAAATAACATGGCATGTTTTTATTTTTTTTAAATAATCGTATTGTGTTGGCCAGTTCTAAACAGTGATGTGTAAGTGGGCTTTCTTGTTCTGAGTACCATCAAAAGCAATGAGTATCTGGCTTCATAAATTTCCGTTTCTGCTTTTAGATCTTGAAGAGAATTGTTTAATTGGATAGTTTACAACATTTGTTGAGACATTTACTGTTCCTTCCTTCTCCTCTCCTTTCTTTTTCTTGCTTTCTTCCCTTGTCTCTCTTCCTCTTTCTTTCCTTCCCTTTCTTTCCCCAGGTTGTTGCTTGACTGGACCTTTCCTGAAACAAAAGGAATTCCACTCAGAGTTGAATGTTATCCTCTCAGAATCCCATTTCATTCCTCATTTCTAGTATTGGAATTAACCTCCCTGTCCCCTTATTAGATTTGCCACAGTTGTATCAATGTTTCTGATTTTCTTTTTCCAAGAAGCAGCTCTTGTCGTCTTATCCCAACAAGCTTTATTTTTGTTTTCTATTTTTGTTTCAATTCATAGATACTTCCTACATTCTTTAGGATTTTTTTTTCTTTATACCTTTGCATTTTAGAAGTTTCTTCACAATTTTTTTCCTGTAAATATATTAGATTTACAATGTTGAATTTCAGATGTATATCAGAGTGATTTAGTTATGCAGATACGTATCTATTCTTTTGTAGGTCCTTTTCCATGATAGGTTGTTACATGATACTGAGGATTTCTTTTCTTTTTTTTTCCATAGATGATTTAGGGGTTGACCTATCTTTATTTAGCAATTTTGTCTGAATCCCAAATATTTTTATGTATCCATGTTTTTTAATTAAAATTTCATTGTCTAAGATTTTTGGCAAGTTGATTCCAAAGAGTTCACTATTTTCAGGCTGAATGTTTTCATTTATTGTTTACTGAGAATTAAGTTTTCCCTGGAGCTCTGAGGGTATGTGTGTATATACACTGATATGTCTATATACGCATCCTTTTCAGATTACTACATGTTTTAAGATATGTAAATGTATTTTCAAAGATATTTTCTGTTTGTATGGTAAAAACATGAAATGTTTTAATTCTAGAAATTTGTTCCCCCGAATGAATATAGTATAAAGACTAAAGATATAAAACTAGATTCCTTTGAGAGTAATCCTTACTAACAGAACTTGGGAATGTTCAAAGAGTACTCATAACACTTACGAAAGGTGGCAAGAAAAACTTTATTCAAGGTAAGAGTACTACAGTGGCGTATTATAACATGGGAGAGAGATTGAGCTTATGTGTGACTCCAGGAGGGGTGCAGCTGGGATTTATAGCTAAGGAACAGGGTGGGACCATGGGATTGCAGACAGAGATGGGAGACTGAAAAGCAATGGACAACAATAACAGAATGGGTGTCAGTGGATGGAGACTTATTAAAATGAGGACTATAAGCATGAGGGTGGACTCTGGCTCAACTGAGAGGATCATTGCTGAGGCTAGGCAAGGCTGATAAGATATTCCGGTGAGTGAAATGATATTTGATCTGATACTGAGGGTGGTCAGATCAAGGGTGGGCTATGTTTTCTAAACTGAAGTAGCAGATTCTGGATTAGATTGGACTAGATGGACAGGCAGCCCTGAATAAAGACATTGCCCAAAGTTGGCAGTGCATTAATGAACTAGTGCTGCATAAGCAGTTAGCCAAAACTAGCAGCTTAAAACAATATTATTTCATACTGCTGCTGAAAGTTGGGAATCCAGGAGTAATTCAGCTGAGTGTTGTGGCTCAGTGTCTGATGAGATTGCCATCCTCTGAAGCCTTGACATGCGCTGGTGGATTTCCTTCCAAGATGGCTTACTCACATAGCTGATGAAACCGGTTTGCTTGCTGGCTGTTGGGAGAAAGCCTCGGTTCTTTCACATGGGCCTCTCTAAAGGGCTACCTGAGTGCTCTCGAGATATGACTAAGCTGGCTTCTAGAGTGAGTGATCCAAGAGGATGATCAAGGAGGCTGCAGTGCCTTTTATGACCTAGTCTCAGACGCTTCATTGTTCGTTTCTACAGTATTCTAACATGAGAAGTGAGCCACTAAGCCCACCACACATGTGAAGGGGCGGAGGAAGGAACCGTGGACATAATTTAAAACCACGTGGTACACACATGGCCAGAAATTGTTCACATACGTGTATGTCCAAAATGCCTTTTCCTGCCAATGCTTTTAAACAATTTATCTGTTACAGCATTAACTTGAAGTTCAGGACCTTGTCATCTAAGTCAGGTCCAGCTATGGATCAGGGTCCACGTGTACAGTATCTCAAGTGTTCTGTTGCTCAGTTGTGTCGTATTCTTGGCGACCCCATGGGCTGCAGCGCTGCAGGCTTCCCTGTCCATCAACTCCAGGAGCTTGCTCAAACTCAAGTCCATTGAGTCGATGATGCTATCCAACAATCCCATCCTCTGCTGTCCCCTTCTCCTACCTTCATCTTTTTCCGCATCACGGTCTTTTCCAATGAGACGGTTATTCCCATCACATAGCCCAAGTATTGGAGCTTCAGCTTCAGCATCAGTCCTTCGAATGAATATGCAGGAGAGATTTACTTTAGGATTGACTGGTTTGATCTCCTTGCAGTCCAAGAGCCTCTCAAGTCTGCAACACATCAGTTCAAATTATAGAAGTGTAGTTCCTCTAGACCTGAGGATGTGTGAACAAAAGAGATGAGTTAATCTGCTCCCTTTCACAGCCAACATACAGTGGTGGTTCAGGCATAGATAACCTTCATAGACACTCCTGTTCCAGAAAGGGGAGGGGAGATGGGAGTCAATAGTAGCAGTTCTGAAATCCCATGGGTTCTTGCGGGCAGTCCTTTGATTAGTACTTAAGGCCTGGACACTTCCTAGGCTTCAGTCTCTGATTTTTTCATTCTACCCGCTGACATGATGCCATTGCATGAAAGGTGGCTAGTATATGGTTACATGAAACAGTCTCCCTAGCCTGCTTCCTGCTTGTAGAAGGTAGAAGTCCAGAGCTCCTATTTTGTACTATTGCTGGTCCTTTCAGTCCGAGCTGAACTTAAATATGTTATCTTAAAACCTTGGTGTGTCTCCTGATACTCTTACTGGTGTTCAAGGCAAAGCACCCCACTCCAAAGCGACAGTCACACATGTCTTCATAATAAGGCTTACTCTGTCTTGGTTTTCTGCTGAGATAGCTGAGGGATAAACACCCTGAACCTTGGTAGAAGTCTTATTGTGTGACTGAAAGGATCTCTGAGTGACACCCCTAAACTCTTTGGAGGGTATTGGCCTGACTAAATAATGCCATGAGGCATCCCCTTCCAGCTTTCTGAGGCTTAACAAAGAATTTTACAGTCACACTCGTCTTTAGAACACCTTTGTTTATAAAAAATAATATGAAGAAGAACTGGCCTATCGGTGGTGTAAAATGTTGTATTTAGACCACCTAATCTCAATGCCGTGGATATGATCTTGCTTGAGAGTCATTAATTTTAACAACTTCTGTCATCTTAAAAGACTGGAAAATTCCCAAATCAGCAAGTTTTGTCCCCTGTTTTAATAATCTTTATATTAAACATTAAAGAAAAAAAAAATCCCTTCATGTTTTACTACAGGCAGCAAGAAAAAACCAGGAAGCACTTTTGGCTGTTTGGATGGAAATCCTCTTAGATAACTCAATTAATTAAGTACAGTTTGTCCTCCCAGCTCATTAGGTACATTTTCTACTTTTCATAAAACTGCAGATGTAGTGGACTTTCGTCTTCACACTCCCCAGGCTCTCTCCTCCTGCCTCTCCTTTCTGCCAAGCATCCTAGGTGCACGACTGTGATTCCGCCTAGAACGTGTTTGCTCAGTGAGCAAACGGGGAGCGATTCCCTGGCTTCAGTGCTTCTGCTGGCCAGAGACTCTGTACCGTTCCCTAAGAACTTCATGGTTTCGCTGTCCAACTTCTATCACCTGGCTAGGTCAGTTGCAGTAGCTCATACTCACAAGCGAACTGGCAGGGATTTCTACACGCACATGTGCAGAAACATACATGTGTACACGGTAACATCGCTGAGGGGAAACCTGTCCATATGCAGAAGTACAGCTTTCTTTTCCAGGAACGTGAATTTTGGTAAGCACTCAAATTTCTACACACACATGTGCGCAAATATATTGGTGAATACAGTTACATCGCTGAGAGGAAACCTGTCCATATGCAGAAGTACAAGCTTGCTTTTCCAGGAACATAAATTTTGGTAAGCACTCAAATTTCTGCACGCACATGTGCACAAACATGCACGTGTACTCAGTAACATCCCTGAGAGGAAACTTGTCCATATGCAGAAGTACAAGCTTTCTTTTCAGGAACATTAATTTTGGTAAGCACTCAAATTTCTATGTGCACATGTGCACAAATATATGCGTGTACACAGTAAGATCGCTGAGGGGTAACCTGTCCATATGCAGAAGTACAAGCTTGCTTTTCCAGGAACTTGAATTTTAATAAGCACTCAAATTTCTGCACGCACATGTGCACAAACATGCACGTGTACTCACTAACATCCCTGAGAGGAAACTGGCCATATGCAGAAGTACAAGCTTTCTTTTCCAGGAACATTAATTTTGGTAAGCACTCAAATTTCTACACACACATGTGCACAAATAGATGGGTGAATACAGTTACATCGCTGAGACAAAACCTGTCCATATGCAGAAGTACAAGCTTTCCTTCCCAGGACATTGAATTTTGGTAAGCACTCAAATTTCTACGTGCACATGTGCACAAATATATGCGTGGACACAGTAACATCGCTGAGAGGAAACCTGTCCATATGCAGAAGTACAAGCTTTCTTTCCCAGGGCCTTGAATTTTGGTAAGCACTAAAATTTCTACGTGCACATGTGCACAAAAATATGCGTGTACACAGTAACATCGCTGAGAGGAAACTTGTCTATATGCTGAAGTACAAGCTTTCTTTTTCAGGAACATGAATGAGACCTGGTGACTAGGACCTCCTGTTGAGTGATCAAAAGGGGAATTTGATTCATTCCGTCCCCTTTCCCATTTGGTGTCCGTGAACAATGGAGATCAACGTGGCAAACGGTGGGGTTTTTCCCTACTTCCCTAGCATCTGGCCAGCAACAGCCTGTCCTGGTGATGCTGTGCATGGCTGGGACGTTGGAGCCACCAGTGGCCACACCAGGCGAAGATGCCACCCTCTTCAGAGTGGAGGCAGGAGAGGACAGCGAGGCCCAGGTGGACGGAGTCGTGGCAGGGATCAGACGGGGTTTCCAGCTGCTTGCAGAGGACATCACTGAGGATGTGGAGGTTGTGCCAGATGAATGACAGAAACAGGGGTCCTCCCTGGAGCTGGAGGAGAAGACATTGGAGGAGCAGTGCCAGGAAAGGCCTGGAGGCCCGAGTGAGCTCCCGGCACTAGATGTGATGCAGGCACTGGCGACCTTGTAAGTGGAACTTAGCTCTAAGCCTGAGAAAACCTGCAGGGCCTACGTTTGGTTCATGTGCAAGAGTCATGAGAGGAGGAAGCGTGACTTGGCTCAGAAGAGTGCCAACATCCAGGGCATCCCTGGCTTCTGGGCCAACGTGGTATCCTTTCTGCTACTCGTTGTGGTCCAGTGCTCAGGAGGAGGGGGAGGTGCAGAGGCAGGAGCAGGAGGAGGGGTGGAGGCGAGGGGGCAGAATGGTGGACCCTGAAGGAAGTGTGGTACTGGGCAATTGGCAGGCTCCACAGGCACAGCTGAGTAGAGTCCGGGCAGGGCCACACCTGTAAGTGTCGCAGCCATGACTCTGTGTGTCTCCTTCAGGCCTGCATCTGAGGAGGATTAGCCTCTAAGTCAGAAATGACCAGAGACAGTACATGAGAGCCACCTTAGCTGACAGTTATTGTTGTAAAGGTGAATGATTCCGAAAATAACTGAGATATGGGAGTTACACACACAAGCGCGCGCGCAGACACACACACATACACAAACCCACAGAACATATGTAGACATACTTTCTGATCCCCGTTATCTCACTGAGTGAGCAAGTTCTGAGTGGAATCACAGTGGTACAGCAAGGATGCCTGGCAGAAAGGAGAGGCAGGAATAAAGTGTCTGGGGGTGACCAGTGAGAGTGCAGAAGATCTGAGACACAGAACAGGTTGCAATCCCAGACACAGAAGCCACAGTGGGTGACCCCACAGCCCTTTGAACACCCTGATACAAGGGCCTTTCCATCCTTCTCAAGTGCCAGGCATACTTTCTCTGACCTTACCATGAGCATGAGCACTACTGAGCTTCCAGGGCAAGATGCGCTGCAGGCACTGGCTGCCCTGCTGGTGGAACTGAGCTCTGAGCATAAGAAGAACTGCAGGGCCTACTTCCAGTTCATGTGCAAGAACCATCAGAGGAGGAAGCCTGACATGGCTTGGAGGATCGCCATCACCTGGGGCATCCCTTGCTTCTGGGCCGTAGCTGTATCCTTTCTGCTGCTCTTTGAAGTCTGCTGCTCAGGAAGAGGAGGCGGCGCAGGAACCTTTTCCCTGCTCCCTATCCTGACAGGTGCTGTTGCGGAGCCATCCATCGTCCCACTGCAAGTTGATATTTTCCTTTCAGGACCCCCCTACTTCTTGGACACAGTGACCACTAAGTAGAATTACCTTGACATCACTTGTGAAACGTGGTTCCTGGGGTGATGAGTGTGGGTGTGCAAGGTTGTGGAGTGTCCACCTGTGGGATCCACACCCATCTCCCGTCTCTCTGTAGGGCATAGGGCACGTTGTTCCACTCCTGTCCACTGGTTCTGGGACTTTGAACGGGGAGCATCCAGCCTCAGCGTGGACACCAGGAGCCTTAACTTTCTCGGCTGTTTGTCAGGTCACAACTGCTCAGAGTCGAACAGGATTGCTGAGGTGTGGTTGCTTTGGGCCTGAACACAGTTAGCAATTCACTTTGGGATTCTTGGCTGCTGGCTCACCTTGCTCGGATTGCCAGCGGATTGTCGGCCAAGATGTGTGGGATGATCGCCTGAAGTAGTACCCTGGTCAGGAAGGTTCTTCCATGAGAGTAACTGACAGAAACGTGTGGAGATGGGGTCTGAAGGTGGGCCCTGAAGGGACACTCATGTGATACTACAGGGACACTGTCCTTTCCCAAATGGGGATGCTCAGACTCATGCAAGCTGGCTGTGGAGCCTGAGTTTGGGTCGTGCTTGTAGCAGGTGACCTCCTGAGACTGTTTATTTGGGGACTTGGTGTGTCCGTGAGTGAAGCAAGTCTCCATTAAATCAGCTGAGGTGGCAGCACCAGAGTCCAGGTGATACTACTAGAGGCAGTGTGTATTAAGTATCTTTGTCAGAATCATCCTTTGTGGGTCCTTTCATCCCCTGGCCTCCTGCTGCTCACTGAGTTTGAGATTGCCTGGGCACTTCACTCCCGCCCCTTACCCAGGGAAGGCCTATCATTGAAAAGCTGTCCTCTCCGGGGTCCCAGTGCACCTGTGTGCTGACTTTGGGATCTTCTGTGAATTTCCACATTCACCACTCAGTGTCTCACAACCACCAAACATGCTGCGCTGGAAGCGGCTTCAGGCTGCCTTGGGAACATACGGAAGAGTTCGTGGAGAAGGTGAACAGGGAGCCCCAAGGGCAGGACATGGTGCCTACTGTCGCCATCCCCGACATTGCTGGCCTCGGTCGTCTTCACCTCCTGAAACACCTATGCTCGTTGTTTGCATCTGTGTCCCCGTGCTGAGCATGTGTGTGTATACACACGTGTGCTTATTTATGCTGGCTGTGATTGTGTGTGTGTGTGTGTGTGTGTGTGTGTGTGTGTGTGTGTGTGTCCGGCCCAGGGCAGAGGCAGAGATGAAGGTGGCAGGAGAGGAGGTGCTGAGCAACCAGAAGAGGAGTCATGAGGCGACCAGGCTGAAGGTGGTCTGTCGCCTCATCTCTGCATTGACCCTGCCCAGGATGGGAACAAGGAAAGGATGGCCAGTGATAACTCCAGACTGTGGCTCCAAATATCTGCAATTAGACCAGATACAAAACACGCTCATCAGTTCTACCGTGTTGTTGTGTGTGCTTGGATCAGGAAGAGGGTTTCATGGTCTAAGGATTCACACAGAGCAAATCACGTGGGGTGGGGCTTTGAAACCACTGCCTGTGGAGCCCTCCGTGTGTGGGGCCATGGGCTGGCCTCTGGAAATGAGGGACGTGGCTATGGCAAGATCTGGGATGGTGAGGCTAAGGTCCTGCCGAGATGGGCAGAGAGCTGAAGGAGAAAGAGTCATAGATTGCCTGCTGCACTGGAGATTGTTCCACACACATGTGAAAAGGAGAACTGGGAAGGTCCTGGGCCAGTGCTGCCCCGGATCAGCCCAGCAGCCAGCACACGCCCTCCCTGAGGGTGGCACACACTGGCACAATATGACACAAAACATGAGATGCGCTAAAGTATGCTGTATCTGCCAACCACAGGCATCCTAGGAGAGACATGGTCTGTAAGCAAGGCATGCCTCCAGGCACTTCCAGCCTGCCTCCCTGGCAGTGCCCAAAGCCGAGAAATGCGCAAGTGGGTTTCCCTGTGTGACCCTATCCGGGATATGCCTGTGAGGGAGGGAACAGAGAAAAGACAAGGGCGGTGGGTAAACTGCATGTCCTAAGGGACCTCAGGGGAGTGGAGACAGAGAAGCCCCTGGGGCAGTTCAGGGCCTGCTGGTTTTCAGGGTCCAGACTCTAGGCAGTAGCGGTCCTGCCAAAGATACCCAATGGTCTGTGCTGAAAGTTCTGATATGAATTCCTCCTTTTCTTTGGGGTCTTGCCCCTGGCTTGGGGGCCTGAGTGTCAAAGGTGCACGTCTGTACCTGAAGGAGGATTCTGGTAGTCTTGCTGGAGCAGAATCTCTGATTGCGTTGTAGGGGATCTGCACCCAGGTGACACAGAGGGATGCTGCCTTCCAGGTGACCGTCTTGGATATCCCTGGGCCCAACCGCGCACTGGCTTCCTTGGCACCGGTGCTGTGTAGGGAAGCAGGGATGCGTGACTGTAGGGAGTCCTACCTGGGCCTAATGAGAGCAACTGAAAGAGAGCCTTGGCATTTAGCAAATCACTGAGGCATGGGTGGTTCAAGCCCTCTTGGTCCATTTGAGATAGTAACGCTGCTTTCTGTCCAACGGAGGCATTAGCTCTAGGCCCAGAACCTACAGGTTCCCCAGGGCATCATCTGTTGGGGGACTCCCATATGCATGGGTAGTGTTAAACAGAAAGGAAGATGTGTAGGGATGCCACCTTACTTTGATGGCCTCCGGTTCCATTCTTGGTATCGGAAGAGACCCTGCATCCATGTGTACCTTCTTCACAACCTTGGATCAGAACCAGGCCTGTCACAGTCTCCGGGGGCTTTTGGAGGCTCAGGCGTTTCTGGCCTTTTCCTGCCACATGGAGAGAGCACATCGGGGCACAGGTAGATGGTGCACACAGAACGCTCCACAGATAGGAAGAACAGGGGGCCTCATTCAGAATGCTGGGGGCTGTAACGGGTGGTAGGCTACCAAGAGGGGCACAACATTGACACGGAATGACCTAGACAGGTGCACACCGAGAAAGAAGTTCTTCAAGTCAGCTGAGCTCAGAGGTCCTTGTTTTCTGGTCCCCTGAAGGAATGCACAGTCAATGGATCAGGCCAACGTGACTGGTACTGTGAAGCTGTCCAAGGTGATGGGAGAATGCAGAAGGCAGGCACATGTTATACAGCTGTTCATGGCAAGAACTTCCAATGCTGCCTGCTGCTCTGCAGGCCAGTCCCTATCAATAGCAAATGCCAAGGTTTTGGAACCTTTGAGGATAAGGCACAGAGTTAGAAGTGTAACATGACATAATCGATGAGCAAGTGAAAAAACAAGGACAGAAATGTGGATGCTTACCAACATTCATGTTCCTGGAAAAGAAAACTTGTACTTCGGAATATGGACAAGTTTCCTCTCAGCGATCTTACTGTGTGCATGCATATATTTGTGCACATGTGCACATAGAAATTTGAGTGCTTACCAAAACTAATGTCCCTGGAAAAGAAAGCTTGTACTTCTGCATATGGACAAGTTTCCTCCCAGGGATGTTACTGAGTACACGTGCATGTTTGTGCACATGTGCGTGCAGAAATTTGAGTGTCTACCAAAATTCAAGTTCCTGGAAAAGAAAGCTTTACTTCTGCATATGGACAGGTTTCCCCTCAGCGATGTTACTGTGTACACATGTATGTTTCTGCACATGTGCGTGTAGTAATCCCTGCTAGTTCACTTGTGAGTATGAACTACTGCAACTGACCTAGCCAGGTGATAGAAGTTGGACAGCGAAACCATGAAGTTCTTAGGGAACGGTACAGAGTCTCTGGCCAGCAGAAGCACTGAAGCCAGGGAATCGCTCCCCGTTTGCTCACTAAGAAAACACGTTCTAAGTAGAATCACAGTCGTGCACCTAGGATGCTTGGCAGAAAGGAGAGGCAGGAGGAAAGAGTCTGGGGATTGTGAAGACGAAAGTCGACTACATCTGCAGTATTATGAAAAGTAGAAAATGCACCTAATGAGCTGGGAGAACAAACGGTACTTAATTGAGTTATCTGAGAGGATTTCCATCCAAACAGCCAAAAGTGCCTCCTGGTTTCTTCTTGCTGCCTGTAGTAAAACATGAAGGGAATTTTTTTTTAATGTTTAAGATAAAGATTATTAAAACAGGGGACAAAACTTGCTGATTTGGGAAGTTTCCAGTCTTTTAAGATGACATTAATAAAATAATAAATTTTCCCAAAGAACAAGCAAGGCAGACAAGGGAATTCACAAAGGGCAGTAACAAAATAGTAATCTTGACACATCTTCAATATATTTGTAAAGAAAACAAAGTGTCATTGTGTGAACAAAATATAGAGGGATCAAAAGAAAAACAGAGGAAGCTCCTGAAAGAACTCAACTCACTATTAACTATCTTTGATTTGCAGGCACAGAAACTGACTCATGTTAATTCGAAGAAGCAAAGCCCTGATGTTATTATCTCTTCTTTTTTCCTTTTTTCTTTTTCTTTTTTTGTGAAAAGTTAGGAAATTTAGGCTGGAGAGGGAAGAAGAGGATAGAGACTTCAAGTGCCTTTAAGGAGGAGGAGGAAAGAGAGGGGGTTGGAGATTTGATTGTGTTATTTGAACAGCATTGGTGAAGCTCAAACAAGAGAGGTAGCAAGCCATGCACGCCTGCGGGAAGAGCATTTCCAGAAGAACAGCACTTGCAGTCTTGGGATCGGGAAGAAATGGAATTTGATGGGGGAAAACCAAGGCCAGTGTTGTCAAAAAGAGTACATTAGTGGGGAAAAAAGTAGAGTAGAAGACAGAGAATGGAAGAGAGGAAGCAGTCAGGGACCATATTGCGGGAACCTTTTAATTTGGCAATAAATACAACTTGTAGTCCTTAGGAGCATACTTCACAGCAACTAACAGCAACAGTGTTGATAATACTAAGCAACAATAAAAGCACGTAACTAAAACATTTCGTATTTTTTACTATAGAAATCGAAGAAAGGAGATACAAATGCAATAGTCTGCATATTTATTTATACAGAGAGTTTTCACGTGAGACCAGAACACACACACACTCTTTACACAACTAAAAGTGGTTTCAGCTGACACTTAGCAAAGTGCTTTGGCCCAAATAAACTAACCAGAAAGGCCTAGTAAAGAATTCAAAGTGCAAATAAATCAATCAGGCTCTGAGTAAATAAACACAATTTATTTGAATTTGAATTTACACTCATGAAATTACCTAAAATGGAGACAACAGATTCACTACAGCTTCATCATCTGTAGTCCTTCCTCTTCAGGTCTGAGAAGGATGCTAACCGCTTGGTGATGATCTCTTTCCAGCATTTTGTGAAAGCTTAGAGGACTTAAAGAAACTGAGGCCTGGGGAGAGTGGCGAGAGACAAAGAGGAGGAGAAAGGAAGAGGAAACGGAGAGTTGCTCCTGGCATAGGTCTACAGACAGGATCCCAGCTTCCTGGAATGGTGCACAGAGATTGCTAGGTATCCGTGCCAGAAGTGGAGAAGGGGTGACATTCAACTGCAGGAGGAGACTCAACTCCAAGAACCTACAGAGGCAGCCAAGTGTGCTGATGTTCAGGAACCGATACTTAGAGGGTACCCCACAGGTCTGTGAAAGAGCCCTTGGAGACCGCAAGAAAGAAGGTTTCCACAAGTATAATCACAGATTAGATGGTTGGATACATTAGAGGAAGGGTAACTCTATGACCTGATAATTACTGAAATACATGAGACAATTCTTGCACATCAGACTGTGTCAAGAAAGACGGAAACTCAATCAGTTTGATACAATGGGAAATTACACACGCAAAGAATTAGCTGTTAACTGTACTACATTTGTGTCCAAGGCAAGATAAGATACAGAACCGAAATCTTCACATGGTCAACTCGGGTAAGACACATGTAACTGCAAAATGGGAGCAAGAGTTCCAAAAAGGCTTTAATCACCCTGGACTATTTTTATCCACTATATTTACGATTCTTGGACAACTCCACTGTAGCTTAAGGGTAAGAGAACTCAATTTAGCCCAATTCAAAAGCTGAACAGATTTCCTCTGTTTGATCCTTTTCAGCTACAACTATGGGTCCAGCGCCAATCAAAGTGGACGTCAAGGCTCTTTTTCCTTTGGGAATTTTAACTTGCTTTGCTACTGTGTCTGACACAGATATGCCGACCTCACTGTGACTACAGGCCAGCCAAATGGGAAAGGGGACAGAATGAATCAAATTCCCCTTTTGATCACTCAACAGGAGGTCCACAGGCACCAGGTCTCATTAACGATCTCTGCTTCTCCAACTGCAGTCAGTGCTACACAGGGCCTGCTTCATGCTTGCCAGGGTCTCTCACCAAACACAGGCATTTTAACGGCTGGCTTCCTTGAGATGTCCCTGGGCTAGGTGAAAGCACTATGAGACAGTGTTCCTTCTCCCTTGGCTCTGTGCCTGCAGTGAATGTATGCCTCTTCCTCAGCTGGGACACGAAGCCACAGCTCTTCACTGATTAAATCCCGTGTCTGGTCCAAACTCACATCGTAGCTTCTCCATCAACCTCCACTGCACGCTTTCAGAGCCAGGTTATCTTAGATCAGCCCAAGAGGCACTTCAGAAAGTGACATTCAAATCTGGCTATATAGCTGATACTGAGATCTGCAAGGCATGAAAACACTTCAAAATTACGTTGCTAAAACACTCTATAGATTATATGTATAGGAGAGCTTTCGAACTTACAAGTAACATCAAATACCAAAATAGGTTCTTACTTTTCCTTTCTCCACTTCTCTCATTCTCTCTCTCTCACACACACATGCACACATCCTTTTTACATGTTAAGACAATTACACGAAAAACAGATCATAGATTTTTAAATAGCATCTCAATATGAAGATCAAACAAAACTGTACTTCCTCTATTTAAAACAAAATCACATAAATTACCCATCGGTTTCCCTATATTTGATATTATTGAATAATGCTATAAGTTGATCTTTTTGTTTTTAATGGGATTTTTAACTTTGACTGAAATACTTGCTTCAGACTTACTGAAGGCAGAATTAACTATTATTTTTCTTTTTTTGACCTCCTCCTTTTAGATTTGGGGGGTGATGATTCAAAATCAGATGTGTTCACAGTAATGGATGCAACTCCCAACAATCCTGGCTGAAGGGGTTCCAGTGATACCTGAATAACAATTTTTGTTCCAGGAGACAATCCTTCTAGCTGCTTAGGCTTCTTAAACATTTGATGACACTGGGTCTTGTGCTCCCTCTCCTCTTTGGAAGTTAAAAACTGTAGCCGACATTTGGAACACTGGTGAAAACTCTTTTCCCAGTGCCCTCGATGATGACGTCTGTATGCTGTTGCAGTTTGAAAAATTTTGAGACAAAACGGGCAAAGTAAATTCTTGGTGTTACCATGGTATGCTCTGAAATGTGCATCCACATCTGCAAAAAATGATGATCTGTAACTGCAAACCTGGCATACGTAGGGCATTTCACCAGGCTTATGATTGTCTTTCATGTGCTCTAAGAGAACCTGATCTGTCTCAAAGGACAACTCACAGATGTGACAGACTGCGGAGGGCTCCTGGGCCGTGTGGACACTTTCAATGTGACACTGCAGCTGGAAAGGAGTAGGAAACTGGCGGAGGCAGTGCTGGCAGGTGGTGTGGGTTTTCCAGCTGTCACCTCTCTGCCTCTCAAGTTCCAAATGGTGCTTCATGTGATTCATAAACTTGACATTTTTTAGAACTTTCAAGCAGCTGAGGCATTTAAACGCCGTGTGGGTCTTCGGTTCTGGCGGCCCAACTCCTCCATGCTCGCCATAGTAGAAGTCACGAAGTAACACAATCAGATTTCCTTCTGTGGGATCACCAATTTTGTTTGGACTTGGCAAACTTGGAAAATCAGTTTTTGTCCGTCCACTTTCCCCTAAAGGTCTTACAGGCTTGCAATGAACACTGTCCTTTGGAAAAGGTGTTGGACAAGGTTCTCCATTCTGAACATGGCTTAGTGAGGTATGGACACGGTCTGGTGTGCTTTGCTGAGTGGTCTCTGTATGAAAAAAACGTGACGGGGAGAAACCTAAAGAATGTTCCCCTACAATGCCATCACTGAGTTTAGGCCTTCTGGGATTCCTGCGATTTGTTTCACAAGGGGAAACTCGCTTTGATACATGAGGACTTTTATTCATATCTCCTACAGAAACTGCTGTTTCTACTGGATGCTGCAATGAACTTGTGAAGGTAATCAAAGAAGAACATAACTCCTTCGAAAAGCCATCAGGCACTATTTGTGGTGAAAGATTTTTATAATCAGCTTGAGACGGAGGTTCAATAATAATAGGACTACCTGTTGATCTTGAGTCAGAGTCAGACACTGGCAAGACAGTCTTTGCTTCTGATGTAGGAGTCACATGACTAACAGGCTGTAATCTGTGAGCGTTACCTTTCCTGAAGTGACCACACCTTTTTCTCCTTGAATAAGAACCTGGGGTATCTCTGTTCAGTATGTTTGAAACGACTGGTTTTGAAGCTGAGCTCATCCCAACAAAGATCACGTCAGCATCTTCATTTCCATGTTCCACTCCAACCAAGATCACTTCATCATCATCATCATCATCTACTTGTTTGGTCTCTCCCTCCCTTTTCTGTACTTCTGGCTCTTGTTCTTCTTCACGTAACATACGTGGGAGTTCCATATTTTTAATACTTTCTTATTCTTACAGGGTGCGGTCACAAGTCCCAGTGCTTCCTTTATACAAACTGCCACCTAAGTATAAACATACTACAGATTAGTTAAGTACAGAAAAATGGGCTATTTGATTATCTCCAAAACTCTAGAGTACTTATACACACCCTTATCTTACAGACAAAGACACTGAGTGTCAACCAGACTCAATGACAGCTGAAAAAACTACGACTACAAGTCTCCATGGCTCTAGAATCATAGCTTTGTCGCATGTTCACTTTAACCTCTTCTACTTAAAAAAATAAAGAGGGGGAAAAAAAAAACAAAACACCACACTGATCATTACGTGAAATCACATGTAAAGGAGAGTATTTTTACAAAAGCATTGTTCTACAGCGTTTCGAAGCATGGACTTTGGAGTCATCGGAGATGAAGTTGGAATTCTAACTTAACCACACACCAGTTGCCTCTTCTTGGGCAAATTTGTAACTTTTAAATGTGTTTCTGTATCTTAAAGACAAACATGCTTATTTCTTAGACTTAAGGTTAACAGCTTTTTTAAAAGGCATCAGCTATTCAATGGCATCTTGTTTTGTAGTAAAAATGGAAGAAAATGGATCTTAAATGCACATTACAACTGATCCATAAATTCTAATTTCATAAATGTTAACAAACAAAATAGGTAGCAAATTCAAAGTATAATCTATATATTCCTAGTGAACAAACAGCATAATTCAATGTCAAGCACTTAATTCAGGCCTAGGAAACTGAGAATGAGCTCTCTGATAATCTCACCCCAATTCCACACAGATATATCCTAAATTTCTCCCTCTAATCCTGGCTAAACTTCAATCCAACAATGCTTCATCTTTATGCCACACGTCTCTTCCCCACATAGCAGGCAAAATGATGCCAGTCTTTCTCTCATACCAATATCAGACAGAGACATCACACACACACACACACACAGACACACACACACACCACACAAACACACACACACCTGATATCCCTTATGGATACAGGTGAAAGAGTCCTCAACAAAATACTGGCAAACAAAATCCAACAGCATATAAAAAAGACTGTACACTATGATCACATGCGATTTAGGGAGGTATGCAAAGTAGGTTCATTATAGGAAAGTCAATCAACATTATGCCATTTTAAAACAATAAAACAAATAACACATCTGCCTGCAGAAAAGGCATTTCCCTGAATCTAGCACCTTTTCATAACCGGGGTTAAAAGAACACTTAATAATTAAGAACAGAAGAGAACTTTCTCAATCAAAGGGCACCTGTAAAATGACCCACAGCTAACATCATACTAAAGAATGAAAAACTGAAAGCTTTCCCTCTAAGACTGGGAACAACACAAGGAAGTCTATTACACACTTTGGCTCAACATTATACTGGCAGTTCTATAACCAGAGCAATCAGGTAACAAAAGAGAATTGTTGCTGTAGTTTCAAAAAAAAAAAAAAAAAAAAACGAAAAAACAAAAAACAATAAAAAACAAAAAACAGCCTTCAGAATGGAAAGGAAGAAGTCAAAGTATATTAGACATAAGATAATTTAGTATAGAAAATGTTAAAGAAACACAAGTATTAGAATTAATATAAAGCTTGCAGAATAGAAGACAAATATTTTAAAAGTCAACCACATTTTATACAGTAGCAACAAATGTTGTTAAGTAAATACTTGAATCTACACTAGCATTCAAAAGAATACTTAGGAAGTCAGAAAGAGAAAGACAATATATTCTTTTGAATGGCTGAGTAATACTCCACTGGGTATATGTACCACAGCTTTCTGATCCATTTATCTGTTGATGGACATCTAGGTTGTTCCATGTCCTGGCTATTATAAACAGTGTTCTCCATAGTGGCTGTACTAGATTGCATTCCCACCAACAGTGTAAGAGGGTTCCCTTTTCTCCACACCCTCTCCAGCATTATTGCTTGCAGACTTTATAGGAATAAATTCTAATGAGATGGATGAAACTGGAGCCGATTATACACAGTGAAGTGAGCCAGAGAAAAAACACCAACACAGTATACTAACACATATATATGGAATTTAGAAAGATGGTAATGATAACCCTGTATGAGAGACAGCAGAAGAGACAGAGATGTATAGAACAGATTTTTGGACTCTGAGGGAGCGGGAGAGGGTGGGATAATACGGGAGAATGGCACTGAAATATGTACACTATCATGTAAGATAGTCGCCAGTCTATGTTCGATGCAGGATACAGGATGCTTGGCGCTGGTGCACAGGGATGATCCAAAGAGATGATATGGGGTGGGCGGTGGGAGGGGGGTGAGGATTGGGAACTCATGTACACCTGTGGCGGATTCATGTCAATGTATGGCAAAACCAACACAGTGTTGTAAAATAAAACATAGTAAAAATAAAAATTAAAAAAAAGAGAGAGAAAGACAAATATCGTATGGTATCACTTACATGGACTCTAAAATATGCCACAAATAAGCTGATCTATGAAAGAGAAACAGACTCACAGACATAGAGAGCAGACTATGTGATTCCCAAGAGGGAAAGGTACGGCAGGCACAGATTGGGAGCTGGTGATTAGCAGATGCAAAGCATAATACATACAATAGACAAACAAGAGCGTACTGTATAGCACAAGGAACTATATTCATAATTTGAGATAAACAGTCATGGAAAAGGGTATGAAAGAAATTGTGTGTGCATATGTGTGTGTTTACATATGAAGGAAAGGAAAGGGCAACTGTTGGCAAGCACGTACAGAAACTGGATCCTTGTGTGTTACGGATAGATTTTAAAATGGTGCAACTGCTACCGAAAACAGTTTAAAGGCTCCTCGAAAAATTAAAGAACTAGAGCTGACACATGATTCAGCAATTCCACCTCAGGATATAAATTCAAAAGAAGTTAACATGGGGTCTTGGGATATCTGCAGAGCCGTGCTCACAGCAGCACGAAGCACAACAACTAAGAGGTGGAAGCATCGAAATGTCCATCAAATGTGATATATACACACAATGAAATATTATTTAGCCATATAGAGAAAATTCTGTCACATGCTACAGCATGCATGATCATTTCAGACATCAAGCCAAATGCAATAAGCCAGTCGTACAAAAAGACAAATACTGTAAGTTTCTACTTGCATGAAATAGCTAACACAGTCAAGCAATAGAAAGGAAACAAAAAAGAATGATGGAGTCCATGGTCTAGGTCAACGGGCAAGAAAAGAGGAGTTGCAGTTTGTTTAATGGGACAAGTGATGGGTACAGAGTTTCGATTTTGCAAGCTGTAAAGGTGTAGAGATCTGCATCATAACAATGTGATAAGGAATTCCCTGGTAGTTCAGAGGTTAGGACTCCACAGTGTCCTATCAGGGGCCTGGGAACTGTCATTCAAGCTGCACAACACAGCTAAAACAATGACAACAACAACAAATCAACACTGTGACTATGTGTGTGTATATGTCTTAGTCACTCAGTTGTGCCCAACGTTGCATCCCCATGGACTAAAGTTCACCACGTTCCCTTCTCCATCAGATTTGCAGTGGGTTGCCATTTCTTTCTCCAAAAGGCTGATGAAAGTGTGCAAAATACTTAGCATGCAAAAATGGTTAAAATGGTAAAAATTTAACTTAGATGTTTTCTAAAACAATTAAAAACAGAAAAGCATTTAATAACCAGGAAAAGAATTTGAATAGACATTTCCAACTCTTTGCAATCCCATGGACTGTAGCCTACCAGGCTCCTCCGTTCATGGGTTTTCCAGGCAAGAGTGCTGGAGTGGATTACCATTTCCTTCTCAAGGCGATCTTCCCCACCCAGGAATTGATGCCAGGTCTCCTACCTTGCAGGCAGACATTTGAATATTTGAAATTCACCTGTGGCCTTGACAAGAGTGGCTTTATAGGAAAATGAGAGAACTCGAGATAACAAAGTCTAGGAACAACTCTGCAGAGGTCTGTAACAAGCAAATATGAAATAAAAGCAGCAGAAGCAGGATGTGTCACCAAAAGATGGATTTGTAACGACAGGTCACATTATAGTCAGTCAGTTTGCTGATGGGAACCATCCAGAGAAACAGAAACCTTAATCCAGGGCAAAGAGGAGACTTGCTAGAACTTCAAGAAATGAGTAGGTCTAGAACTGAGTAGATCAAAATTGAGTACATCAGGCCAGAGAGCACACAAGCTGGAGAAGGCAATGGAAACCCAAACCAGTACTCTTGCCTGGAATATCCCACAGACGGAGGAGCCTGGTAGGCCGCAGTCCATGTGGTTTCGAAGGGTCGGACACGACTGAGCGACTTCACTCTCATGCACTGGAGAAGGAAATGGCAACCCACTCCAGCGTTCTTGCCTGGAGAATCCCAGATAAGGGAGAGCCTTGTGTGTGGCTGTCCATGAGACTGCAGAGTCGGACACGACTGAAGTGGTTAGCAGCAGTAGCAGCACACAAGAAGGGTACACAAGCCAAATAATTTGCTCACATTGACAGAGCTGAGATCATATAAAAAAAAGGCTCGCATAGTGGATTAATGGGTATGGTAACCAGCCTTCAAGTGAATTCAATCTCCTAATATTCCCACCCCTGTGTAGTTCTCTCTCAATCTATCACAGGGTAGACCTGAGAGACTAAGCAAATACACAAGTGAAGATGTGTAACATCTCAAAAAAGACTCTGCACTTTATCATGGGTGCAAGCGCTTTCCTGAATCACTCATTCTGAGAAAAGACAGCAGCCTCCACAAGAGAAGCCCCTTGGAGAGGCCCACAGAAGGAGGAACTGAGGCTTCAAGAGTACAGACAAGTGAGAGAGCTTAGATTCAACAAGCTAAGTCTTCAGAGGTTGCCAAGCCAGACAAAAGCTTGACTACTAACTACCTCAGGGGAGATCCTAAGTCAAGAGATAACAAGTGGTATGTTCTTTCAAACTATTCCATTTTGAGATCATAGGTACAACACAAACATTTCAAGTTTTAATACCATTCACATCATGCTTACACACAGAACAGTTCTCCTATAAATATAGCAAAAATCAAAACACACACACACACACACACACACACACACACTCACCCAATCCAAAGCACCGAAACACAGGAGTTGCCTAGCAGCCCAGTGGTTTGGTTAGGACTCAGCCCTCTCACTGCCAGGATCCTGTGTTCGATCCCTGGCTGGGGAACTAATGTCCTATGAAGCCACATGTTGTGACCAAAACAAAACATGCTGTGAAGTCAAAGCTGTACCAGCAAGATAAGTATACAACACAGCTGTAAGCACAAGTGGCTGGGCATAGAGCTTCCTATGATCTTGTTTACTCGCATGAAATGAACTCAGATGGTGCCTCACCCCCATCCAGTGGAGCTGACTTACTTAATGAAGAAAAGCCCTTAAGGGTACAGAAATGAGAAAGCAATCTCACGTGAACATGTTAAATCACAGGATATTTTCTCTGAATGTACCACTGGATTCATTCATTCATTTGGCCATGCTGTTTGGCTTGTGGGGTCCCAGTACCCTGACCAGAAATTGAATCCAGACCACTGTAGTGAAAGCCCAGAATCCTAATCAGCAGGCCACCAGGGAACCCCCACACCTGCATTGCTTTGCTTTGCCAGCTAAAACCTTAGGATATGTGCATTGCCCCATTTTAGCCTCACCAAGTGGTAGGAGTCAGCTCTACACAGCTTAAGACCCATGGTGTTCTTACTTTTTTTCTTTCAAGAAGGCAGGCGAAAGCAAGTCACGATGCCTGTTTTTAAGCTTGCCACTCAGAAAGCTGCAAACCTGAAACCATGATGGCCCTGAAGTCAGTACCCGCAATCAGGGTCAGGTAATCCCCAATCAGGAATACTCTCTCTCAACAGCAACGTGTCAGCCGACGAATGAAAGGAGAAAAATGCAAAGTAAGAAAGCCACACCTTTGTCCCTGTTGTAAAGATGTCTGTCACCTTACCTCAGGGGCCCACTGAACTCCTGAGCGCTTGAGACCTCCCAGGCAGTACACGGTCACATCCTGGGGACAAGCAGAGGAAACGGCCAGGGTGAGTCCCCTGTTCTGGGAACATTCTATCCCCCCAGGACCTACCTGGTCCTACCCTACGGATGCTGACCAGGCGTCTCACACTCAACCAGACCAAGTGATTGAACTCCTTTGCCCTGAGCTTCTGCCTCCCACCTCCCTTCTCTCAGTAACAAACAAACAAATACCTCATCTGCCAACTTCCAGAACCAAAGGCCTGAATCTCGGGGCCCCCAGGGACGGGGCAGCCCTGGAGTCTGAGGAGAGGCAGAGGAAACAGGAAAACGACTAAAGCACCAGGGCAGTGAAGAGGCTGCTAGATAGATGTTTTTTTTGGTTTTTGTTTTTGTTTTTTTCTGCTCCTGCCTGACTGTGCCTGGGTACAGAACCGGTTTGGGCTGTGAAGATTTGTGCGTCTGTGTTTAAATACATTAGGTTCCACAGGAGAGCTGGGGGTGGTGCCAGGGGCCAGGGGCCTAAGAGGCCCTTTCCGCGAGCTGGCTTGTCCCGCCCCTGGGCAGGAAAGCTGCTGGAGAGCAGAGCCCGCCCAGACTAGAGAGGGGAGAGGGCGAAAGGAGCCTGAAGCCTGTGGATCCTGCCGCAAGCTCTCACCGCCCTCACCAGCTGCCCCGCCGAGCAAGGCCTCGTGCGAGTGGGGACCCGAGAAACCCTCCCTTTAGCCGTCAGGCACTGCTTTGGCTGAACCACGCTCCAGTCCTTACCGGTCCCCACTGAGGGAGGAGACAGAACTGCTGGCAGCTCACCTGCCCTAGGCAGTTCCAAGATTAACCCCGAGGAGTCGAGCCTGCAGGGACGAGGCCTCCTCACGTCTGGGGCGCCGCCTCAGCTCCCCCTACAGGCGTGCGGGCTGCCTCCGATGATTGGCTGCCACGTGTCGGCACCTGCTATCGGATTGGCCACGAGGCCGAGTTGGGCGCATGCGCGCGCGATGAGCCCGCCCCACACCCCCTCCCCCCATAAAAGCAGCCGCTGTAGGCGTGGTCAGGCTGAATCTGAATGTCAAGGATCTTGGGTCAAGATTGCTCAGCTCACCAAACGCGAAGAAAGAAAAAACAGATGGCACAGTCGCCAGGGCTCAGGGCTGAGAACGGCCTCCGAGTCTACCAGGGGAGTCCAGTGATGGTGACCGGCACTCACAGCCCTCAGGGGTGACCTCCCTTAAGCCAGTTCTTTGCTTAAGGAACTTGACTGTACAGTGGATCTTGGCGCCCCTCCTCTTGGAATTCCATTTCAATCAAGGCAGGGCAGCCTGCCCCTGTTTTTGCACTGTCTATTGTGAGCTGAGAATGAGCTTTACTTTTTCTTCTTCTTCTTCTTTTTAATTTTAGAGCTTTACACTTTTAATGGCTGAGGAAAACCGAAAAGACTTTTCTTTTCTGACGTGAAAATTGTGTGTAATTCAGTTTTCGGAGTCCTTAAAGGTGGAAGAGGGACTTGCCAGCTTCTTTGGTTATCCTCGATGCCTGAAAACTTAATTAATTGCCAATGGTCATATTCGCAAAGCCTAACATATTTCTTTTTTGGCCCTTTACAGAGTGTTTTTTAAATGCTCTGTTCTGCTGGAAGTCTCCTGGTAGTCATATGGGAGAATAAAGTTTTGGTTTTGTTACAATATTTCTTTTCTTTTTTTTTTTAATACCTTTTCTTTATTTTCCTCAACTCATGTTATTCCCCCCCCAGTGTTTTTTTTTAAATGTTAATATCTTTAATTCTTACATGCGTTCCCAAACATGACCCCCCCTCCCACCTCCTTCCCCTCAACATCTCTCTGGGTCATCCCCATGCACCAGCCCCAAGCATGCTGCACCCTACGTCAGACATGGACTGGTGATTCAATTCTTACATGATAGTATACATGTTAGAATTCCCATTCTCCCAAATCATCCCACCCTCTCCCTCTCCCTCTGAGTCCAAAAGTCCGTTATACACATCTGTGTCTTTTTTCCTGTCTTGCATACAGGGTCGTCACTGCCATCTTCCTAAATTCCATATATATGTGTTAGTATACTGTATTGGTGTTTTTCTTTCTGGCTTACTTCACTCTGTATAATTGGCTCCAGTTTCATCCATCTCATCAGAACTGACTCAAATGAATTCTTTTTAACGGCTAGTAATACTCCATTGTGTATATGTACCACAGCTTTCTTATCCATTCATCTGCTGATGGACATCTAGGTTGTTTCCATGTCCTGGCTATTACAAACAGAGCTGCGATGAACATTGGGGTACATGTGTCTATTTCAATTCTGGTTTCCTCAGTGTGGATGCCCAGCAGTGGGATTGCTGGGTCATAAGGTAGTTCTATTGGCAATTTCTTAAGGAATCTCCACACTGTTCTCCATAGTGGCTGTACTAGTTTTCATTCCCACCAACAGTGTAGGAGGGTTCCCTTTTCTCCACTTCTCCATTATATTCATTTTTCATTCTTTACTAATTTCATTCCTTCATATCACTATAAGTTTCCTTTAATGGAAGCAATGAAATAACATCAAAGAAAGTACCTCTGTTGGTAGTTTTAACAGGTAACATGTTAGAAGGTATATGCTCAACTACAAATATGTTGTATATATACAGTAAATACCACTTTAAGTAGCTTCAGAACTTGTATCTGGTTTCAAGTCACTAGGAAGGTTTGTTGAACATCCAATATTCTAATCTCCAGCTGTTCTCAACTTCAAAAAGATACAACTTTTTCAATAATTTGTTATCTCAAGTTTAAACTCCGATTTAGCCACATATATGAACATGCTTTCTAGGTCACATGATTGAATCTGACCCATTGCCAAAAAGTGAAAATTTTGGAATACCTTTCTCAAAAGAGAGATGTTGTTTTCTTCTTCCAGAGAGACTGGTAGTGCAGCCGATCTTTGAACAGTTTGTCGGTTTTTGTTAACTCCATAAAGATTAAGCTGTCGAATTAACCTCTTCATGCTCTTGGTTTCAAATTTTCTGAAAGGCTCCTTTCTTTCCAAGACTTCTTTCCTGAAGAGTTCTTCATTGAGCACTCTACATGTGCCTGTCTCGTCCCACCAAATAGACTCAAACTGATCACTTTCCACTATATTCCAAAGTTTTCGAGGAAATGTGAGTGAAAGAAAATCATTCACATCATCTGTTTCAGAGACAGAATATGTGTAGTGTGGCCTTTTGATCACCAGATCCTCAGCCAAAGGCTGAAAAGCATATTCTTCAATCATAGATCTCAAAACTGAGTCCCCAGTTGTATAATCATACCAGTAAGATCGAATGGAGGTTTCTGAACCAGTGGACTCACCTTTAGGAGGTCCATCTTGAATTTCTGAAGAAATATGTGCCATCTCAGGGAAATCTTTCTTCAGATAATGTTCTCATTTGTCTGCTTTTACACAATGCAACTTCAAATGATGTTTGGCTGGCCTACAGAGAGAAACTCTCTGGACAATCACAGAGATCCCCCCAGTCAAACAGCTGTGACATCACAAAATCACTGGTCTCCTAGCAATCGAAGGTTAGTTGTGACATGACAAAGTCACTGGTCTCCTAGCAACTGAAGGGTAATGTTCAACCAAGTGTTTACTTCAGCATCAACTTAAAATACAGACTGCTGGCAGAAATAGTAACCAAAACCATGAAGCATGCAAAAATCTCATTAGTCAATTTGGCCTTTTTTTGGGGGGGGGGTCAGGGGGGGTTCCTGTGTTTGGGATGGTCTTTCTCTTTCTGGCAGTTTGTGGTTCCTCTTTATTGTGGAGGTTCCTCCCTGTGGCTGGGGGTGGACGAGGGGCTTGTCAGGTTTCCTGGTTAGGGAAGCTTGTGTCAGTGTCCCGGTGGGTGGAGCTGCATCTCTTCTCTCTGGAGGGCAATGAAGTGTCCAGTAGTGAGGTTTGAGATGTCTATGGGTTTGCTGTTTGGGCAACCTGTGTATTGAAGCTCCAGGTTCTGTTCCTGTGTTGCTGGAGAATTGGCATGGTATGTCTTCCTGTGGAACTTGTTGGCTCTTGGTCGTGCTTGGTTTCAATGTAGGTGTGGAGCTTTTTTAGAAGATTTCCTTTTTTTTAAAAAAATAAATTTATTATTTTAATTGTAGGGTAATTACTTTACATTATTGTAATGATTTTGCCGTACATTAACATATGTCCGCCACAGGTGTACACACGTTCCCTTTCCTGAACCCCTTCCCTTCTGCCAACCCGTACCATCCCTCTGGGTCGTCCCAGTGCACCAGCCCCAAGCATCCAGTATCATGCATTGAACCTGGGCTGGAGACCCATTTCATATGTGATATTATACATGTTTCAATGCCATTCTCCCAAAACATCCCACCCTCTCACTCTCCCACAGAGTGCAAAAGACTGTTCTATACATCTGTGTCTCTTTTGCTATCTCGCATACAGGGTTATCGAAAACTCACATCAATAAATCTACTTTATTTCTGAAATAAAAGTGATTTATCATCCTTCTATGCACACATTCTTAATATTCAGTACTGTTACCCTAGCATATATGGTCTACTTGCTTCTGTGCAAACAAATTTATGAATTGACTGTGGGTTTCAGTGTGGAGGGCGGGGGGAAGTGCTTATTGTAGGACGAAGCAAGGTGTCTTAGCAGCTGGTGCTTCAAAGACACAAATCCCCAAATACTTTCAGGGGGACTATTTTAATGGCTGAGTGAGGGTGGAACATGGGGTCTGTGATCAATATTGGGACATTCTACTAATGGCCTATTAGTGAGGATATTGGGAGTCCACATCATTGACCGTCTAGTTCCAACTATGCACTTACATTTCAGCCTGGTTTGGGCTTTAGCATCTCTAAAATTGTTCACAGGATATTGCTCCGAATGTCAGCGATGGTCCTTGCTGCTGCTGCTGCTAATTCACTTCAGTCGTGTCCGACTCTGTGAGATCCCAAAGATGGCAGCCCACCAGGCTCCCCCATCCCTGGGATTCTCCAGGCAGAACACTGGAGTGGGTTGCCATTTCCTTCTCCACGCTGGCCCTTGAGGAGGGACTAAAGACCCTTGAGTTTGATTAGTGGCTAAATCATTATTATTGTCTATCACTTGATTGTTTTCCTTAGTTCCTGTCTTTTCTAGCTTCTCTGATTAAAATTCCTTTTGAACATGAGGAGGTCTACAATCTCCTACCTCTCTCTCTCGATTTCCAGGCTTTTCAATCTTAAGAAGGGACTGCTTAGTACAATAAAGGAAAACAAGTCTTGGACTTAGAGCTCGATCTTAAATATGACAGAAAATCTCAGTGCAGGTTCCGTTTCTTTTTCAGGTTTCCCAGCTCTTGGAGTGATTAAGTCAGCAACAACTTTGGCTCTTTCCTGTTGAGATGGAGCATGGAGGTGGAAATAATTCTAAAATCTAGGCTTGCTATCAACAGTTTATGATATGAAAACATATCTCTATTTTATATATATTATATATATATGTCTATGTTAGTATTTTGTCATTAAACTGGACAAACATTTGAAAATTGGTCTATATTTATGAAAAGGAGAGAGGTGAGTGATATAAAAGAGTCCTCATATGTTACATGCAGCCAAGGAAACATATTTTGAAGTATTTCAACTTACATAATATTCAACAATCGAGTAGAATTTGAATCATTCTACATTTGGGTTTTATTGTTTTCCCATTTCTATTACACCTAACATGAATTAAAAGCTAATGTTTATTACAATTCTCTTTCCGAAAGCTATGACTTGCACGTAATCTAGATGCACATCAGCAGATGAAAATATAAGGAAGTTGTGCTATATATTCAAATATAATATTACTTAGCTACAGAAAAACACATGTTTGTGTCACTTTTGGTAAGGCAGTTCAACCTGCAGCCTATTATTCAGAGCAAAAAAAAAAGTTAGAAAGAGAAAGGCAAATATTGTTTATTAATGCGTACAAATGGGATTTAGGAAGACAGTAACAATGATTCTGCATGAAGGCCAGTAAAAAAGATCCACATATAAAGAACAGACTCTGAGACTCAATGGGAGAGTTCAAGGATGGGATGATTGGAGAAATTAGCATTGAAACAGGTACATTACCATACATAAAAGAGATGACCAGTGCAAGTTCAATGCATGAAAGATGCATCCAACCCTTGTGCTGTGGACGAACCCAGAAGCGTGGGGTAATAAATGAGGTTTGAGTTGTGTTCAGGATAGGGGGACGCATGTATCCATGCGGCTGATTCATGTTGATGTATATGTCAAAAACTATCACAGTAATACACAATAATTCTATTCCAATTAAATCATTTTTTAAAAGAAATATGAAGAAATACAAAAAGAATGCATTCAGAAATAGCAGGGACATGCTCCAGAATACAACCTCAACAGTTGTTTCATATCTCTTCCAGAAAGCGGGCTTAGGAGGGGCAGAACATGTGTGCTGGTATAACAGCTGAAAGTCGAAGAAGATAAGCTTGAGATTGCAACTATGCAGTTGCAGCATGACCTCAGTATCATAGTGTAAATAGTGAAAGACGCATGCGGCACAATGCAAGCTTAGTAGATCGGCATGACAACTGTGGAGCTTAGGCTGAGTAGGAGTTCAATGCATGCACTTGAGCATCCTTTCAGGAGTGACGGTACGTATGTTTCAGAGTGAAGATAAAGAGATGCAGCAAAAGTGCTCTAAAATGGTGGACAAATACTTGTAAGAAGGAAGGTTCAGAGTGGAAGCTCAGTATTTGCTATAGACTTAGACTTAAGTTGAAGACAGTAGGGAAGACCACTCGATGATTCAGGTTTGACCTAAATCAGATCCCTTATGATGGTACAGTGGACAAGAGAAAATATTTAAGGGATTAGGCATAATATAGTGTTTGAAGAACTACATTTGGAGGTTCATGACATTGTAGAGGAGGCAGTGATGAAGACCATCCCCAAGAACATGAATGCAAAAAGGCAAAATGGTTGTCTGAGGAGGCCTGACAAATAACTGAGAAAGGAATAGAAACAAAAGGCAAAGGAGAAAAGGGAAGATATACCCATATGAATAGAGTGCACCAAAGAATAGCAAAGAGCGATAAGAAAGCCTTCCTCGGTGATGAGTGCAAAAAATAGAGGAAAGCAACAGAATGGGAAAGAGTAGAGATCTCTTCAAGAAAATTAGAGATACCAAGGGAACATTTCATGCAAAGGTGGATACAGTAAAGGACAGAGATTGTATGGACTGAACAGAAGCAGAAGATATTAAGAAGAGGTAGCAAAAATCTATACCACAAAGATTGAAGAACTATGCAGAAAAGATCTCCATGATCCAGATAATCATCATGATCTAATCACTCACCTAGAGCCAAACATCCTGGATGTGAGGTCAAGCGGGTCGCAAGAGGCATCAATAGAAAGAAAGCTAGCGGAGATAGAGAACTCCACTTGAGTGATTTCAAATCCTAATAGATAGTGAGTGCTATGAAAGTGCTGAACTCAATATGCAAGCAAATCTGGAAAACTCAGCAGTGGCTACAAGACTGGAAAAAATCAGTTGTTCCAGTATATGCATTTTAGAGCTTCTTCTCTGTAGTGGTGAAATGTGTTCCACACAGAGTTAGACAGGACTGAAGCAATCCTGTGCAAATAGTTGCACGATTTGTTTTTTTAACCAGTAGCAGCTTTTTTCCAATGAGAGTTAACTGTGAAAGTGGAGCAGCTGCTTGGCTTTGAGGGACACAGGTGGTGTCAAATGGGCAGGGTGCAGGGACACAGACTGACTACACCACAGGAGTTAGGGCCCTATCAGAGCCTTTTTTTTTTCTTTTTTGAGCCCTTGTATCCGGTGATAAGAAGGCGTCTTTGGCCAGTCTTCTCCCTAGTTCCACCTATTCGGCCACTCAGAAGGCTTCCTTGCCTGGGATCCTTCTCTGTCGTTCAATGGGTCAGCACATAGACCGAATTTCCTGGCTGGGGTCCTCCTGTGTAAATCAGTGCATCCGACACTTAAAGGAGCATCCTGAGTGGGATTCTACTCTAGTATGGTGCATCAGGCACTTAATGGATGACCCTGCGTGGTGTCCTGCTCTGCATTTCAGTGTGTTCAGCATTTGAAGGGTCAGCCTCATTATTGTAGTAACTACTGATGCTAGCATGTGGGAGAGAGAGGCTATGGTGATTGCTCCACCCCCGACATGTGACTCGGTGTTATGGCCTTGCTTTCATGGCTGCCTAGCTTTCCTCCACAGGCATACCCTACGACAGTGTCCTCCTTCAAACCCCCTCTCTCGATTTCTCCCCAGGAAACAGCAGCCCTCGCCATGAATTGCCACAAAGTCCCTAAACTGCAGCTGCCAGCCACGGGGCCTTTCAGGGGACTGATGTCCTTGTACGGGGTATGTATGGCTGCAGCAAGGACCCTCTGCTTCTCATTGCACCCAGCTTTCCACAGATCAGCTGTTTCACTCTCAGCTTTAAATGTCTATTCTACACTTCAGACGATTGACCCAATGTAGGATTGGACCACAGCTTCAGTTCCTTCCCCCACTCAGGGCAGATCCAGTCCTACTAACACTCCTGATTTTTCCCCCAGTTCTTTCCCCCGACTGAGTTTTGCGTGGTTCTATATATTCTTTGCCACTTGTCAGGTACTCCTGTCTACTTTCCAGTAATGTTCTGATTACTCTTCTGTGTCTGAAGGTGTATGCCTGATGTATCCATGGAGAGATGTACTCCACATCCACTTATAGCTCCACCATCTTGTTCTCTCATCTCACAAGAGTTTTAGAGCACAGAATCCACCGTGGTAGTAGGTGTGGCTATAAAATGTGAGTTCAGATATACTCTTGAGGGCAAGCTCAGTGATTTTAGCACAGCTGATCTAAAGCGTGGATTTAGTGTTGGCCAGACATATGCTTCAAATGTTAAGAAAATTATGTATGGTGTGCCAATTCTAGAGCACAAGGTCAGTGTTTGTGTACCATTTCCTGTAGAATGCAAGTTCACTTGTGGAAAGAGGTATGCTCCGCAATGCAACTGAGCAGTTTTAGACATCTTGTGGTAGAGTACATGCTCAATAGTGGCAGGAACTGTGCTCTAGTGTGCATTCAGCAGTGGCTGCACGCATGTTGCCAGTGCCAATGGGATGGCTTCAGACAGCCTGCTCTAAAGTGCAAGCACACTAGTGGCAGAACGTGTGCTCTGGATTGCGAGCTAAGCTGTTTCAGTACTTCCAGGCTAGAGCAGGGACGCAGAAGTGAGGCATGCAGGCTCCAAAGTGTCACACTCGCTCTAGAGCACAGATTTAGTAGTGGGGGGGGGAGAATCGGCAAAAGCACCATCTCAGGAGATGAAGCACGTGTTCTCGAAAGCCAAGATTCAGGATGTGAAGCATGCCTGCTCTAGATCATGGGTCTGTATTAAGAGGGGTATGCCTAAAGTGTGTTTCACTGTTGAGAGGCATGCTGAAGAGCTAAGTTCAGCAGATGTAGCATGCCTGCTCTACATGTGCTTCAGAGTGTTGTCTCAGGAGTTGGTGCCCTTGCTCAAGAGTGCAGACTGCAGAGGGACATGTTCTCTTGAAAGCTGGGTTTTTATTTTTGGTTGCATATCCAGAGATCCAATTCAGAAAATGTGATATACCTGCTCTGCCACACAAGCTCAGTAGCGGGAAGACAAGCCCTCAACAGTGCAAGCGCAAGGGTTGTGGCATATGTGTATGGTGACGCACGATCAATTGAGGCAGGACATATGAAGTATACACCAGGTCTGTAGTGGTGGCACGTCATCCACAGATAGACAGGTACACTACTCACAGCTTGCACAGTCTAGAGTGCTGGGTGACTAGCAGCAAAATGGCTGGTATAAAATGTCACGGGGGTAATTGTTGCACACACCTTCTCGAGCAATACCTCAAGGAAGTTAAGATAACACTTCAGAATTCAAGGTCAGTATTGGTCACACAGTTGATCTAGAATGACGGTTCACTCGTGGAGACGATATGTGTTTTAGAAAGCAGCCTCCTGGAGTAGGTGCTCCAGAGTGCAGGAAGAAGCGTGGGGAACATATGCAACAGACGGCAAGCCAAGTCATTGGCAATTTTCAGCTGCAGAGTGTAGGCTCACAGGTTTAAGCACTCAGGCCATCGAGCAAGATTAGTAGTAGTGGAACTCATGCTCTGTAACGCAGGCTCAGCAGTGATAAAGGAGTGTACCAGGGTGCAATATCAGTAGCTGAAGCATGAATATTTGGGGGCCTGGGCTTACAAGTGGCAAGACACAGGCTTCCGAGTCTGAAATTAGTAATGGCCACACATATGCTCTAGACCACATGCTCACTAGCTGTGCCATGCCTGCTTAGTGTAAGGACTCAGAAGTGACAAGTGTGCTGCAGTGCTAGGATTTATACTGCTGGGATGCATGATTCAGTGTGCAGTTGTGTAGTTCAGGCATTCTTACTCTACAGCACAGTCTCCGTAGTGTCAGAACATTGGCTCTTGAAGGCACACGCAGTCACGATGGAAGATATGCTTCTGAGTAAACCTCAGAAGCGCAAAACCCATGATGAAATGTGCTCACTCTGTATTCATGAGATCTGTACCCCCAGCTGCACGTTCAGTTACTTTGGCATGTGTGCACCTAGAGCATGTTCTCAGCAGAGCCCGGATGCCTGCACTTGAGCTCATGCTCAGGAGAGGTGTACCATGTCCTCCAGTGTTTAAAATCACTCTGTCTACAGGAGTTCTGGCTCAGTTGTGTCCAGAAGGAAACTTCAGAGTGCAAGTTCAGTAACTATTTAGGCACACCTGAACTACAGTGCAGGTTGAGTAGTGGCCTGACTTACCTATAAAGCAACAAGCTAATGATTGTGATGTTCATGCTTCAGAGTGAAAGTTCAGCCGGTGATGAACTCTTGTTCTGGAAGGCAATTTCAGTAGTGCAGGGATGCCGAATCCAGAGCGTAATACACCAAAAGTGTATGTGAGTTTACAACAGGCATGTTTTAGGGACAGGCTCAGTAGTGGTAGGCCATATCCTAAAGAACCCGGGTTTAGGAGTGATGGGATGTATGCTCTACTGTGCAGTCTCAGTGACAGCAATGCACTTGTTCTAAAGCTTGTTAATAGTCTCAATAGTGGCAGAAAGGGTGATCCAGATTGGAAACTAAGTAGCTCCTGCGAGCGTTCTCTAGATAGCGGCCTCAGTATCAACAAGCGCATATTCCAGAGGGCAAGCTCAGTGTTTGTAGCATGTATGGTTTGACATAAGAGAAGGAAATGGCAACTCACCCCAATATTCTTGCCTGGAGAATCCCGTGGACAGAGGGGCGTCGTGGGCTACTGTCCATAGGTTCGCAGGGAGTCGGATAAGACTAAAGCGACATAGCATGCATGCATGCATTGGAGAAGGAAGTGGCAACGCACTCCAGTATTCTTGCCCCAAGAATCCCAGGGACAGGGGAGCCTGGTGGGCTGGTAATCTATGTGGTCACACAGAGTCGGACACTACTGAAGTGACTTAGCAGCAGCAGCAGCAGTGGTTTCAAATCAGGGGTCAGTAACTCTGAAAAGCTTCTTGCATTTTCAGTCGTTGCCGCATGCCAGGTCCGGAGTGCAGATGCACGTGGTTGTGATACTTATGCTCTAGAGTTGTAATGTATGTGCCAGAGTGCAAGCTAAGTAGTGCACCTGTCCTAATTCAATTCTTAGTAAAAGCAGAATGCAAACTCGTGATTTCAACCTCAGTAGTTGCTGCATGCATCATCAGAAGTAGTGGTGCATACACTCATTTGATCTCTGGTTCCTCTGACTTGTCCAAAACCAGCTTGAACATCTGGAAGTTTATGGTTCGTGTATTGCTGAAGCTTGGCTTGGATATTTTTGTGCATTACTCTACTAGCGTGTGAGATGAGTGCAATTGTGCAGTAGTTTGAGCATTCTTTGGCATTGCCTTTGTTTGGGATTGGAATGAAAACTGACCTTTCCCAGTCCTGAGCCGCTGCTTAGTTTTTTAAATTTGCTGACATATTGAGTGAAGCACTTCCGCAGCATAATCGTTTAGGATTTCAAATAGCTCAACTGGAATTCTATCACTTCCACTCACTTTGTTCATAGTGATGCATCTTAAGGCCCACTTGACTTCACATTCCAAGTATCTGGATGTAGGTGAGTGATCACATCGTCATGATTATTTGGGTTGTGAAGATCTTTGATGTACAGTTCTTCTGTGTGTTCTTTGCCACCTCGTCTTAATACCTATTGCTTCTGTTAGGTCCGTACCATTTATGTCCCTAATAGTGCCCATCTTTGCATGAAATGCCCCCTTGGTATCTCCGGTTTTCTTGAAGAAATCTTTAGTCTTCCCCATTGCATTGCTTTGCTTTATTGCTTTGCTTTATTTCTTGGCACTGATCACCGAGGAAGGCTTTCTTCTCTCTCCTTGGAACTCTGTGTTCAGATGGCTATATCTTTCCTCCTCTCCTTTGGCTTCATTTCTCTTCATTTCACAGCTAATTGTAAGGCCTCCTCCGGCAGCCATTTTGCCTTTTTGCGTGTCTTTTTTCTTGGGAATGGTCTTGATCCCTGTCTCCTGTACAATGTCATGAACCTCCGTCCATAGTTCATCAGGCATTCTATCAGATCTAGTCCCTTACATGTATTTCTCACTTACACTGTGTAATCATAAGGGATTTGAGATAGGTCATTCCTGAATGGTTTAGTGGTTTGTTCCTGCTTTCTTCAATTTAAGTCTGAATTTGGCAATACAGATTTCATGATCTGAGCTGCAGTCAGCCTCTGGTCTTGTTTTATGCTGTCTAGGAAGAGTAAGCGTCTTTTCATTTCATGGCTGCAGTCACTATCTTCAGTGATTTTGGAGCCTCCCCCCCCCCAAAAAAAAAAAAAAAAAAACAGTCTGCCACCATTTCCACTGTTTTCCCATCTATTTGTCATGAACTGATGGGACAGGATGCCATCTCAGGTTTCCTTATTTAGAGCTTTAAGCCTACTTCTTCACTTTCCTCTTTCACTTTCATCAAGAGACTCTTCAGTTCCTCTTTAGTTTCAGCCATAAAGGGGGTGTCATCTACATATCTGAAGTTTTTGACATTTCTCCTGGCAGTCTTGATTCCTGTTTGCATTTCTTCCAACCACACATTTCTCTGCATAGAAGTTAAATAAGCAGAGTGACAATATATACCCTTGAGGTGCTGGTTTTCCTATTTGGAACCAGTCTGTTATTCAATGTCCAGTTCTAACTGTTGCTTCCTGAACTGTATACAGGCTTCTCAAGAGGCAGATCTGGTGGTGTGGTACTACCGTCTCTTTCAGAATTTTCCACAGTTTATTTTGATCCGTACACTCAAAGGCTTTGGCATACTCAATAAAGCAGAACTAGATGTTTTTCTGGAACTTGCTTGCTTTTTTGTGAAGATCCAGCAGATGTTGGGAATTTGATCTTTGGTTCCTCTGTATTTTCTAAAACAAGATTGAATATCTGGAAGTTCATGGTTCACATATTGCTGAAGCCTGGCTTGGAGAATTTTGAGCATTTCTTTGTTAGCATGTGAGATGAGTAAAATTGCATGGTAGTTTGAGCATTCGTTGGCATTGCCTTTTTCGAGACTGGAATGACAACTGACCATTTCCAACTGAGCCACAGCTGAGATTTTCAAATTTCTTGTCTTATTGAGTACATCACTTTCACAGCATCGTCTTCGAGGATTTGAAGTAGCTCATCTGGAATCGAAGCCGTAATAGAGCCTTCTAAGTCCCTAATGGACACTGCATGGACTCTCAGAACAAGTGAGATCAACAGCCATCCTCTTTAACAACAACAACAGAAAGTTCTCTCAACAAGAAAACTTACACAAGCCACTGGTCCCACCACATTCACTTGGAGGAGACCACCCAATTAATAGCAATGATGGCCCTCGGGTGTGCAGAAAATAGACCTCGAAGACAGTCATCGAAACAACATGAAAAGGCAGAGACATATCCAGCAGATGAAGGAATACAATGAAAATCAACAAACCAGTGAAAGAGGAGGAGGTAGGAAGTCTACAGGAAAAACAGTTCAGCACAAAAATAGTCAATGTCTTGGAAACAAATGGATCGACAGATAAATAGATTTCAGGCATGGATTCAGAAGATGAAAGGGGTGTTTTAAATGGACCTGGAAGAAATCATGAGTAGTCAATCAATAATGAGCGATGACATAACTGAGATAGAAATCACTCTGGACAACAGGAACAGTACTGTAACTGAGGCAGAAGAAAGACTAAGTGAGCTGGAAGTTCGGATATGGCAAATAAATGAAGCAGAGCAGGAAAAAAAAAAGCAAGAGAGAAATGAAGACAATCACAGAGACCTATGGGACAATGTTAAATGCCCCCATATTTAAATCATAGGTTTCTCAGAGAAAGAAGACAAAAGAAAAGGGCATGAGAAAATATTTGAGGAGGAAATAGTTAAAAACATCCCTGAAATGGGAAAAAAAAAAAAAAAAAAAACCAGACACCTAAGATGAAAAATCCCAGTGTGTCCCACAGGGGTAAAATCAAGACACAACATGTCAAAACACACATTAATCAAAATGAAAACAAACAAATAAATATAGAGAATGAACAAATATTCAAGGTAACAAAGGAATCACAACAAATAACATAGAAGGGAATCCCCATAAGGATAACAGCTGATCTTACTATAGAAACTCTTCAGCTTAGAAGGGAATGGCAGGATGTACCTAAAGTGCTGAGAGGCAAAAGCCTAAAGCCAAAATTACTCTATCCAACAAGGATAGTATTCTCATTCAAAAGACAAAACAAGAGCTTTACAGACAAACAAAAGCAGTTAGTGTTTAGAACCACCAAACCAGCACTTCAGCAAATGCTGAAGGATCTTTTCTAGATAGGAAACAGAAAAGCTTATAAAAACAAAGCCACAAAATATATAGTAAATGGTAAGAAGATCATACTTATCAACAACTACTTTAAACAGAAATGGGCTAAATGCTCCAACGAAAAGGCAAAGACTGGGTGAATGCATACAAGAATATACTGTCTGCAAGAAAACCACCTCATACCTAGGGACACATGCAGCCTGAAAGTGATGGCCAGGAAAAAGCTATCTTGTGAAAATGGAGAGCAAAATTGGGAGGAGCGATATTCATATCAGATAAATGGACTTTACCTAAAGACCACTATAGGAGACAAAGAAAGTTGCATTACAGAACATTCAAGGCATCAATCCAAGAAGAAGCTACATGCACCCAATGTAGGAGCACCTCAATACAAGAGGCAAATGCCAACAACTAGTAGAGCAGAAATAGACACTAACCAATAGTATTGGGTGATTTTAATACTTCACTCATAACATGAACAGATCATCCAGACAGAAAATGAAATAAGGGAAACTCAGGTTTTAGAAGATACATTAGACCAGTTTGAGCTAATTGATATCTAGAGGTCATCCCACCGCCAAAGAACAGATTTCACCTGTTTCTCCTTTTTTTCTCCTTTTTCTCACGTGCAAATGGAACATTATCTTAGGACAGATCACACCCAAGGTTAGATCACATCTAACCTTAATAAACTTCAAGATATTATACTATTTGCAAGCATAGTTTCTGATCACAATGTTGTTCGATCAGATATCAACCACAGGAAAACGACAACAACAAAAACAACTAGAGGAAACACAAAAAATTTGGAGGCTAAAACCCCCAAAATTCACATTTGAATTCAACAAAATCCAAAACTTTTATGAAAAAACAAACAAACAAACAAACCTCTGCCAAAGTAGTCATAGGTGGAACATACCTCAACATAATGAAAGCCAAATATGACAAAACCATTGTAAACATTATTGTCAATAATGAAAAGCTGAAAAAATTTCCTTAAAAGTCAGCACGAAGACAATGTGCCCACACTCATCAGTACTCGTTCTGGGAATTCTAGCCACAGTTTTCAAAGAAGAAAAAGATATGAACAGAATCCTCATTTGAAAAGAAGAGGTATAACTGTCTATTTGCACATGCTATTACCCTTTACAAAGAAAACCCAAGAGATGCCACCAGAAAATTCCTGGAGTTTATCAATGAATACAGTAAACGTGCAGGGTATAAAACTAATACACAGAAACCCTTATAGTCCTACACATTCACAATGAAAAATCAGAAAGAGAAATGAAGGAACAATCCTGTTCCCCATTGCAATGAAAGGAATAAAACAACTAGAAATAAGTTTGCATAAAGAGACAAAGGACGTCCCCGATGGCTCAATTGGTAAAGAAGCTGCCTGCAATGCAGGAGACTCCTGTTTGGTTCCTGGGTCACGAAGACCCCCTGAAGAAGGGATAGGCTAGGCACTATGGTGTTCTTGGGCTTCCCTTGTGGCCCCAGCTGGTGACAAATCCTCCTGCAATGTGTGAGACCTGCATTTGAGGACTGGGTTGGGAAGATCCTCTGGAGAAGGGAAGGCTACCCATTCCAGTATTCTGGCGTGGAGAATTTCAAATTCCATACACTGTATAGCCCACGGGATTGCTAAGAGTCAGACGTGACTGAGCAACTTTCACTTTCCCAGAAGGATGAAAGAAAGCACTGAGGAAAGAAATCAAAACATATATAGATGGAGACAGATATCATGTTCTTGGATTGGACTAACTGATAGAGTTAAAATCAATATACCAGCCAAAACAATCAATAGATTCAATACAATACCTCTCAAACTACCGACAGTATTTTTCATAAACTAGAACAAATTATTTTACGATCTGCATGGAAACACATAAGACCTCGAAGAGCCAAAGCAGTTTTGAGAAAGAAGAATGGAACGAGAGGAGTCAAATTTTCTAGCTTCAGACTACACTACGAAGATATCAAGAGAGTATGAAACTTGCACAAATGTAGAAATATAGACCAATGGAAAACAAATATGAAGTCCAATGATAGATTCCTGCCCCCATTATCTTTGACGATGCAGGCAAAAATGTGCAACAGAAAAAGACATTTTCTTCAAAAAAGTGTTATGGGAAAAGTGGACAGCTCTGTGTAGAAGCTAGAACGCTATCTAACATCATGTTCAAAAATAAACTCAAAATGGATTACAGGTGGAAAAGTAAGACCAGAAAATATACCACCCTCAGAGTACAATATAGGTATAACCACCACAAAATAAGTCACAGCAAGGTCCTCTGTGGCCCATTGCCTAAAGGAAATAAAAATGTTTGAAAAAAGGAACCTAATTAAACTCTATAGCTTTTGTACATTGAAGGAAACTATAACTAAGGTGAATATGTAGCTTCAGAATTGGGAGAAAATAAGAGCAACTCTGAGTGAACTCCAGGAGTTGGCGATGGACAGGGAGGCCTGGCGGGCTGTGATTCATGGTGTCAGTTCTAATGAGTGGGAAGAGCACGAAACCTATTACACAGAATGAAGGAACTAAGAAAGAGAGAGACAAAACTGTATATTAATGCACAGATGTGGAATTTAGAAAGATGGGCTCTACACAGGCAAGGAGAAGAGACAAGGATCTCAAGAACAGACGTTTGACTCAGTGGGAGAAGGTGAAGGTGGGATGCCTTGAGAAAAGCGCACTTAAATGGGTACGGTACCATATGTAAAAAATAGAAGACCAGTGTGAGGTTTTACAACATGGGTGATATGGGATACCCATGTCACAACTTCTGAACTTGCAATCTAATGCACGCATCAGCCACCAAGGAGCCCTCATTCTAGTGCACGTCGTGCACATTCTGAGCTTGCCGCCTCCAGCTCTCCTTTTACCCCTTCTGACATCACGATCCAGGGTAGGCTGTGGTAACTGCTGAATTTGCACTTTAGGGGAGGCATCACAAACTTACTAAGCCCGCATTCTAGTGCAAGCATGCTGCGTCTTGAACCGGAACTCTGGAGCAGGCATCTTGCCACTGATAATACTGTTCATCATCAGCTAGTGTTTCGCTGTCATGACATGTTCCCATTGCTTCTTCATCTCTGGTCATCACTCTGTGTCGCTTACCACCATCCAGTGTTCCTCTCAGTTCTGTAACCTGTTTCGAGTGCTTGTTCAACTCACTCCGGGACAAACATATCTAGTATTCAGTGCTGTGACAGGTTCAGTGTTTCTTCATCCTCCCCTAGTTAAACACAACAGTAGTTTACCACCCTTAGTGTTTCATTTTGTGACGGGCTTCTATCCACTCCAGGTCTAACACACTCAGTAGATTATCATCATCCAATGTCTTAACTGCGGAACATCCCACAAGTCTTCTTCATGCACCCCATGTCAAACGTACCCAGTAGCTTATCACTATCCCATGTTTCAGTGCAGAGAGATGATTCAAGCGTTTCTTCATTTCCTCCAGGTAAAGCATACTCAGCAGTTTGTCACCAGTGTTTCACCTGAGACGTGATTCTTCTTCATTTATGTAGTTGGCTGTGCTGGGTCTCAGTTGTGTCACGTAAGATAGTCCTTGAGACAAGCCAACTCTAACCATGGCATGAAGTCTCGGGAGTGTGAGAACTTCAGTATTTGCAGCTATGCAGGTTTACTTACTCTGTAGCATATGGGATGTTCCTTTCCCAATCGGGGATTGAACCTTCATCCCCTACACTACAAGGTGGATGCTTAACCGCTGGACCACCAGGAGAGGCCCTGTGACATGCTCTAAGTGCCTGCTTTTACGCCTCATATGAAAGAGACACATTGCTTGATGGGAACATATCAGCATCCAGGGTTGCAAAGATTGGACATGCTTCAGGAACTTCTTCATCCACACTGGTCAAATACAAGCAGGTGTTTATCACAATGTAGTGCCATTCCATGTGCTTCTTCGTTGATTACTGGCTGAACGTGTCCAGTAGATTATCATCGTCTACTGTTTCAGTGCAGTGACACCTCGAGTTATTCTTCATGCACCCTGGGTCAAACACATCCTGTTGTGTATCTCCCTCCAGTGTTGCACTGCTGTGACATGCTTTCAGTGTTTCTCCATCCACCCCAGGTCAAACATACTAAGTCGCTTATTATCCACACTTCAGAGAGGAGGTTCAGCCACATCTTTCTCCACCCCAGGTAAAATAGCCTCACCAGCTTATCCCTTGCTGCTTTTCACTGCTGTCACAAGTTCAAGTGCATCTTTATCAAACACACCAGCCGTTTATCACCATCCAGCACTTCCAAGCTGTGACACAAACTGCTGTATCATCCAGACTGGAAAAATACATCCGGTACTTTACTAAAGTCAGTGTTTCAGTGCTATGACGTGATTCAAGTGCCTATTCATCCACTCTCTGCAAAAACACAGTCTGTAGTTTATCACCATGCAGTGCTCAGTGCCTTGACAGAGGACATGCTCCGAATGCTTCTTTGTCCACCTGGTGTCAAATACTCAATAGTTTTCCAACATCTGTATCTCAGTACTGTGAATCACTGTGTATGCTCCTTTGTCAATCCTGGCCCGTCACTCCTTGGAGTTTACCACCCTTCAGTGCTTCAGTGCTGTAATATGCTTCATGTGCTTCATCTTCTCCTGAAAAACATACTCATTAGTGTATCATCATCCAATATTCAGTACAGTGATATGCTTCAAGTGCTTACTAGTCCACATCAGTTGAACATTCCCAGCATTTTATCATTAGCCAAGGTTTCAGGGCCGTAACTTGTGGCATTTAGTAGGCGCTTGTTTGATCCCCAGAGGTGAAACTCAACACCTGTTTTTTCGCCATTTATTCTATCAGTGCTGTGACATACTACAGTGCTTTCTTAACTGCTCTGGGTTAATACACACATCCGTTCTTTCAGTGCTGATTAATGCACAAGTGCTTCCGCAACTATCCTCTTTCAAATACATACAGTAGTTTTGGAACTCATGAAAATAAAACTCTTTCACAGTTTCCATTGTGTCCTGATTTATTTGCTATCAAGAGGTGGGACTGGATGACAGGATCTGAATTTATTGCATGTAGAGGTTTAAGTCAACGTTTTAAATCTCCACTTTCATCTCAGCAAAGAGCTCTAATCCCTCGTCTGCTTTCTGTCATGGGCATGTCTGAGTTTATTTATGTTTCTCCCAGCAATTTCGATTCCACTTTGCGCTTCATCCAGTCTGACATTTTGCGTGATATACTGTGCATGTAAGTTAAATAAGTGGCGTGACAACAAGACAGCCTTGACCTACTCTGTTACCAATTCTGAACAACTCCATTGTTCCTGTCTGATTCTGTTACTTCGTGACCTGCATACAGGTTTCTCAGGAGCCAGGTAAAGTGGTCTAGTATACCCACCTCTTTAAGAATTTTCCGCAATTTCTGTGACCCCCACAGTCAAATGCTTTAGCATAGTGAATGAAGCAGAAGTCGGTCATTTTCTGGAACTCCCTGCTTTTTCTATGATCCAATGAATGTTGGCAATTTGATCTCTGGTTCCTCTGCCTTTCGTAATCCAATTTGTACATTTGAAAGTTCTCAGTTCACATACTGTTGAAACCTAGATGGAGGCATTTGGAGCATTACCCAGCCAGCATATGAAGTGAGAACGACTGGGCAGCAGTTTGAGCATGCCTTCACAATGCCCTTTTTTGGGATCAGAGTAAATCTGACCTTTTCCTGTCCTGTGGTCATTGATGAGTTTTCCAAATGTCCTGGCACATTGAGTGCAGCATTTTAACAGCATTATCTTTTACAATTTGAAATAGCTGAGCTTCAAGTCTATCATCTTGACTAGCATTGTTTGTGGTATTTCTGCCTAAGATCCACTTGCCTTCACACCCCAGGTTGTCTGCTCTACGTGAGTGATCACACCATTATGGTTATGTGGGTGATTAAGCAGAGAAGGTGATGGCACCCCACTCCAATATTCTTGCCTGGAAAATCCCATGGACAGAGGAGCCTGGTAGTGAGCTGTCCATGGGGTCATGAAGAGCTGGACACGAGAGAAGCGACATAGCAGCAGCAGCAGCAGCAGCGGCAGCAGGTGATTAAGACCTTGCTTTGGTACAGCTCTTCTCGTGTACTCTTGCCAGCACTCCATCACATTTTCTCCTTCTGCTAGGTTCATACCCCTTCTGTCCTGGATTGTGCCCATGTCTCATGAAATATTCCCTTGCAGTCTCTCAGTTTCTGGGCAAGATTTCTCGTCTTTCCTATTCTATTGTTCCCTCTATTTCTTACTGGCATTAAATACACACAATATTATATCCCCATCCAGTGTGTAACTTTAGATATGCTTCAAGGGGTTTTTAATCCACTCCAGAAGAAATTAATGTGACAGCTATCACCATCCATTTTTTCTGTATTGTGACATGTTTTGAGCCTCCTCCATCCCCTCCAGGTAAAACACACCCTGTACATTTTCATCATTCGTTGATGCTGCGCTATTACCGGCCTGAAGGGTCCCTTTGTCTCATTTAGTCAAACACTCCCTGTCGTTTACCACTATCCAGGGTTCCAGTACTGTGGCATGCCTCATGTACTCCTTTATCCTCTCCATATAAAATATGGTAGGTAGCTTATCACAATTCCTGTTTCGGTTCTGTGCTGAGTTTAAAGTCCTTCTTTAGGCCATTCTAGATAAAACGCATTCAGAAGTTTATGATGGTCCCATGTTTTCGTCTGTGCCATGCTCTCAGTTTCTCCTCATTCAACATGTATCAAACAAACCCCGTAGTTTATCATCATCCAGTGTTTCAAGGCTGTTTCCTGCTCAACTGCTTCGTCATTCTCTGCAGAAAATACATAACCAATAATTTATCACAATCCAGTGTGTTAATTCTGGCATATGCTTCAAAAGATCCTTTGTCCACTCAAGGTTGAGCACACTCTTAGTTTATCACCATCCATTGATTCAGGGCTAGTACATACTTTCATTGATTTTTCAACTACCACAGCTCATCATACACAATGATTTACCATGATCCAGTTTCAGGGTTGTGACAGGCTCCTTGTGCTTCTTTCTATATACAAGATCAAACACAGACCATCTGAAGTGTGAACATACAGTGTTTCAGTCATGAAACCCACTTCAAGGGGTTCTTCACTTACTCCACAACAAATACACCATATAGGTTATCGACATTCATTGTTTCAATGTTGTAGCACATACTAATGGCTGCTTCACTAACTCCAAGTCAAACACCTTCAGTGGTTTGCCACTATCTTGGGTTTCAGATCTGTGACATGCTTCAAGAGCTCCTGAAACTACTCACGGTCAAAGGCACTCTGTAGATTTGTTGTTGCTGGCTGTTATAGGTTGTTCAGTCATTCAGTCATCTCCAACTCTCCAAATCCCATGGACTGCAGTATGTCACGCCTTCTTGCCCTTGACCATCTCCCGGAGCTTGTTCAAACTCAAATCCACTGGGTCGGTGATGCCATCCAAGTATCTGGTCCTCCATCGTCCCCTTCTTCTGCTCCAATCTTTGGCGGCATCAGAGTCTTTGCCAACGAGTTGACTCTTCACATCAGATAGCCATAATATTGGAGCTTCTGCCTCAGCATCAGCCCCTCCAGTGAATTTTCAGGATTGATGTCCTTTACAGTTGACTGGATTGATTTCCTTGCAGCCCAAGGGACTCACAAGGGTCTTCTCCAAGACTGTGGTTCAAAAGTATCAATTTCTTAATGTTCAGCCTTCTTTATGGCCTAACTTACATTGTCACATGACTGCTTAAAAAAACACAAATATAGCTCTGACTATATGGACGCTTCTTGGCAAACGGATGCCTCTGCTCTTTAACATGCAGTCTAGGTTTGTCACTGCTTTTCTTCCAAGAAACAAGTGTCATTTAATTTCATAGCTGCAGTCATCACCTGCCATGATTTTGGAGTCCAAGGAAACAGAAGTCTCACTGTTACCATTGTTTTCCCATCTATTTGCCATGAAATAATAGGACACGATGCTAGGATCTTAGTGTTTTGAATGTTGCGTCTTAAGCCAGCTTTTTCACTCTCCTCTTTCACCTGCATCAAGAGGCTCTTTAGTTATTCTTTGCTTGATGCTATATCGGTGGTGTCATCTGCATATCTGAAGTTATTAATATTTCTATTTTTCTCTTAATTTCAGCTTGTGTTTCCTCCAGCCCCGCATTTTCCAAGATGTGCTCTGCATATAAGTTAAATCAACAGGGTGACACATGTAGTAGTTTGTTTGTTTGTTTGTTTGTTTGTTTCCAATTTCAAACCATCTGTTCTTCTTTACCTGGTTCTCACTGGTTGTTTCTTGACCTGGATACAGGTCTCTCAGGAGGCATGTAGGTAGTCTGGTATTTCCATGTCTTTAAGAATTTTCTGCAGTTTGTTGTGATCCACACAGTGGATTTTTATCATACTCAATAAAGCAGAAATAGTTTTTTTTTTCAATAATATTCTTGCTTTTTCCATGATCCAATGGATGTTGCCAATTTGACCTCTGGTTTCTGTCTTTTCTAAATCCAGTTTGAACATTTGCAGCTTCTAGGTTAATGTGCTGTTAAAGTCTTGGCAGGAGAATTGTGAGCATGTCTTTGTTCGATTCACTTCAGCTGCTCAGTTGTGTATGACTGTTTGTGAGCCCATGGACTACAGCAAATCAGGCCTTCCTGTCCATCACCAACTCCCGCAGTTTACTGAAATTCATGTCCTTTGAGTCGGTGATACCAGCTAACTGTCTCATCCTCTGTCGTCTCCTTCTCCTCCTGCTTTCAATCTTGCCAAACATCAGGGTCTTTTCAAATGAGTCAGCTCTTCACATCAGTTGGCCAAAGTATTGGAGTTTCAGCTTTAACCTCAGTCCTTCTAATGAATATTCGTGATTGATCTCCTTTCGGATGGACTGGTTGGATCTCCTTGCCGTTCAAGGGACTCTCAAGAATCTCCTCCAACAACACAGTTCAAAAGCATCACTTCTTTGGTGCTCAGCTTTCTTTATAGTTCCACTGGTACATCCATACACGCCTACTGGAAAAATCATAATCTTAACTAGGTGGAGCTTTGTTGGCACATTAACATCTCTGCTTTTTAATATGCTGTCTCAGTTCAATTCAGTTCAGCCTGTCCGACTCTTTGCGCCCCCATGAATCGCCACAAGCCAAGCCTCCCTGTCCGTCACCAACTCTCTTAGTTCACTCAGACTCATGTCCATCGAGTCAGTGACGTCATCCAGCTATCTCAGTTGTTCATAAATTGTGTTCAAAGGAGTTAGTGCGTAAAATAATGGCCGTTGTGTGATATTTGGAACATCATGTGGTGTTGCCCTTCCTTGGATTTCAAACGAAAAACTGACCTTTTCCAGTCCTGCAGCCACTGCTGAGTTTCCCAAGTTTTCTGGCATACTGAGTGCAGCACTTCAACAATATCATCTTTTAAAATTTGAAATAGCTCAGCTGGTGTTCCATCACCTCCACTATCTTTGTTGGTAGTGATGCTTTCTAAGAGCCACTGGATTTCCCACTCCAAGATGTCTAACTGTAGGCGAGTGATCACCCCATCATGGTTATCTAGGTCATCGGGAACTTTTTGGATAGTTCTTCTATGTAATCATGCCAACACTCCTTAATATCTTCCACTTCTTTTAGGTTCACACATTTTCGGCCCTTTATTATACACATATGTGCATGAAATACTCCCTTGATACCACTTATTTTCCTGAAGAGATCTCTAGTCTTTCCCAGGCTCTCATTCCCACTCAGTAGTTTAGCAACATTTATTGTTTCATGGATGTGACATGCTTCCAGTGCTTCTTATTCCACTTGAATTCCTACACTCCCAGTAGTGTATCAGAATCCCTTGTGTCACCCCAGGGACCTGCTTTACCTGCTTCTTCGCAACCCCGGATCAAACACATTCAGTACTTTATCCCCGTAGAGTATTCAGTGCATTAACATGCGACACTTTCCGGTGTTTCCTTGTCACCTGGGACTAATCACCCAGTGGTATAAGTGCCATACTCTATTTTAGTGCCGTTACACAGGTCAAGTGCTTCATTTTCTGAGGCTAAAACACACTCCTCATCCAGTGTCTTAGTGCAGAGACATGCTTGAGGAGCGTCTTCATCCACCCAGTCAAACACTCCCAGGAGTTTTTCACCATCCAGTGTTCAAGTTCTGTGACATGCTTCAAGTGCTCCTTTGTGTACACGGGGTCAAAGACACCCAGTAGTGTGTCGTTATCCAATGTTTCAGTTATGCAACATGCTTCTGGGTTTCTTCATTCCCTCAGGTCATCACACCAAGTGGTTTCTCACTATCCAGTGTTTCAGGGTTACAGCATGCTTCCAGAGCTTCTTTTTCTCCCTGGGTCAAACATTCCAAGTCTCTTGCCCCGTCCACGTTTGAGTTCTGTGAAATGGATCATGTGCTTCCTGTCCACCCTGAATCAAGCACCCTCAACAGTTTGTCACCATCCAGTGTTTCATGTTGATGACAAGGTTCAGATACTTCCCCATGCACTCTGGGTCATACACACCCTGTTGTTTATCACCTGTTTCAGGTTTTTGACAAGCATCAATTGCTTCTTGCCCATCCTGGATCAAACACACCAGGAGTTTAGCATCATCCAATGTTTCCATACTGTAACATATTTCAAGAATTTTGCCACACACCACTGTTCAGAAGTACCCAACAGTTTATCAGCATCCCATGCCTCAGTTCGAGGACTTGCCTCAAGTGCTTCTTCACAACCCCAGACAAAACACACCCAGTGGATTATCACCATCCACTGTTTCAGTCCTGTAGCATGCTTCATGTGCTTCTTCATCCTCTCTAGGTGAAGCACATGCAGTAGCTTATGACCATTGAATGTTTCCATTTTATGGCAGATTCCAGGACGTTTCCATCCTCACCAGGCCAAACACACTCAAACATTAACACCATCCAATGTTTTACTGTGTGTGACATTCCTCAAGTCTTCCTCATTATCGCACGTCAAACACATCCATAACATTCACCACCTCCAGTTCCAATGCCAAGATCCACTTCAATGGTGTGTTCATTCTCCCCATTTAAAGGCATTCACTAGGCTATCACCATACAGTGTTGAAGTTCAGTGACATGCCTGCAGTGCTTCTCCGTCCATCCAATGTCAAGCCCAGCTGGTAGTTACTGACCATTTAACGTTTCATTGCATGGCATGCTTCAGTCAAATGTGCCCAAGATTATTTAAAAGAAAAAGGAAAAGAAACAAAAAGAAACCACTCTTTAAGGGGTGATCAGTTCAGTTGAGTCACTCAGGCATGTCCAGCTCTTTGTTATCCCATGAACCGCAGCAAGCCAGACCTCCCTGTCCATCATCAACTCACATGGGTAACCTAAACCCATGTCCATTGAGTCGGTGATACCATCCATCCATCTCACCTTCTGACGTCCCCTTCTCCTCCTGCCCTCAATCATTTCCAGCAACAAGATGCTTTCAAATGAGCCAGCTCTTCACATCACGGGGCCAAATTATTGGAGTTTCAGCTTCAACATCAGTCCTGTCAACGAACACTAAGGACTGATTTCTTTTAGGATGGACTGGTTGGATCTCCTAGCAGTCCAAGGGACTCTCAAGAGTCTTCTTAAACACCCAGTTCAAAAGCATCAATACTTCAGTGCTCAGCCTTCTTTATATTCCAAAACTTACATCCACACATGACTACTGGGAAAACCGTAGCGTTGACTAGATGGACCTTTCTTGACAAAGTAAAGCCTCTGTTTTTCAATATGAATATAATAATCAATAATAATCAATCATCAGCAATAGTCAATAATGATAATTAATCATCTAGGTTGGTCATAAGTTTCCTTCTAAGGACGAAGCGTCTTTTAATTTCATGGCTGCAGTCACCATCTGCAGCGATTTTGGAGCCCAGAAGTATAAAGTCATCTTCTGTTTCCACTGTTTCCCACCTATTTGCCATGATGTGGTGGCATCCGATGCCATGATCTTTGTTTTTTGAATGTTGAGCATTAAGCCAACTTATTCACTCTCTCGTGTCACTTTTATCAAGAGGCTCTTTAGTTCTTCACTTTCTGCCATAAGGCTGGTGTCATCGGCATATTTCAGATGATTGATATTTCTCTGTCAATCTTGTTTCCACCTTGAGATTCCTCCAGCCCAGTGTTTCTCGTTATGTAGTCTGTGTAGAAGTTAAATAAGCAAGGTGGCAATTATACAGCCTCGGGGTACTCCTTTTCCTTTTTGGAGCCAGTCTGTTGTTCTATTTCCAGTTCTAATTGTTGCTTCCTGACCTGCATACAAGTTTATCAAGAGGCAAGTCAGGTTGTCTGGTATTCCCTGAAATCTCTTTCAGAATTTCCCAAAGTTTATTGTGATCCACATAGTCAAAGTCTCAATAAAACCGAAGTAGATCTTTTGGAACTCTCTTGGTTTTTCAATGATGCAGCAGATGTTGGCAATTTGATCTTGGTTGCTCTGCCTTTTGGAAAACCAACTCGAATAGCTGGAAGTTCCTGGTTGCTGTATTGCTGAAGCATGGCTTGGATAATTTTGCCCAGTAATTTAGTAGCATATGAGATGAGTGCAACTGTGTACTAGTTGGAGAATTCTTTGGCATTGCCTTTCTTTGGGATTGGAGTGAAAACTGCCCCTTTCCAGTCCTGTGGCCAGTGCTGAATTTTCCACATTTGGTGCCATGTTAAGTGCAACCCTTTCATAGCATGGTCCTTTGGGATTTGAACTAGCTCAATTGGAATTCTATCCCCTCCACTAGCTTTCTTTGTAGTGATGCTTCCTAAGACCCACTTGAGTGTACATTCCTGGATGTCTGGTTCTAGGTGAATGATCACATCATCGTGATTATCTGCGTCATGACTATCTTTTATGTACAGTTCTTCTGTGTATTTTTGCTACCTCTTCTTAATATCTTCTGCTTCTGTTGGGCCCATACGACTTCTGTCCTTTATTCAGCCCATCTTTGCAAGAAATGTTTGCTTGGTATCTCTAAGTTTTTGAGGAGATCCCTAGTCTTTCGCATTCTATTGTTTCCTCTATTTCTTTAGTGCAGTGGGTGTGGCACAATTCAAAGGCTCTCTTCCCACTCAGGTCAGTCATCGTCAATAAGTGGTACCAACCAGTGTCCAGTGCTGTGACATATGACCAAGTTCAATTCTTCCTTAACGAAGTGACTAAATAAAACATCCCGGAGTTTATCAATACACAGTGTTCCATGGCTGCCCCTGGATTCGAGTACTTCCTCACCCACTCCAGGTTAACATAGTCCTTTATCACCATCCATTGCTTCAGTACACTGACAGTCTTCAAATGCTTCTACATTAATCCTAGTGTAAAACTTCTAGTAGTTATAAACGGCCAGTGTTTTACTTTGCAGCACGACCCAATGGCTTCTTCATGCGCACCCATACACCAACTCCGTAGTTTGTCGCCATCTAGTGTATACATGAAGTGACATGCTTCAAGAGCTTCCTCATCCACCCCAGATCTAGACAGTCAGTCTGTCGTCTCCATACAAGCGTTTCAGTGCTGTGACATGATTTGAAATGTTGTCTGTGCACACTGAGGCATACACAGCCAGCAGTTCACCATGCTCCAGTGTTTCAGGACTTTGATAAGATTAAATATGTTCTTGGTCCCACTAACGTCAATACACTCACCGTTTATACCCATCTTGTTTCACTGCTGTGACATAATGTCAACTGCTTCTTCATCCATTCCTGTGTCAAACGAACTCAGTAGCTTTTTCCCCATCTAGTGCTAGTGTTCAGTACTATGAAATGATTCTGAAGCCTCTGTGTCCATTCCGGCTCAAACATAGTCCATATTCTCAACCAGTGCTTCAGTGATGTCACATGCTTCAAGTGCTTTCTTCATTCACTCCATATCAAGTACATGCAGTCGTTCATAAGCATGCAATGTTTCAGTTGTGCGACATGCTTCAAATGGTTCTCTAATCCACTTGAGCTGAAACATACCCAGTAGCTTATGACCATTGGTGTTTCAGTGCTGCGACATGTTTCAAGTCCTTCTTCTTCTACGCCATGCTGAACGCATGCAATAGTTTATCACCATCAGTTGTTTCAGTTCTGTTACATTCTTCAAGTCTTGTTTCGTATACTCTGGTTCAAATACACCTAGAAGTTGTTCACCATCAACTGTTGAGTTCTGTGATCTGTTTCAATTGTTTCTGTACATACCAGTTCATAAACACGCATACATTTTTCTCCATATTGTGTTTTAGGGCTGTCATACGGTTAAATGAGTCCCGTTCTTACCCCAGGTCAAATACACCCAGTATTCATCAACATCCAGTCTTTCAGCTACGTGATACAGTTCAAGTGCTTCAGCATCCATTCTTGGAAGACACAGCCGATAATTTGTCAAATTCCAGTGCTTCAGTGCTGTGAATTTTTTAAGTGTTTCTGCATCCAAATAGCTCAGGCAAGACTAAGAGATTGTAACTATCACTGGTTCAGTTTTATGACATGGCTTAAGCGCATCTCCATCTACATTAGCTGGAACGCACTCAATAATTACCACCATGCTGTAACTCATAGGTAAAACATTCTTGGAACGTTTCTTTGTCTACTGTGGGTCAAGCACACCGAGGAGTTTTTCTCCAGTCAGTGTTTCAGTGCTGTGACAACTTTCACTGCTTCTTTGTGTACTACAGGTCAGCACACCAAGTGTCTTGTAACTACTAGCTTGCACTCTAGAGAACACACCTCTCTTCTACTGAGACTGAGATGTAGAGCATGCATCTCACCACTATTAAGACCCCATTCTAAGCACACATGCCACTTCTGCAGTGGCTAAACTCTCGAGGAAATGTGACAACACTATTGACCCTGAATTCTAGAACACACATCTTACCATTGCTGAATCAGTGTTCTACAGAAGGCTTAGCACAACTACTGAGCTTGCACTCTGAAAGTATCATCCTACCTCTACTGAGTCAACATTATATGCCATACATGTTCCAACTTCTGAGTTTGCACTATGGAATACACATTATGCCACTACTGAGCAAGCTCTAGTGTACACATGACAACGTACTGATCCCCACATCAAAGGGTAATGCTGAAAATTTGTCAAAGTACTGCACTCTTGTGCTCATTTCACATACTAAGCAAGATAAGGCTCAAAATCCTTTGTGCTAGGCTTCAAAGTATTTGAACCAAGAACTTCCAAATATATGCGATGGATTTAGAAAAGGCAGAGGAATGAGAGCTTATACTGCCCACGTTCATTGCCTCCTAGAGAAAGTAGGAAGTCAAGAGATACCTGGAATAACAAGCAAGTTGGACCTTGGAGTACATATGAAGTATGGCAAAGGCTAACAGAATTCCCTAAGAGAACTCACCATTCATAGAAAACACCCTCTTCCAACAACACAAGAGATGACTCTTGAGATGGTCAATGCTGAAATCAGATTGATTCGGTCCTTTGTAGCTGAAGATGGAGAAGCTCTATGCAATCAGAAAAAAAAAAAGAAAAACAAAAACACAAGACTGAGCAGTGAGATGGCTCAGATCAGGAATGCCTTAAAGAAAACTTCAGACTTAAGTTGAAGAAAGTATGGAAAACCACTAGACCATTTGGGTTGGCCAAAATCAGTCTCTTATGATTATGCAGTGGATGTGACAAATAGATTTGAGGGATTAGATCTTATAGACAGACTGCTTGGAGACTATGGACCAAGGGTCATGACATTCTGCATGAGACAATGAACAAAACCTACCCAAGAAAAAGAAATGCAAAAAGGCAAAAGGTTTTTCTGAGGAGGGCTTACAAATAACTTAGAAAAGAAGAGAAGCTAAAGGCATAGGAGAAAAAGAAAGATAATCCATTTGAATGCAGTTTTCTTAAGAATAGCATGGAGAGATAAGAAAAGCCTTCCTCAGGGATCAATGCAAAGAAGCAGAGAAACACAATAGGATGGCAAAGAACAGAGATTACCTCAGGAATGATACAGATACCAAGGGAACATTTCATGCAAAGATGGGCACAATAAAGGAGACAAAATATATGGACCTAACAGAAGCAGATATATTAAGAAGTGGTGGCAAGAATACACAGAAGAACTGAACTTAAAAAAAAAAAAAAGGAAGAAGAAAAAGAAGATCTTAATGACCCACATAACCGTGAAGGTGTCTTTACTCACCCAGAACCAGACATCCTGCAATGTGAAGTCAAGCAGCCCTTAGTACATAACTATGAATAAAGTTACTAGAGGTAATGTGTTTCCAGTTGTGGAATTTCAAGTCCTACCAGATTATGACATTACAATCCTGCACGCAATATGCCAGCGAATTTGAAAAGCTCGGCACTGGCCGCCGAACTTGGAAAGGTTAGTTTAAACTCCAATCATCAAGAAAAGCTAGGCCAAAGATTGTTTAAACTAACACACAATTGCACACATCTCACATGTAAGCACAGTCATGTTCAAAGTTCTTCAAGCTAGGCTTCAGCAGTACATGAACCGAGAACTTCCAGATGTTAAAGCTGGATTTAGAAAAGTCAGAGAAACCAGAGATCAAATTGTCAGCATCCATTGGATCAGAGAAAAAGCAAAGGAGTTCAAGAAAAACATCGACTTCTGATTTGGACTATGCCAAAGGTTTTGACTGTGGGGATGACAACAAGCTATGGGAAATTCCTGGAAAGATGCAAATACCAGACCTCTTTAGCTGCCTGCTGAGAAATCTGTAGGCATGTCAAGAAGCAACACTTGGACATAGAACAATGCGCTAGCTTCAAATTGGGAAAGGAGCACATCAAGGCTGTATATTGTCATGTGGCTTATTTAACTTATATTCAGCACGTCATGTGAAATGCCAGGCTGGATGAAGCCCAACTAGAATCAAGATTGCTTGGAGAACTATCAATAACCACAGATTTGCAGTTGACACCACATATATGACAGAAAGTGGAGAATAAATAAAGAGCGTATTGATGGAAAGAAAGAAGAGAGTGAAGAACCTTGCTTAAAACTCAATGTTGAAACCATGAAGATCATGGCATCTGGCCCCGTGACTTCACATCAAATAGGGAAATCACGGGGAAAAATGGAAACAGTGATAGACTTTATTTTCTCGGGCTCCAAAATCACTGCAGATGGTGAGGGCAGCTGCGGAATTAAAAGGTGCTAGATCCTATGAAGAAAAGCTGTAACCACCTAAAGAGCATATGCAAAAGCAGAGGCATTACTTTGCAATTAATGGTCTATCAGGTCATACCTATGGAGTTTTCATTACTCATGTATGGATGGGAGAGTTGGACTATACAGGAAGTTGCGCATGGAATCATTGATGATTTTGAACTGTGGTGTTGGAGAAGACTCTTGCGAGTCCCTTGGACTGCAAGGAGATCAAAGCAGTCAATCCTGATGGAAATCAGCCCTGAATATTCATTGGAAGTACTTTTGCTGCAGCTGAAACTCTGGTACTTTCGCCACCCGATGCAAAGAGCTAACTATAGGAAAAGACCCTGATGCTGGGAAAGCTTGAGTGCAGAAGGAGAAGAGCCTAGCAGACGATGAGATGGTTGGATGGTACAACTAATTTGAGGCACATGACTTTGAGCAAACTCTGGGAGTTAGTGATGGACAGTGAGGCGTGGTGTGCTGCATAATAAGGAACGTAACATGCCTTATTATGTTGCAGAGAGTTACTATGCCTGAGCAACAGAACAACAGCAGAATCAACCATTTCAGTAAGAAGTGAAGACACAACTTACAGGAAGATGCTCAGAGAAAAATAGAGAAACAATATCAATCCACTTCTCATGCAGCCATTTTTCCTCTTATTGAAACAAGGTTTTTCCATATTTAAATATGGCTTTCCTGAAGTATGTGAATTCTAACTTGTTTTTTCACCTCAGAGAGGTGTGTTGATGAAGTCACGATGCACAGAGAACATGGCCGTTCTCACAGATTCCCTTAATAAAATCATGATGTACTTAAGGAGCTGGGGCTATTTTTTCCATGGGAATAAATATTTTGATGAGGAACTCTTTAATTCTTTAGAAAATGTTAATTACCATAATCAAATTTGTTTGGAATATTTGTAGTCTTTCCTTTGGTATCAGAAGATACTGCAGCCCTGACAATAAGGCAGGGTTTTCCAACCAAAAGCCTGAAACAGAGCAGCTCACCACACTCTAAAAGCACATTAGAAAAGTGGTAATTTGCTATTCAAATCAGTGAGCATTATACCCAAGTGAAAGAATGGCTAAAAGAGCTTGAAGAACATCACTAGAGCCTGCTAAAGGAAATCAATATGGGATTAATGGTATGAAAGGTTAGAGTAGATGAAACTTGAATTATAGTAATGGAAAATATAGTAAAAGTTTCCTAGCATGTGGGCAGAATGAGAAGTCTCCTCAGAAACTAACACAAACAAAACAAATCTACACATTCTTTCAGAAAATCCAAATGGCTTCAGAATGAAATATAAAGGTGCAGGAGAGATAGCTAAGAGCTTAAGTGGATATATGGATACTCGAATTATTTGACCAACATGATGTTTCATAGGCTTTTCGGCATTCACACCACAAATGTGAACTCTGATGGCTGGGATACCCTTACCTCTCATCCTGCTGAACTATTGCCTAGAATATTTTTATTCTGTGATAGATTTCTTCTAATCAGTATCATTCTATCACGTTTTGAAAAATTAGTATTTTTGCACTTTCAACATGCAAATTATATTTGCTTGTTGCTAAATATATGTAACTAACTTCTCTGCTAAACTCACTGGTTTTTGTTTGTTTGTTTGTTTGTTTTTTGCCCTTTAAGGTCTTATTTATGAATTTATTTTTCCAGTTTATTTATTTTTTTCTTTAATTTTTATTTTTACTTTATTTTTCTTTACAACACTGTATTGGTTTTCCCATACATTGACATGAATATTTGTTATTGTTAAAACTGCATTTATTTTGGCAGGGCCAGGTAGTCATGGATGTTCAAGGGCTTTCTGTAGCTGAGGCAAGTGGTATGGTGCACTTCACTATGCTGCATAACCTTCCCATTGTGATGTTTCTTTTGCTGGAGAACACTGGCTCTAGTTTCGGCACATGAGCTCCTGAGCTGTGGCCCATGAGCTTAGTTACACTTCAGCATGTGGGATCTTCCCAGACAAGAATCACTGGGAGGCTGACTATTAATCGATGGATCACTAGGATAGTTCAACACAGACTATATAGGCTGGAAGGTTGATACCGTACATATGAAAGCCAAGAAGTACTTAAGTAGATACTGTTTTTCTTTGGAGTATTCTCCTGGTGGCTCATTGGTAAAGAGTACACTTCCCAATGTAGATGACCCAGGGTTGAGAAATCCCTGAGTTGGGAAGATAGATCTTCTGGAAGAGAGAATGAAAACCAGACTCAGTATTCTTGCCTGGGAAATCCCACGGGCAGAGGAGCCTGGTGGTCTATGGTCCATGGAGATGAAGAGACGGAAATGACTTAGCAGCTAATCATGACCACCACCACCGTGTTGTTTGGCAGATAAAGTAGGTAGTTTGTTTAAATGTCCTTGGCCTGCAATGACTGAAAATTAGTCAGTGCTTTTGATTATTAAAAGTATGCATGAGTAAAAGGCATTTTTATTTTACTGTGTGTAAAAATCCCTTTCAATGTTGACTGTAAATTGTTATAATGTATTGCCAGAGAATTTAGCCAGTCATTATATACATTAATTTGGTTCTCTTTTGAAGCCATGTCTCACAACAGCAAGTGATTTCGATTATGTTCTTGCTTTGGTATCCGTCTTGAATTGGGTTTTATTTATTTATTTATTTGAAAGCAGCATTTCAGTAGGTTTCAATAATTTATTTAATCATTTCATAGTTTCTACGAGAACAACTAGCTTCTAAAAAGGGAAATGACACTCCATTTCTCTTCTGATCTTATAGGGAAAAGAGAGTAATAAAGTTCATTGCTTTATGGTGGTTTTTTTTTTTTCAGGGTTAACATGCTCTTTCTAAGGAACACTTCCAAATTTCAAGGTTTTCAAGGATTTCTTAAAAATATATTTTGGTTTCTGGTCTGCTCATTCTCACAGTCGTGTCTGGTTCTTTGTGAGTGTCTGGAATATAGCCCGTCAAGCTCCTCTGTCCAAGGGGGTTCTTCAGGCAAGAATACTGGAGTGGGTTGTTAGGCCAGTCTTCCAGTGGCTCTCTCATAGCAGATGGATTGTTTGCTATCTAACCACCAGCGAAACCTAAAGAACCCTGGAGGGAGTGGCCTGTTGCTTCTCCAGAGCATCCTCCCAAACCAGAAATCAAACTGGGGTCTCCTGCATTGCATCAGATTCTTAGGCAGCTTACCTCCCAGGGAAGCCCTGGTTTCTGCTAAAAAGTGCCAATTGTCATTCCTTAGTATGTGGACTCACTGATCATATGTCATGATTAAATAGGAGACAACTTTCAGTACGAAGTTTGAAGAAAATTATGCCATAATGATAAAAATACCCAATAAATTATATATACTAAAATTAGGAGAAAAATAAAAATAAACTCAAGGACCATAGCCTGGGAAATGGTCTTCCGTACAGTTTAAAGAGGAGTGTTCTGAAGCTGTAGGGGCAGAGCCAGGACACAGAGAAAATTCTTTAAAGTTGAAAGTACATGAATGAAACATATCTCGTGGGAAAAGGATCCTGTTAACCACAAAATACAGGTCTGACAACAGTGATGTTAGTGTTTTCCTAGGCGAGAATCTGGAATCATTACACTTCTTAATTATCTTCACTAACTAGGAACACATAACTCCAAAGCACAGAAATGCACAATCTCATTTTCATATCCTGACTTCCCCAGAGGGTACACTGATGAAAGACAACTGCAACAGATTTTTACTTTCCCATTCCAGTGAATACCCAGTGACTCTCCTCCATGGTTAAAGCAGATGTACAATATGTGTTTCCCAGGTCAAAAATAGGCTGTCTAGCATAAAGTTCAAGCAAAACTATATCTAGCCAGAATGTTCACTAATACTTAGTAGGTGAAAAGGCCTTCCCTCAGTATGAAAATCAATTCTGAACATTTTATTTCTGAAGAGAAACTCTTTTCTGTTTCTTTGTTTACAGTCACTTTATTTATTTATATTGTACTTTACAATAGTGCATTGGTTTTGTCAGACACCAACATGAACCCTCCACGGGTGTAGACGTGTTCCCAATCCTAAACCCCCTCCCTCCGCCCTCCCCTTACCATCCCTCTGGGTCAACCCTGTGCAACAGTCCCAAGCATCCTCTCCTACACTGAAGCTAGACTGGTGATTCTTTTCTTATATGACATTATACATGTTTCAATGCCATTCTCGCAAATCATCCCACCCTCTCCTTTCCCACAGAGTCCAAACGACTGTTCTATTCATCTGTGTCTCTTTTGCTGTCTCGCATACAGGGCTATCGTTACCATCTTTCTAAATTCCCTATGTTTACAGTCACTTTAACTGTATTCCATCACTCCAAATTTGGATACACAGACTGGGGCCTCTACCTCTGCCACCAACAGTCCCTAGCTTCAGTTCCGTTCAGTTCAGTTCCGTTCAGTCACTCAGTTGTGTCTGACTCTTTGTGACCCCATGAAATGCAGCACGCCAGGCCTCCCTGTCCATCACCAACTCCCGAAGTTCACTCAGACTCACGTCCATCGAGTCAGCGATGCCATCCAGCCATCTCATCCTCTGTCGTCTCCTTCTCCGCCTGCCCCCAATCCCTCCCAGCATCAGAGTTCTTTTCCAATGAGTCAACTCTTCACATGAGGTGGCCAAACTACTGGAGTTTCCGCTTTAGCATCATTCCTTCCAAAGAAGTCCCAGGGCTGATCTCCTTCAGACTGGACTGGTTGAATCTCCTCGCAGTCCAAGGCACTCTCAAGAGTCTTCTCCAGCACCATAGTTCAAAAGCATCAATTCTTCGGTGCTCAGCTTTCTACACAGTCCAACTCGCATCCATACATGACCGCAGGAAACACCATAGCCTTGACTAGACGGACCTTAGTCGGTAAAGTAATGTTTCTGCTTTTGAACGTGCTATCTAGGTTAGTCATAACTTTTCTTTCAAGGAGTAAGTGTCTTTTAATTTCATGGCTGCAGTCACCATCTGCAGGGATTTTGGAGCCCCAAAAGTAAACTCTGACACTGTTTCCACTGTTTCCCCATCTATTTCCCATGAAGTGATGGGACCAGAAGCCATGATCTTCATTTTCTGAAAGGTGAGCTTTAAGCCAACTTTTTCACTCTCCTCTTTCACTTGCATCAAGAGGCTTTTTAGTTCCTCTTCACTTTCTGCCATAAGGGTGGTGTCATCTGCGTATCGGAGGTTCTTGAAATTTCTCCCGGTAATCTTGATTCCAGCTTGTGTTTCGTCCAGTCTAACATTTCTCATGATGTACTATGCATAGACGTTAAATAAGCAGGGTGACATTATACAGCCTGATGTACTCCTTTTCCTATTTGGAACCAGTCTGTTTTTCCATGTCCAGTTCTAAATGTTGCTTTCTCAACTGCACATAGATTTCTCAAGAGGCAGGTCTGGCATGGTCACCAATAACAATGAAAACGCAAGTTGTTTCAGAGTTCTCTCATCATGCATTAAAACAGCTGAATATGTATGTTTAATGATGAAATTTGTACCAGTATTATTTACCATATTTTTATAGATGTTTTAAACATATGACAATACTCGACTAAAGTGAAAGTGGAGCCGTTCAGTCGTGCCCGACCGACCCTTTGCGACTCCATGGACTGTAGCCTTACAGTCTCCTCCATCTATAGGATTCTCAGGCAGGAATACTGGAATGGGTTGCCATTTCCTTCTTCAGGGGATCTTCCTAACCCAGGATTAGAACCCAGGGCTCCATTTCAAGCAGACATTTTACCCTCTGAGCCACCATGGAAGCCCAATACTCTACTGATGTTGTAATGCATTCTAAAGCACATGAGAAAGATGAAATCAAAAAAGATTAGAAAAATGTTGAAACATCACTAAATGTTTTTACAATGCTTCTGTTCCAGTTTTGCTAGCATTTATTGGAGGCTATAATAATAGAACTACATTTTTATTTTTTGTATTTATGATGTTTTTGTCATCATCTTTTATGTATTTGGAGTTATGAATGATGTCAATGTTGAAATGAACATCTTAAAGACATCAGTTAAATCTAGGCTTAAAAAGAAGCAAAAAAAAAAAGCACCAGTTTTATTTGAAAAAGTACCAGTTGCAAATCTGAAGGTATAAAATGGTTATATACAAAGAAAGAATCTAGTAATGAAATGTGTATTGGGTAGATGTCTATTTCGTGATGACTTTGTAGTTTATAGGTCGTTTGTAAAGCTGACAACATATTTCGTAGAAGTGCTGTCATCTCTCTAACGTTTTGTTTAGTTTTGCCGAAGATTCCTTGTGGCTAAATTAATACTGTGGAGATACAACTGACACTTACTTTCTTTGGTAAGAATGTAAAATGCACCAGTTGCATAGTATGTTATTTGAGACCTGAAGGTTGTCAGCACTGAGCTGGGGTTGAAGGCAAGGAATCTAACCAAAGGGAATACTTAAATACCAAGCCCCACAGAGGTAAGCCTGTCCTTAGAAGGAAAAGAGAATAGCTTTCTGGAGCTGTGACTAAGCACGTTTAAGGTAATTACTGATCATTATGATCCCGTTGCCATTTCCTTTATTGTTTTGGGTTTGGGTTTAAACACCCTTTTTGTGTTTCCTGTGTGCAGAATATCCTTTAGCATTTGTTGGAGAGCTGGTTTAGCGGTGCTGAGTTCTCTCAGCTTTTGCTTGTCTGTAAAGCTTCTGATTTCTCCTTCGTGTTTGAATGAGATCCTTGCTGGGTACAGTAATCTGGGTTGTAGGTTATTCTCTTTCTTCACTTTAAGTATATCTTGCCATTCCTTCCTGGCCTGAAGAGTTTCTTTGGAAAGATCAGCTGTTACCGTTATGGGAATCCCCTCATGTGTTATTTCCTGTTTTTCCCATGCTGCTTTTAATATTTGTTCTCGTGTTTGCTCTTTGTTAATTTGATTAATATGTGTCTTGGGGTGTTTTGCCTTGGGTTTATCCTGTTTGGGACTCTCTGGTTTTCTTGGGACTGGTGATTATTTCCATGCCCACTGTAGGGAGGTTTTCAACTATTGTCGCCTGGAGGATTTTCTCATGGTCTTTCTTTTGGTCTTCTTCTTCTGGGACTCCTATAATTCAAATGTTGGAGCGTTTCATATTGTCCTGGAGGTCTCTGAGATTGTCCTCATTTCTTTTAACTCATTTTTCTTGTTTCCTCTCTGATTCATTTATTTCTACCATTCTATTTCACTAATCATATCTTCTGCCTCTGTTACTCTACTATTTGTTGCCTCCAGAGTGTTTCTGATCTCATTTATAGAGTCATTCATTATCTATTGACTCGTTTTTATTCTTCTAGGTCCTTGTTAAACCTTTCTTGCATCTTCTCAATCCTTGTCTCCAGGCTATTTATCTGTGATTCCATTTTGATTTCAAGATTTTGGATCACTTTCAGTATCAATATCTGGAATCCTTTCTCAGGTAGATTCCCTATCTCTTCCTCTTTTGTTTGATTTGGTGGGCATTTCTCCTGTTCTTTACCTGCTGAGTATCCCTCTGTCTCTTCATCTTGGTTCTATTGCTGCGTTTGGGGTGGCCTTTCTATATTCTGGGAATTTGTGGAGTTCTCTTCATTATGGAGTTTCTCCACTGTGGGTGGGGTTGTATCAGTGGCTTGTCAAGATTTCTTGGTTCGGGAAGCTTGTGTTGGAGTTCTGGTGGGTGAGGCTGGATTTCTTCTCTCTGGAGTGCAATGGAGTGACCAGTAATGTGTTATGAGACGCCAATGGTTTTGGAGTAACTTTGAGCTGCCTGTATATTGAAGCTCAGGGCTGTGTTCCTGTGTCGCTGGAGAATTTGCATGGTGTGTCTGACTCTGGAACTTGTTGGCCCTTGGGTGGTGCTTGGTTTCAGTGTAGGTATGGAGGCATTTGATGAGCTGCTATCAATTAATGTTCCTGGAGTCAGACTTGTCTGATGTTCTCAGGGTTTGGACTTAAGCCTCCTGCTTCTGGTTTTCAGTTTTATTTTTACAGTAGCCTCAAGACTTCTCCACCTATACAGCACCAATGATAAGATATCTAGGTTAAAGATGAAAGGTTTACCCACAGTGAGGGGCAACCAGAGAGGTTCACTGAGTTACATGGAGGAGAGAAGAGGGAGGGGTAGTTAGAGGTGACTGGAATGAGATGAGGTGGGATCAAAAGAGGAGAGAGAGAGAAAAAAATAAAAAGAGGAGAGAGCAAGCTAGCCAGCTATCACATCCTTATGTGTGCTCCAACGTCTGGACCACTCAGAGGTATTCACGGAGTTATACAGGGAAGAGGAGAGGGAGGAAGTAGACAGAGGTGGCCAGTAGGATAAAAGAGGGAAATGAAAAGCAGAGAGACAGATCCAGCCAGTGACCAGTTCCTGAAGTGTTCTCCACCGTCTGGAACACGGAGATTCACAGAATTGGGTAGAGAAGAGAAGGGGGAGGGAAGAGACAGAGGCCACCTGGTGGAGAAAAAGGAGTGTCCAAAGGAGGAGAGAGTGGTCAAGCCAGTAATCTCGCTCTCAGGTAAAATTGGGTAGTGAAGTTTGGGTTTTTAAATGTACAAAATTGACAACAAATACCAAAAAGCAAAGATTAAAAATCTAGAATAGAGGTTGGATGTTAAAAAATGCAATATTAAGGAAAAGAAGAAGAAGAAAAAAAAGCCACAAGAACTATTAAAACAACAACAACAACCACACAAAGACTATATACAGTGTTTGCTTTAAAAAATAGGTTTCTTTTTAAATAAGAGGAGGTTATAAGAATAAAAATTAAAGGATAAATACAGGACTTAAATATTTTTAAAAGTTAAAAAAAGAAGAAGAAGAAAAAGAAAAGAAGAAAAAACTACCACACAACAACATCAGCGAAAAAGAAAAAAAGAAAAAGAAATGGTCATAAAAATAGTAAAGATATTTCTGGCCCTTTCTCTGGTGTTGTGGGCAGTGTGGGGTTATTTCCAAGGCGGTTCACTCCATTAAATTTCTTCTGTTTGCTGGTCTCTTCAGTGTCTGATTTCTGTCCTCTTAAGGGGGGGGGGGGCATGGTGGACACTTTTTATTTTTATTTTTTTTTTTGGCTCCGTTGTTCAGTTGCGCTGTGGGGAGGGAGGGATGCTGCAAACAAATAACACCTGCGTGTGCTTTCAGCGTCTCAGACCCACTGGGCCTGCCCCTGCTCACGATGCACACCGCTCATGCTCTACGTTGCTCCAGGGTCTGAGGCCGGCCCTAGGCTGCACGCACCTCCCAGGTCTAAGCCGAACTCAGGTTCGGTGCTCAGGTAAGCCCTCAGAGGCACAGATTCGGTTGGGACTGCCTTTTGTGTCCTTCTGACGTCCGAGTAGCTCAGGTGGGTGGTGAGCGCGGTCACGGTGACTTATCGCCTTTCCCATGTCCGCTGCTAGTTTTCTGGATGTACCACTGGTGCCCCTTGTGAGGTGGATGGTGACTGTCCAGAACCCCCAGAAGCCTTAGCAAAGAAGCCTGCTTGCAGTTTTGTAGGTAAAGTCTCTCCCGGGCTGTGATCACCCCCTTCCAGCCCATACGGTTCTGGCTGCCAGTCACCGGCGGGGAATGGTCTGTAACTGGCTATTTCTGTTCCATCCTTTGTTCTGTGTGTGGTTCTGGTGGTGTTTTATGTTCGGGCTTTTCACATGGTAGCTATCCCACAGTCTGGTTTGCTAGTGCAGGTTCATTCGTTGTGGTTATGTGCGGGGCGTTCCTGCCTGATTCTTAAAAAGCACTGCAGCCCACGCCTCCTGCACCTCCCTGCCCTGCCCCCACTTGCTAGTGTCGGATGCAGGCGTCTGTGCTGCTTTTCTGCTGGGGGAGTTACTGTTGGGCTTGTAATCTGTTGGTTTTAATTATATATTTATGGTTCCTTCCTGCTACGTTGCCCTCTCTGCTTCCAAAGCTCGCCACAGACTCGGCAGGGAGAATGTTTCTTGGTGTTTGGAAACCCCTCTTCTTAAGATTCCCTTCCCGGAACGGGATTCCCTTCCCGGGATGGAGCTCCCTTCCTACCTCCTTTGTCTCTTTTCTCATCGATAGCTTTTTCCTGGCCATCACTTTCAGGCTGTATGTGTCCCTAGGTATGAGATGGTTTTCTTGCAGACAGTATATTCTTGTATGCATTCACCCAGTCTTTGCCTTTTCATTGGAGCATTTAGCCCATTTCTGTTTAAGGTAGTTGTTGATAAGTATGATCTTCTTACCATTTACTATATATTTTGTGGCTTTGTTTTTATAAGCTTTTCTGTTTCCTATCTAGAGAAGATCCTTCAGCATTTGCTGAAGTGCTGGTTTGGTGGTTCTGAACACTAACTGCTTTTGTTTGTCTGTAAAGCTCTTGTTTTGTCTTTTGAATGAGAATACTATCCTTGTTGGATAGAGTAATTTTGGCTTTAGGCTTTTGCCTTTCAGCAATTTAGGTACATCCTGCCATTCCCTTCTAAGCTGAAGAGTTTCTATTGTAAGATCAGCTGTTATCCTTATGGGGATTCCCTTCTATGTTATTTGTTGTCATTCCTTTGTTACCTTGAATATTTGTTCATTGTGTATATTTGTTTGTTTGTTTGTTGTTTGTTTGTTTTGATTAATGTGTCTTTTGACATGTTGTGTCTTGGTTTTCCCCCTATGGGACACACTGGGATTTTTCATTTTAGTTGTCTGTTCTTTTTCCCATTTCAGGGAAGTTTTTAACTATTTCCTCCTCAAATATTTTCTCATGCCCTTTCCTTTTGTCTTCTTTCTCTGAGAAACCTATGATTTAAATATGGGGGCATTTAACCTTGTCCCATAGGTCTCTGTGATTGTCTTCATTTCTCTCTTGCTTTTTTTTTTTTTCCTGCTCTGCTTCATTTATTTCCCATATCCGAACTTCCAGCTCACTTAGTCTTTCTTCTGCCTCAGTTACAGTACTGTTCCTGTTGTCCAGAGTGATTTCTATCTCAGTTATGTCATCGCTCATTATTGATTGACTACTCATGATTTCTTCCAGGTCCATTTAAAACACCCCTTTCATCTTCTCAATCCATGCCTGAAGTCTATTTATCTGTCGATCCATTTGTTTCCAAGACATTGACTATTATTGTGCTGAACTGTTTTTGCTGTAGACTTCCTACCTCCTCCTCTTTCACTGGTTTGTTGATTTTCATTGTATTCCTTCATCTGCTGGATATGTCTCTGCCTTTTCATGTTGTTTCGATGACTGTCTTCGAGGTCTATTTTCTGCACACCGGAGGGCCATCATTGCTATTAATTGGGTGGTCTCCTCCAAGTGAATGTGGTGGGACCAGTGGCTTGTGTAAGTTTTCTTGTTGAGAGAACTTTTTCTTGTTGTTGTTAAAGAGGATGGCTGTTGATCTCACTTGTTCTGAGAGTCCATGCAGTGTCCATTAGGGACTTAGAAGGCTCTTTTACGGCTTCGATTCCAGATGAGCTACTTCAAATCCTCGAAGACGATGCTGTGAAAGTGATGTACTCAATAAGACAAGAAATTTGAAAATCTCAGCTGTGGCTCAGTTGGAAATGGTCAGTTGTCATTCCAGTCTCGAAAAAGGCAATGTCAACGAATGCTCAAACTACCATGCAATTTTACTCATCTCACATGCTAACAAAGAAATGCTCAAAATTCTCCAAGCCAGGCTTCAGCAATATGTGAACCATGAACTTCCAGATATTCAATCTTGTTTTAGAAAATACAGAGGAACCAAAGATCAAATTCCCAACATCTGCTGGATCTTCGCAAAAAAGCAAGCAAGTTCCAGAAAAACATCTAGTTCTGCTTTACTGAGTATGCCAAAGCCTTTGAGTGTACGGATCAAAATAAACTGTGGAAAATTCTGAAAGAGGCGGTAGTACCACACCAGCAGATCTGCCTCTTAAGAAGCCTGTATACAGTTCAGGAAGCAACAGTTAGAACTGGACATTGAATAACAGACTGGTTCCAAATAGGAAAAGCAGCACCTGAAGGGTATATATTGTCACCCTGCTTATTTAACTTCTATGCAGAGAAATGTGTGGCTGGAAGAAATGCAAACGGGAATCAAGACTGCCAGGAGAAATGTCAAAAACTTCAGATATGTAGATGACACCCCCCCCCCTTATGGCAGAAACTAAAGAGAGACTGAAGAGTCTCTTGATGAAAGTGAAAGAGGAAAGTGAAGAAGTGGGCTTAAAGTTCTACATTAGGAAACCTGAGATGGCATCCTGTCGCATCACTGCATGACAAATAGATGGGAAAACATTGGAAATGGTGGCAGACTGTTTTTTGGGGGGAGGGGGGGCTCCAAAATCACTGAAGATACTGACTGAAGCCATGAAATTAAAAGACACTTACTCTTCCTAGACAGCATAAAACAAGACCAGAGGCTGACTGTAGCTCAGATCATGAAATCTGTATTGCCAAATTCAGACTTAAATTGAAGAAAGGAGGAACAAACCACTAAACCATTCAGGAATGACCTATCTCAAATCCCTTATGATTACACAGTGTAAGTGAGAAATAAATGTAAGGGACTAGATCTGGTAGAATGCCTGATGAACTATGGACGGAGGTTCATGACATTGTAAAGGAGACAGGGATCAAAACCATTCCCAAGAAAAAAGAAATGCAAAAAGGCAAAATGGCTACCTGAGGAGGCCTTACAATTAGCTGTGAAATGAAGAGAAATGAAGGCAAAGGAGAGAAGGAAAGATATACCTATTTGAACACAGAGTTCCAAGGAGAGAGAAGAAAGCCTTCCTCGGTGATCAGTGCCAAGAAATAAAGCAAAGCAATAAAGCAAAGCAATGCAATGGGGAAGACTAAAGATTTCTTCAAGAAAACCGGAGATACCAAGGGGGCATTTCATGCAAAGATGGGCACTATTAAGGACATAAATGGTATGGACCTAACAGAAGCAATAGGTATTAAGACGAGGTGGCAAAGAATACACAGAAGAACTGTACATCAAAGATCTTCACAACCCAAATAATCATGACGATGTGATCACTCACCTACATCCAGATACTTGGAATGTGAAGTCAAGTGGGCCTTAAGAAGCATCACTATGAACAAAGTGAGTGGAAGTGATAGAATTCCAGTTGAGCTATTTGAAATCCTAAACGATTATGCTGCGGAAGTGCTTCACTCAATATGTCAGCAAATTTAAAAAACTAAGCAGCGGCTCAGGACTGGGAAAGGTCAGTCTTCATTTCAATCCCAAACAAAGGCAATGCCAAAAAATGCTCAAACTACTGCACAATTGCACTCTTCTCACACACTAGTAGAGTAATGCACAAAAATATCCAAGCCAAGCTTCAGCAATACACGAACCATAAACTTCCAGATGTTCAAGCTGGTTTTGGACAAGTCAGAGGAACCAGAGATCAAATGAGTGTATGCACCACTACTTCTGATGATGCATGCAGCAACTACTGAGGTTGAAAGCACGAGTTTGCATTCTGCTTTTACTAAGAATTGAATTAGGACAGGTGCACTACTTAGCTTGCACTCTGGCACATACATTACAACTCTAGAGCATAAGGATCACAACCACGTGTGTCTGCACTCCGGACCTGGCATGCGGCAACGACTGAAAATGCAAGAAACTTTTCACAGTTACTGACCCCTGATTTGAAACCACTGCTGCCGCTGCGGCTAAGTCACTTCAGTCGTGTCCGACTCTGTGTGACCGCATAGATAGCAGCCCACCAGGCTCCCCTGTCCCTGGGATTCTTGGGGCAAGAATACTGGAGTGCGTTGCCACTTCCTTCTCCAATGCATGCATGCATGCTAAGTCGCTTTAGTCTTATCCGACTCCATGCGAACCTATGGACAGTAGCCCACGACGCCCCTCTGTCCACGGGATTCTCCAGGCAAGAATATTGGGGTGAGTTGCCATTTCCTTCTCTTATGTCAAACCACACATGCTACAAACACTGAGCTTGCCCTCTGGAATACGCGCTTGTTGATACTGAGGCCGCCATCTAGAGAACGCTCGCAGGATCTACTTAGTTTCCAATGTGGATCACCCTTTCTGCCACCATTGAGACTATTAACAAGCTTTAGAACAAGTGCATTGCTGTCACTGGGACTGCACAGTAGAGCATACATCCCATCACTCCTAAACCCGGGTTCTTTAGGATATGGCCTACCACTACTGAGCCTGTCCCTAAAACATGCCTGTTGTAAACTCACATACACTTTTGGTGTATTACGCTCTGGATTCTGCATCCCTGCACTACTGAAATTGCCTTCCAGAACAAGAGTTCATCAGCGGCTGAACTTTCCTTCTGAAGCATGAACATCACAATCATTAGCTTGTTGCTTTATAGGTAAGTCAGGCCACTACTCGACCTGCACTGTAGTTCAGGTGTGCCTAAATAGTTACTGAACTTGCACTCTGAAGTTTCCTTCTGGACACAATTGAGCCAGAACTCCTGTAGACAGAGTGATTTTAAACACTGGAGGACATGGTAGGCCTCTCCTGAGCATGAGCTCAAGTGCAGGCATCCGGGCTCTGCTGAGAACATGCTCTAGTTGCACACATGCCAAAGTAACTGAACGTGCAGCTGGGGGTACAGATCTCATGAATACAGAGTGAGTGCATTTCATCATGGGTTTTGCACTTCTGAGGTTTACTCAGAAGCATATCTTCCATCGTGACTGCGTGTGCCTTCAAGAGCCAATGTTCTGACACTACAGAGACTGTGCTGTAGAGTAAGAATGCCTGAACTACACAACTGCACACTGAATCATGCATCCCAGCAGTATAAATCCTAGCACTACAGCACACTTGTCACTTCTGAGTTCTTACACTAAGCAGGCATGGAACAGCTAGTGAGCATGTGGTCTAGAGCATGTGTGTGGCCATTACTAATTTCAGACTCGGAAGCCTGTGTCTTGCCACTTGTAAGCTCAGGCCCCCAAATATTCATGTTTCAGCTACTGATATTGCACCCTGGTACACTCCTTTATCACTGATGAGCCTGCGTTACAGAGCATGAGTTCCACTACTACTAATCTTGCTCGATGGCCTGAGTGCTTAAACCTGTGAGCCTACACTCTGCAGCTGAAAATTGCCAATGACTTGTCTTGCCGTCTGTTGCATATTTTCCCCATGCTTCTTCCTGCATTCTGGAGCACCTACTCCAGGAGGCTGCTTTCTAAAACACATATCATCTCCACGAGTGAACCGTCATTCTAGATCAACTGTGTGACCACTAGTGACCTTGAATTCTGAAGTGTTATATTAACTTCCTTGAGGTTTTGCTCGAGAAGGTGTGTGTAACTATTACCCCAGTGACGTTTTATACCAGACATTTTGCAGCTAGTCACCCAGCACTCTAGACTGTGCAAGCTGTGAGTAGTGTACCTGTATATCTGTGGATGACGTGCCACCACTACCGACCTGGTGTATACTTCATATGTCCTGCCTCAAATGATCGTGCGTCACCATACACATATGCCACAACCCTTGCGCTTGCACTGTTGAGGGCTTGTCTTCCCTCTACTGAGCTTGTGTGGCAGAGCAGGTATATCACATTTTCTGAATTGGATCTCTGGATATGCAACCAAAAATAAAAACCCAGCTTTCAAGAGAACACGTCCTTCTGCAGTCTGCACTCTTGAGGAAGGGCACTGCAACTCCTGAGACAACACTCTGAAGCACATGTAGAGCAGGCATGCTGCATCTGCTGAACTTAGCTCTTCAGCATGCCTCTCAACAGTGAAACACACTTTAGGCATACCCCTCTTAATACAGACCCATGATCTAGAGCAGGCATGCTTCAAATCCTGAATCTTGGCTTTCGAGAACACGTGCTTCATCTCCTGAGATGGTGCTTTTGCGGATTCTCCCCCCCACTACTAAATCTGTGCTCTAGAGCGGGTGTGACACTTTGGAGCCTGCATGCCTCACTACTGCGTCTCTGCTCTAGCCTGGAAGTACTGAAACAGCTTAGCTCGCAATCCAGAGCACACGTTCTGCCACTAGTGTGCTTGCACTTTAGAGCAGGCTATCTGAAGCCATCCCATTGGCACTGGCAACATGCGTGCAGCCACTGCTGAATGCACACTAGAGCACAGTTCCTGCCACTATTGAGCGTGTACTCTACCACAAGATGTCTAAAACTGCTCAGTTGCATTGCGGAGCATACCTCTTTCCACAAGTGAACTTGCATTCTACAGGAAATGGTACACAAACACTGACCTTGTGCTCTAGAATTGGCACACCATACATAATTTTCTTAACATTTGAAGCATATGTCTGGCCAACACTAAATCCACGCTTTAGATCAGCTGTGCTAAAATCACTGAGCTTGCCCTCAAGAGTATATCTGAACTCACATTTTATAGCCACACCTACTACCACGGTAAATTCTGTGCTCTAAAACTCTCGTGAGATGAGAGAACAAGATGGTGGAGCTATAAGTGGATGTGGAGTACATCTCTCCATGGATACAGCAGGCATACACCTTCAGACACAGGAGAGTATTTAAAATGTTACCGGAAAGTAGACAGGAGTACCTGACAAGTGGAAAAGAATATCTAGAACCACGCAAAACTCAGTCGGGGGAAAGATCTGGGTGAAAAATCAGGAATGTTAGTAGGACTGGATCTGCCCTGAGTGGGGGAAGGAACTGAAGCTGAGGTCCAATCCCACATTGGGTCAATCGTCTGAATTGTAGAATAGACATTTAAAGCTGAGAGTGATACAGCTGATCTGTGGGAAGCTGGGTGCAATGAGAAGCAGAGGGTCCTTGCTGCAGCTGTACATACCCCGTACAAGGACATCCATCCCCTGAAAGGCCCCGTGGCTGGCAGCTGCAGTTTAGGGACTTTGGGGCAATTCATGGGGAGGGCTGCTGTTTCCTGGGGAGAGATGGAGAGAGGGGGTTTCAAGGAGGACACTGTCGTAGGGTATGCCTGTGGAGGAAAGCTAGGCAGCCATGAAAGCAGGGCAATAACACCGAGACACATGTCGGGGGTGGAGCAATCACCATAGCCTCTCTCTCCCACATGCTAGCATCAGCAGTTACTACATTAGTGAGGCTGACCCATCAAATGCTGAACACACTGAAATGCTGAGCAGGACACCACGCAGGGTCCTCCTTTAAGTGCCTGATGCACCATACTAGAGTAGAATCCCACTCAGGATGCTCCTTTAAGTGTTGGATGCACTGATTTACACAGGAGGACCCCAGCCAGGAAATTCGGTCTATGTGCTGACCCATTGAACGACAGAGAAGGATCCCAGGCAAGGAAGCCTTCTGAGTGGCCGAATAGGTGGAACTAGGGAGAAGACTGGCCAAAGACGCCTTCTTATCACCGGATACAAGGGCTCAAAAAAGAAAAAAAAAGGCTCTGATAGGGCCCTAACTCCTGTGGTGTAGTCAGTCTGTGTCCCTGCACCCTGCCCGTTTGACACCACCTGCGTCCCTCAAAGCCAAGCAGCTGCTCCACTTTCACAGTTAACTCTCATTGGAAAAAAGCTGCTACTGGTTAAAAAAACAAATTGTGCAACTATTTGCACAGGATTGCTTCAGTCCTGTCTAACTCTGTGTGGAACACATTTCACCACTACAGAGAAGAAGCTCTAAAATGCATATACTGGAACAACTGATTTTTTCCAGTCTTGTAGCCACTGCTGAGTTTTCCAAATTTGCTTGCATATTGAGTTCAGCACTTTCAAAGCACTCACTATCTATTAGGATTTGAAATCACTCAAGTGGAGTTCTCTATCTCCGCTAGCTTTGTTTCTGTTGATGCTTCTTGCGGCCCGCTTGACCTCACATTCCAGGATGTTTGGCTCTAGGTGAGTGATTAGATCATGATGATTATCTGGATCATGGAGATCTTTTCTGCATAGTTCTTCAATCTTTGCGGTATAGATTTTTGCTACCTCTTCTTAATATCTTCTGCTTCTGTTCAGTCCATACAATCTCTGTCCTTTACTGTATCCACCTTTGCATGAAATGTTCCCTTGGTATCTCTAATTTTCTTGAAGAGATCTCTACTCTTTCCCATTCTGCTGCTTTCCTCTATTTTTTGCACTCATCACCGAGGAAGGCTTTCTTATCGCTCTTTGCTATTCTTTGGTACACTCTATTCATATGGGTATATCTTCCCTTTTCTCCTTTGCCTGTTGTTTCTATTCCTTTCTCAGTTATTTGTAAGGCCTCCTCAGACAACCATTTTGCCTTTTTGCATTCATGTTCTTGGGGATGGTCTTCATCACTGCCTCCTCTACAATGTCATGAACCTCCAAATGTACTTCTTCAAACACTATATTATGCCTAATCCCTTAAATATTTTCTCATGTCCACTGTACCATCATAATGGATCTGATTTAGGTCAAACCTGAATCATCGAGTGGTCTTCCCTACTGTCTTCAACTTAAGTCTAAGTCTATAGCAAATACTGAGCTTCCACTCTGAACCTTCCTTCTTACAAGTATTTGTCCACCATTTTAGAGCACTTTTGCTGCATCTCTTTATCTTCACTCTGAAACATACGTACCGTCACTCCTGAAAGGATGCTCAAGTGCATGCATTGAACTCCTACTCAGCCTAAGCTCCACAGTAGTCATGCCGATCTACTAAGCTTGCATTGTGCCGCATGCATCTTTCACTATTTAGACTATGATACTGAGGTCATGCTGCAACTGCATAGTTGCAATCTCAAGCTTACCTTCTTCGACTTTCAGCTTTTATACCAGCACACATGTTCGGCCCCTCCTAAGCCCGCTTTCTGGAAGAGATATGAAACAACTGTTGAGGTTGTACTCTGGAGCATGTCCCTGCTATTTCTGAATGCATTCTTTTTGTATTTCTTCATATTTCTTTTAAAAAATGATTTAATTGGAATAGAATTACTGTGTATTACTGTGATGGTTTTTGACATATACATCAACATGAATCAGCCGCATGGATACATGCGTGCCCCTATCCTGAACACAACTCAAACCTCCCTTATTACCCCACGCTTCTGGGTTCATCCACAGCACCAGAGCTGGATGCATCTTTCATGCATTGAACTTGCACTGGTCATCTCTTTTATGTATGGTAATGTACCTGTTTCAATGCTAATTTCTCCAATCATCCCATCCTTGAACTCTCCCATTGAGTCTCAGAGTCTGTTCTTTATATGTGGATCTTTTTTACTGGCCTTCATGCAGAATCATTGTTACTGTCTTCCTAAATCCCATTTGTACGCATTAATAAACAATATTTGCCTTTCTCTTTCTAACTTTTTTTTTTACTCTGAATAATAGGCTGCAGATTGAACTGCCTTACCAAAAGTGACACAAATATGTGGTTTTCTGTAGCTAAGTAATATTATATTTGAATATATAGCACAACTTCCTTATATTTTCATCTGCTGATGTGCATCTAGATTACGTGCAAGTCATAGCTTTCAGAAAGAGAATTGTAATAAACATTGGCTTTTAATTCATGTCAGGTGTAATAGAAATGGGAAAACAATAAAACCCAAATGTAGAATGATTCAAATTCTACTCGATTATTGAATATTATGTCAGTTGAAATACTTCAAAATATGTTTCTTTGGCTGCATGTAACATATGAGGACTCTTTTATATCACTCACCTCTCTCCTTTTCATAAATATAGACCAATTTTCAAATGTTTGTCCAGTTTAATGACAAAATACTAACATAGACATATATATATATAATATATATAAAATAGAGATATATTTTCATATCATAAACTGTTGATAGCAAGCCTAGATTTTAGAATTAGTTCCACCTCCATGCTCCATCTCAACAGGAAAGAGCCAAAGTTGTTGCTGACTCAATCACTCCAAGAGCTGGGAAACCTGAAAAAGAAACGGAACCTGCACTGAGATTTTCTGTCATATTTATGATCGAGCTCTAAGTCCAAGACTTGTTTTCCTTTATTGTACTAAGCAGTCCCTTCTTAAGATTGAAAAGCCTGGAAATCGAGAGAGAGAGGTAGGAGATTGTAGACCTCCTCATGTTCAAAAGGAATTTTAATCAGAGAAGCTAGAAAAGACAGAAACTAAGGAAAACAATCAAGTGATAGACAATAATAATGATTTAGCCACTAATCAAACTCAAGGGTCTTTAGTCCCTCCTCAAGGGCCAGCGTGGAGAAGGAAATGGCAACCCACTCCAGTGTTCTGCCTGGAGAATCCCAGGGATGGGGGAGCCTGGTGGGCTGCCATCTTTGGGATCGCACCGAGTCGGACACGACTGAAGCGAATTAGCAGCAGCAGCAGCAAGGACCATCGCTGACATTCGGAGCAATATCCTGTGAACAATTTTAGAGATGCTAAAGCCCAAACCAGGCTGAAATGTAAGTGCATAGTTGGAACTAGACGGTCAATGATGTGGACTCACAATATCCTCACTAATAGGCCATTAGTAGAATGTCCCAATATTGATCACAGACCCCATGTTCCACCCTCACTCAGCCATTAAAATAGTCCCCCTGAAAGTATTTGGGGATTTGTGTCTTTGAAGCACCAGCTGCTAAGACACCTTGCTTTGTCCTACAATAAGCACTTCCCCCCTCCCCCCTCCACACTGAAACCCACAGTCAATTCATAAATTTGTTTGCACAGAAGCAAGTAGACCAAGTCTGCTAGGGTAACAGTACTGAATATTAAGAATGTGTGCATAGAAGGATGATAAATCACTTTTATTTCAGAAATAAAGTAGATTTATTGATGTGAGTTTTAGATAACGCTGTATGCGAGATAGCAAAAGAGACACAGATGTATAGAACAGTCTTTTGCACTCTGTGGGAGAGTGAGAGGGTGGGATGTTTTGGGAGAATGGCATTGAAACATGTATAATATCATATATGAAATGGGTCTCCAGCCCAGGTTCAATGCATGATACTGGATGCTTGGGGCTGGTGCACTGGGACGACCCAGAGGGATGGTACGGGTTGGCAGAAAGGAAGGGGTTCAGGAAAGAGAACATGTGTACACCTGTGGTGGACATATGTTAATGTACGGCAAAATCATTACAATAATGTAAAGTAATTACCCTACAATTAAAATAATAAATTTATTTTAAAAAAAAGGAAATCTTCCAAAAAGCTACACACCTACATTGAAACCAAGCACGACCAAGAGCCAACAAGTTCCACAGGAAGACATACCATGCCAATTCTCCAGCAACACAGGAACAGAACCTGGAGCTTCAATACACAGGTTGCCCAAACAGCAAACCCATAGACATCTCAAACCTCACTACTGGACACTTCATTGCCCTCCAGAGAGAAGAGATGCAGCTCCACCCACCGGAACACTGACACAAGCTTCCCTAACCAGGAAACCTGACAAGCCCCTCGTCCAACCCCAGCCACAGGGAGGAACCTCCACAATAAAGAGGAACCACAAACTGCCAGAAAGAGAAAGACCATCCCAAACACAGGAACCCCACCCCGACCCAAAAAAAAAAAAAAAAAAAAGGCCAAATTGACTAATGAGATTTTTGCATGCTTCATGGTTTTGGTTACTATTTCTGCCAGCAGTCTGTATTTTAAGTTGATGCTGAAGTAAACACTTGGTTGAACATTACCCTTCAGTTGCTAGGAGACCAGTGACTTTGTCATGTCACAACTAACCTTCGATTGCTAGGAGACCAGTGATTTTGTGATGTCACAGCTGTTTGACTGGGAGGATCTCTGTGATTGTCCAGAGAGTTTCTCTCTGTAGGCCAGCCAAACATCATTTGAAGTTGCATTGTGTAAAAGCAGACAAATGAGAACATTATCTGAAGAAAGATTTCCCTGAGATGGCACATATTTCTTCAGAAATTCAAGATGGACCTCCTAAAGGTGAGTCCACTGGTTCAGAAACCTCCATTCGATCTTACTGGTATGATTATACAACTGGGGACTCAGTTTTGAGATCTATGATTGAAGAATATGCTTTTCAGCCTTTGGCTGAGGATCTGGTGATCAAAAGGCCACACTACACATATTCTGTCTCTGTAACAGATGATGTGAATAATTTTCTTTCACTCACATTTCCACAAAAACTTTGGAATATAGTGGAAAGTGATCAGTTTGAATCTATTTGGTGGGATGAGACAGGCACATGTAGAGTGATCAATGAAGAACTCTTCAGGAAAGAAGTCTTGGAAAGAAAGGAGCCTTTCAGAAAATTTGAAACCAAGAGCATGAAGAGGTTAATTCGACAGCTTAATCTTTATGGAGTTAACAAAAACCGACAAACTGTTCAAAGATCGGCTGCACTACCAGTCTTTCTAGAAGAAGAAAACAACATCTCTCTTTTGAGAAAGGTATTCCAAAATTTTCACTTTTTGGCAATGGGTCAGATTCAATCATGTGACCTAGAAAGCATGTTCATATATGTGGCTAAAACGGAGTTTAAACTTGAGATAACAAATTATTGAAAAAGTTGTATCTTTTTGAAGTTGAGAACAGCTGGAGGTTAGAATATTGGATGTTCAACAAACCTTCCTAGTGACTTGAACCAGATACAAGTTCTGAAGCTACTTAAAGTGGTATTTACTGTATATATACAACATATTTGTAGTTGAGCATATACCTTCTAACATGTTACCTGTTAAAACTACCAACAGAGGTATTTTCTTTGATGTTATTTCATTGCTTCCACTAAAGGAAACTTATAGTGATATGAAGGAATGAAATTAGTAAAGAATGAAAAATGAATATAATGGAGAAGTGGAGAAAAGGGAACCCTCCTACACTGTTGGTGGGAATGCAAACTAGTACAGCCACTATGGAGAACAGTGTGGAGATTCCTTAAGAAATTGCCAATAGAACTACCTTATGACCCAGCAATCCCACTGCTGGGCATCCACACTGAGGAAACCAGAATTGAAATAGACACATGTACCCCAATGTTCATCGCAGCTCTGTTTATAATAGCCAGGACATGGAAACAACCTAGATGTCCATCAGCAGATGAATGGATAAGAAAGCTGTGGTACATATACACAATGGAGTATTACTAGCCGTTAAAAAGAATTCATTTGAATCAGTTCTGATGAGATGGATGAAACTGGAGCCAATTATACAGAGTGAAGTAAGCCAGAAAGAAAAACACCAATACAGTATACTAACACATATATATGGAATTTAGGAAGATGGCAGTGACGACCCTGTATGCAAGACAGGAAAAAAGACACAGATGTGTATAACGGACTTTTGGACTCAGAGGGAGAGGGAGAGGGTGGGATGATTTGGGAGAATGGGAATTCTAACATGTATACTATCATGTAAGAATTGAATCACCAGTCCATGTCTGACGTAGGGTGCAGCATGCTTGGGGCTGGTGCATGGGGATGACCCAGAGAGATGTTGAGGGGAGGGAGGTGGGAGGGGGGGTCATGTTTGGAAACGCATGTAAGAATTAAAGATATTAACATTAAAAAAAAAAAAACCACTGGGGGGGGAAATAACATGAGTTGAGGAAAATAAAGAAAAGGTATATAAAAAAAAAAAAAAAAGAAAAGAAATATTGTAACAAAACCAAAACTTTATTCTCCCATATGACTACCAGGAGACTTCCAGCAGAACAGAGCAGTTAAAAAACACTCTGTAAAGGGCCAAAAAAGAAATATGTTAGGCTTTGCGAATATGACCATTGGCAATTAATTAAGTTTTCGGGCATAGAGGATAACCAAAGAAGCTGGCAAGTCCCTCTTCCACCTTTAAGGACTCCGAAAACTGAATTACACACAATTTTCACGTCAGAAAAGAAAAGTCTTTTCGGTTTTCCTCAGCCATTAAAAGTGTAAAGCTCTAAAATTAAAAAGAAGAAGAAAAAGTAAAGCTCATTCTCAGCTCACAATAGACAGTGCAAAAACAGGGGCAGGCTGCCCTGCCTTGATTGAAATGGAATTCCAAGAGGAGGGGCGCCAAGATGCACTGTAAGGTCAAGTTCCTTAAGCAAAGAACTGGCTTAAGGGAGGTCACCCCTGAGGGCTGTGAGTGCCGGACACCATCACTGGACTCCCCTGGTAGACGCGGAGGCCGTTCTCAGCCCTGAGCCCTGGCGACTGTGCCATCTGTTTTTTCTTTCTTCGCATTTGGTGAGCTGAGCAATCTTGAGCCAAGATCCTTGACATTCAGATTCAGCCTGACCACGCCTACAGCGGCTGCTTTTATGGGGGGAGGGGGTGTGGGGCGGGCTCATCGCGCGCGCATGCGCCCAACTCGGCCTCGCGGCCAATCAGATGGCAGGCGCCGACACCTGGCAGCCAATCATCGGAAGCAGCCCGCAGGCCTGTAGGGGGAGCTGAGGCGGCGCCCCAGACCTGAGGAGGCCTCGTCCCGCAGGCTCGACTCCTCGGGGTTAATCTTGGAACTGCCTAGGGCAGGTGAGCTGCCAGCAGTTCTGTCTCCTCCCTCAATGGGGACCGGTAAGGACTGGAGCGTGGTTCAGCCAAAGCAGTGCCTGACGGCTAAAGGGAGGGTTTCTCGGGTCCCCACTCGCACGAGGCCTTGCTCCGAGGGGCGGCTGGTGAGGGCGGTGAGAGCTTGCGGCAGGATCCACAGGCTTCAGGCTCCTTTCGCCCTCTCCCCTGTCTAGTCTGGGCGGGCTCTGCCCTCCAGCAGCTTTCCTGCCCAGGGGCGGGACAAGCCAGCTCGCGGAAAGGGCCTCTTAGGCCCCTGGCCCCTGGCACCACCGCCAGCTCTCCTGTGGAACCTAATGTATTTAAACACAGATGCACAAATCTTCACGGCCCAACCCGGTTCTGCACCCAGGCACAGTCAGGCAGGAGCAGCAAAAAAACAAAAACAAAAACCAAAAAAACATCTATCTAGTAGCGTCTTCACTGCCCTGGTGCTTTAGTCGTTTTCCTGTTTCCTCTGCCTCTCTTCGGACTCCAGGGCTGCCCTGTCCCTGGGGGCCCCGAGATTCAGGCCTTTGGTCGGGAAGTTGGCAGATGAGGTATTTGTTTGTTTGTTACTGAGAGAAGGGAGGTGGGAGGAAGAAGCCCAGGGCAAAGGAGTTCAATCACTTGGTCTGGTTGAGTGTGAGACGCCTGGTCAGCATCCGTAGGGTAGGACCAGGGAGGGCCTGGGGGGATAGAATGTTCCCAGAACAGGGGACTCACCCTGGCCATTTCCTCTGCTTGTCCCCAGGATGTGACCGTGTGCTGCCTGGGAGGTCTCAAGCGCTCAGGATTTCAGTGGGCCCCTGAGGTAAGGTGACAGACATCTTTACAACAGGGACAAAGGTGTGGCTTTCTTACTTTGCGTTTTTCTCCTTTCATTCGTCGGCTGACACATTGCTGTTGAGAGAGAGTATTCCTGATTGGGGATTACGTGACCCTGATTGCGGGTGCTGACTTCAGGGCCATCATGGTTTCAGGTTTGCAGCTTTCTGAGTGGCAAGCTTAAAAACAGGCAGGGTGGCTTGCTTTCCCCTGCCTTCTTGAAAGAAAAAAAGTAAGAGCACCATGGGTCTTAAGCTGTGTAGAGCTGACTCCTACCACTTGGTGAGGCTAAAATGGGGCAATGCATATATCCTAAGGTTTTAGCTAGCAAAGCAAAGCAATGCAGGTGTGGGGGTTCCCTGGTGGCCTGGTGATTAGGATTCTGGGCTTTCACTACAGTGGTCTGGATTCAATCTCTGGTCAGGGAACTGGGACCCCACAAGCCAAACAGCATGGCCAAATGAATGAATGAATCCAGTGGTTCATTCAGAGAAAATACCCTGTGATTTAACATGTTCACGTCAGATTGCTTGCTCATTTCTGTACCCTTAAGGGCTTTTCTTCGTTAAGTAAGTGAACTCCACTGGATGGGGGTGAGGCACCATCTGAGTTCATTTCATGCGAGTAAACAAGATCATAGGAAGCTCTATGCCCAGCCACTTGTGCCTACAGCTGTGTTGCATACTTATCTTGCTGGTACAGCTTTGACATCACAGCATGTTTTGTTTTGGTCACAACATGTGGCTTCATAGGACATTAGTTCCCCAGCCAGGGATCCAACACAGGATCCTGGCAGTGAGAGTGCTGAGTCCTAACCAAACCACTGGACTACTAGGCAACTCCTGTGTTTCGGTGCTTTGGATTGGGTGAGTGTGTGTGTGTGTGTGTGTGTGTGTGTGTGTGTGTGTGTGTTGATTTTTGCTATATTTATAGGAGAACTGTTCGGTGTGTAAGTATGATGTGAATGGTATTAGAACTTAAAATGTTTGTGTTGTACATATGATCTCAAAATGGAATAGTTTGAAAGAACTTACCACTTGTTATCTCTTGGCCTAGGATCTCTCCTGAGGTAGTAGTCAAGCTTTTGTCTGGCTTGGCAACCTCTGAAGACTTAGCTTGTGGAATCTAAGCTCTCTCACTTGTCTGTACTCTTGAAGCCTCAGTTCCTCCTTCTGTGGGCCTCTCCTAGGGGCTTCTCTTGTGGAGGCTGCTGTCTTTTCTCAGAATGAGTGATTCAGGAAAGCGCTTGCACCCATGATAAAGTGCAGAGTCTTTTTTCAGATGTTACACATCTGCACTTGTGTATTTGCTTAGTCTCACAGGTCTACCCTGTGATAGATTGAGAGAGAACTACACAGGGGTGGGAATATTAGGAGATTGAATTCACTTGAAGGCTGGTTACCATACCCATTAATCCACTATGCCAGCCTTTTTTTTATATGATCTCGGCTCTGTCAATATAAGCAAGTTATTTGGCTTGTGTACCCTTCTTGTGTGCTGCTACAGCTGCTAAGCCACTTCAGTCATGTCCGACTCTGCAGTCTCATGGACAGCCACACACAAGGCTCTCCCTTATCTGGGATTCTCCAGGCAAGAACGCTGGAGTGGGTTGCCATTTCCTTCTCCAGTGCATGAGAGTGAAGTCGCTCAGTCGTGTCCGACCCTTCGAAACCACATGGACTGCGGCCTACCAGGTTCCTCCGTTTGTGGGATATTCCAGGCAAGAGTACTGGTTTGGGTTTCCATTGCCTTCTCCAGCTTGTGTGCTCTCTGGCCTGATGTACTCAATTTTGATCTACTCAGTTCTAGACCTACTCATTTCTTGATGTTCTAGCAAGTCTCCTCTTTGCCCTGGATTAAGGTTTCTGTTTCTCTGGATGGTTCCCATCAGCAAACAGACTGACTATAATGTGACCTGTCGTTAAAACTCCATCTTTTGGTAACAAATCCTGCTTCTGCTGCTTTTATTTCATATTTGCTTGTTACAGACCTCTGCAGAGTTGTTCCTAGACTTTGTTATCTCGAGTTCTCTCATTTTCCTATAAAGCCACTCTTGTCAAGGCCACAGGTGAATTTCAAATATTCAAATGTCTGTCTTAGGTAGGAGACCTGGCATCAATTCCTGGGTGGGGAAGATAGCCTTGAGAAGGAAATGGTAATCCACTCCAGCACTCTTGCCTGGAAAATCCCATGAATGGAGTAGCCTGGTAGGCTACAGTCCATGGGATTGCAAAGAGTCGGAAATGTCTATTCACATTATTTTCCTGGTTCTTAAATGCTTTTCTCTTTTTAATTGTTGTAGAAAACATCTAAGTTAAATTTTTACCATTTTAACCATTTTTGCATGCTAAGTATTTTGCACACTTTCATCAGCCTTTTGGAGAAAGAAATGGCAACCCACTGCAAATCTGATGGAGAAGGGATCGTCGTGAACTTTAGTCCCGGGTGATGCAAAGTTGGGCACAACTGAGTGACTAAGACATATACACACACATAGTCACAGTGTTGATTTGTTGTTGTTGTCATTGTTTTAGCTGTGTTGTGCTGCTTGAATGACAGTTCCCTGGTTGAGGATCATACCCAGGCCCCTGATAGGACACTGTGGAGTCCTAACCTCTGAACTACGAGGGAATTCCTTATCACATTGTTATGAAGCAGATCTCTACACCTTTACAGCTTGCAAAATCGAAACTCTGTACCCATCACTTGTCCCATTAAACGGCAACTCCTGTTTTCTTGCCCATTGACCTAGACCATGGACTCCATCGTTCTTTTTTGTTTCCTTTCTATTGCTTGACTGTGTTAGCTATTTCATGCAAGTAGAAACTTACAGTATTTGTCTTTTTGTCCGACTGGCTTATTGCATTTGGCTTGATGTCTGAAATGATCATGCATGTTGTAGCATGTGACAGAATTTTCTCTATATGGCTAAATAATATTTCATTGTGTGTATATATCACATTTGATGGACATTTCGATGCTTCCACCTCTTAGTTGTTGTGCTTCGTGCTGCTGTGAGCATGGCTCTGCAGATATCCCAAGACCCCATGTTAACTTCTTTTGAATTTATATCCTGAAGTGGAATTTCTGAATCATGTGTCAGCTCTAGTTCTTTAATTTTTCGAGGAGCCTTTAAACTGTTTTCTGTAGCAGTTGCACCATTTTAAAATCTATCCGTAACACACAAGGATCCAGTTTCTGTACGTGCTTGCCAACAGTTGCCCTTTCCTTTCCTTCATATGTAAACACACACATATGCACACACAATTTCTTTCATACCTTGTTCCATTATTGTTTATCACAAATTATGAATATAGTTCCTTGTGCTATACAGTACGCTCTTGTTTGTCTATTGTATATATTATGCTTTGCATCTGCTAATCACCAGCTCCCAATCTGTGCCTGCCATACCTTTCCCTCTTGGGAATCACATAGTCTGCTCTCTATGTCTGTGAGTCTGTTTCTCTTTCATAGATCAGTTTATTTGTGGCATATTTTAGAGTGCATGTAAGTGATACCATACGATATTTGTCTTTCTCTCTCTTTTTTTTAATTTTTATTTTTACTATATTTTATTTTACAACACTGTGTTGGTTTTGCCATACATTGACATGAATCTGCCACAGGTGTACATGAGTTCCAAATACTCACCCCCCTCCCACCGCCCACCCCATATCATCTCTCTGGATCATCCCTGTGCACCAGCGCCAAGCATCCTGTATCCTGCATCGAACATAGACTGGCGACTATCTTACATGATAGTGTACGTATTTCAGTGCCATTCTCCCGTATTATCCCACCCTCTCCCGCTCCCTCAGAGTCCAAAAATCTGTTCTATACATCTGTGTCTCTTCTGCTGTCTCTCATACAGGGTTATCTTTACCATCTTTCTAAATTCCATATATATGTGTTAGTATACTGTGTTGGTGTTTTTTTTCTGGCTCACTTCACTGTGTATAATCGGCTCCAGTTTCATCCATCTCATTAGAATTGATTCGTATAAAGTCTGCAAGCAATAAATGCTGGAGAGGCTGTGGAGAAAAGGGAACCCTCTTACACTGTTGGTGGGAATGCAGTCTAGTACAGCCACTATGGAGAACACTGTTTATAATAGCCAGGACATGGAACAACCTAGATGTCCATCAACAGATAAATGGATCAGAAAGCTGTGGTACATATACCCAGTGGAGTATTACTCAGCCATTCAAAAGAATATATTGTCTTTCTCTTTCTGACTTCCTAAGTATTCTTTTGAATGCTAGTGTAGATTCAAGTATTTACTTAACAACATTTGTTGCTACTGTATAAAATGTGGTTGACTTTTAAAATATTTGTCTTCTATTCTGCAAGCTTTATATTAATTCTAATACTTGTGTTTCTTCAACATTTTCTATACTAAATTATCTTATCTCCAATATACTTTGACTTCTTCCTTTCCATTCTGAAGGCTGTTTTTTGTTTTTTATTGTTTTGTGTTTTTTCGTTGTTGTTTTTTTTTTTTTTTTAACTACAGCAACAATTCTCTTTTGTTACCTGATTGCTCTGGTTATAGAACTGCCAGTATAATGTTGAGCCAAAGTGTGTAATAGACTTCCTTGTGTTGTTCCCAGTCTTAGAGGGAAAGCTTTCAGTTTTTCATTCTTTAGTATGATGTTAGCTGTGGGTCATTTTACAGGTGCCCTTTGATTGAGAAAGTTCTCTTCTGTTCTTAATTATTAAGTGTTCTTTTAACCCCGGTTATGAAAAGGTGCTAGATTCAGGGAAATGCCTTTTCTTCAGGCAGATGTGTTATTTGTTTTATTGTTTTAAAATGGCATAATGTTGATTGACTTTCCTATAATGAACCAAATTTGCATACCTCCCTAAATCGCATGTGATCATAGTGTACAGTCTTTTTTATATGCTGTTGGATTTTGTTTGCCAGTATTTTGTTGAGGACTCTTTCACCTGTATCCATAAGGGATATCAGGTGTGTGTGTGTGTGTGTGTGTGTGTGTGTGTGTGTGTGTGTGTGTGTGTGTGTGATGTCTCTGTCTGATATTGGTATGAGAGAAAGACTGGCATCATTTTGCCTGCTATGTGGGGAAGAGACGTGTGGCATAAAGATGAAGCATTGTTGGATTGAAGTTTAGCCAGGATTAGAGGGAGAAATTTAGGATATATCTGTGTGGAATTGGGGTGAGATTATCAGAGAGCTCATTCTCAGTTTCCTAGGCCTGAATTAAGTGCTTGACATTGACTTATGCTGTTTGTTAACTAGGTATAGATAGATTATACTTTGAATTTGCTACCTATTTTCTTTGTTAACATTTATGAAATTAGAATTTGTGGATCGGTTGTAATGTGCATTTAAGATCCATTTTCTTCCATTTTTACTACAAAACAAGATGCCATTGAATAGCTGATGCCTTTTTAAAAAGCTGTTAACCTTAAGTCTAAGAAATAAGCATGTTTGTCTTTAAGATACAGAAACACATTTAAAAGTTACAAATTTGCCCAAGAAGATGCAACAGGTGTGTGGTTAAATTAGAATTCCAACTTAATCTCCTTTGACTCCAAAGTCCATGCTTCGAAACGCTGTAGAACAATGCTTTTGTAAAAATACTCATCCTTTACATGTGATTTCACGTAATGATCAGTGTGGCGTTTTGTTTTTTTTCCCCTCTTTATTTATTTAAGTAGAAGAGGTTAAAGTGAACATGCGACAAAGCTATGATTCTAGAGCCATGTAGACTTGTAGTCGTAGTTTTTTCAGCTGTCATTGAGTCTGGTTGACACTCAGTGTCTTTGTCTGTAAGATAAGGGTGTGTATAAGTACTCTAGAGTTTTGGAGATAATCAAATAGCCCATTTTTCTGTACTTAACTAATCTGTAGTATGTTTACACTTAGGTGGCAGTTTGTATAAAGGAAGCACTGGGACTTGTGGCTGCACCCTCTAAGAATAAAAAAGTATTAAAAATATGGAACTCCCACGTATGTTACGTGAAGAAGAACAAGAGCCAGAAGTACGGAAAAGGGAGGGAGAGACGAAAAAACTAGATGATGATGATGATGATGATGAAGTGATCTTGGTTGGAGTGGAACATGGAAATGAAGATGCTGACGTGATCTTTGTTGGGATGAGCTCAGCTTCAAAACCAGTCGTTTCAAACATACTGAACAGAGATACCCCAGGTTCTTATTCAAGGAGAAAAAGGTGTGGTCACTTCAGGAGAGGTAACGCTCACAGATTACAGCCTGTTAGTCATGTGACTCCTACATCAGAAGCAAAGACTATCTTGCCAGTGTCTGACTCTGACTCAAGATCAACAGGTAGTCCTATTATTATTGAACCTCCGTCTCAAGCTGATTATAAAAATCTTTCACCACAAATAGTGCCTGATGGCTTTTCGAAGGAGTTATGTTCTTCTTTGATTACCTTCACAAGGTCATTGCAGCATCGAGTAGAAACAGCAGTTTCTGCAGGAGATATGAATAAAAGTCCTCATGTATCAAAGCGAGTTTCCCCTTGTGAAACAAATCGCAGAAATCCCAGAAGGCCTAAACTCAGTGATGGCATTGTAGGGGAACATTCTTTAGGTTTCTCCCCGTCACGTTTTTTTCATACAGAGACCACTCAGCAAAGCACACCAGACCGTGTCCATACCTCACTAGGCCATGTTCAGTTGGAGAACCTTTTCCAAAGGACAGTGTTCATTGCAAGCCTGTAAGACCTTTAGGGGAAAATGGACGGACAAAAACTGATTTTCCAAGTTTGGCAAGTCCAAACAAAATTGGTGATCCCACAGAAGGAAATCTGATTGTGTTACTTCGTGACTTCTACTATGGCGAGCATGGAGGAGTTGGGCAGCCAGAACCGAAGACCCACACGGCGTTTAAATGCCTCAGCTGCTTGAAAGTTCTAAAAAATGTCAAGTTTATGAATCACATGAAGCACCATTTGGAACTTGAGTGGCAGAGAGGTGACAGCTGGAAAACCCACACCACCTGCCAGCACTGCCTCCGCCAGTTTCCTACTCCCTTCCAGCTGCAGTGTCACATTGAAAGTGTCCACACGGCCCAGGAGCCCTCCGCAGTCTGTCACATCTGTGAGTTGTCCTTTGAGACAGATCAGGTTCTCTTAGAGCACATGAAAGACAATCATAAGCCTGGTGAAATGCCCTACGTATGCCAGGTTTGCAGTTACAGATCATCATTTTTTGCAGATGTGGATTCACATTTCAGAGCATACCATGGTAACACCAAGAATTTACTTTGCCCATTTTGTCTCAAAATTTTTCAAACTGCAACAGCATACAGACGTCATCATCGAGGGCACTGGGAAAAGAGTTTTCACCAGTGTTGCAAATGTCGGCTACAGTTTTTAACTTCCAAAGAGGAGAGGGAGCACAAGACCCAGTGTCATCAAATGTTTAAGAAGCCTAAGCAGCTAGAAGGATTGTCTCCTGAAACAAAAATTGTTATTCAGGTATCACTGGAACCCCTTCAGCCAGGATTGGTGGAAGTTGCATCCATTACTGTGAACACATCTGATTTTGAATCATCACCCCCCAAATCTAAAAGGAGGAGGTCAAAAAAAGAAAAATAATAGTTAATTCTGCCTTCAGTAAGTCTGAAGCAAGTATTTCAGTCAAAGTTAAAAACCCCATTAAAAACAAAAAGATCAACTTATAGCATTATTCAATAATATCAAATATAGGGAAACCGATGGGTAATTTATGTGATTTTGTTTTAAATAGAGGAAGTACAGTTTTGCGTGATCTGCATATTGAGATGTTATTTAAAAATCTATGATCTGTTTTTCGTGTAATTGTCTTAACATGTAAAAAGGATGTGTGCATGTGTGTGTGAGAGAGAGAAAATGAGAGAAGTGGAGAAAGGAAAAGTAAGAACCTATTTTGGTATTTGATGTTACTTGTAAGTTCGAAAGCTCTCCTATACATATAATCTGTAGAGTGTTTTAGCAACGTAATTTTGAAGTGTTTTCATGCCTTGCAGATCTCAGTATCAGCTATATAGCCAGATTTGAATGTCACTCTCTGAAGTGCCTCTTGGGCTGATCTAAGATAACCTGGCTCTGAAAGTGTGCAGTGGAGGTTGATGGAGAAGCTACGATGTGAGTTTGGACCAGACACGGGATTTAATCAGAGAAGAGCTGTGGCTTCTTGTCCCAGCTGAGGAAGAGGCATACATTCACTGCAGGCACAGAGCCAAGGGAGAAGGAACACTGTCTCAGAGTGCTTTCACCTAGCCCAGGGACATCTCAAGGATACCAGCCGCTAAAATGCCTGTGTTTGGTGAGAGACCCTGGCAAGCATGAAGCAGGCCCTGTGTAGCACTGACTGCAGTTGGAGAAGCAGAGATAGTTAATAGAATGAGACCTGGTGCCTGTGGACCTCCTGTTGAGTGAGCAAAAGGGGGATTTGATTCATTCTGTCCCCTTTCCCATTTGGCTGGCCTGTAGTCACAGTGAGGTCGGCATATCTGTGTCAGACACAGTAGCAAAGCAAGTTAAAATTCCCAAAGGAAAAAGAGCCTTGACGTCCACTTTAATTTGCGCTGGACCCATAGTTGTAACTGAAAAGGATCAAACACAGGAAATCTGTTCAGCTTTTGAATTGGGCTAAATTGAGTTCTCTTACCCTTAAGCTACAATGGAGTTGTCCAAGAATCGTAAATATAGCGGACAAAAATAGTCCAGGGTGATTAAAGCCTTTTTGGAACTCTTCCTTCCAATTTCCAGTTACATGTGTCTTACCCGAGTTGACCATGTGAAGATTTCGGTTCTGTATCTTATCTTGCCTTGGACACAAATGTAGTACAGTTAACAGCTAATTCTTTGCGTGTGTAATTTCCCATTGTATCAAACTGATTGAGTTTCCGTCTTTCTTGACACAGTCTGATGTGCAAGAATTGTCTCATGTATTTCAGTAATTATCAGGTCATAGAGTTACCCTTCCTCTAATCTATCCAACCAACTAATCTGTGATTATACTTGTGGAAACCTTCTTTCTTGCAGTCTCCAAGGGCTCTTTCACAGACCTGTGGGGTACCCTCTAAGTATTGGTGCCTGAACATCAGCGCACTTGGCTGCCTCTGTAGGTTCTTACAGTTGAGTCTCCTCCTGGAGTTGAATGTCACCCCTTCTCCACTTCTGGCACGGATACCTAGCAATCTCTGTGCACCATTCCAGGAAGCTGGGATCCTGTCTGTAGACCTATGCCAGGAGCAATCTCTCCGTTTCCTCTTCCTTTCTCCTCCTCTTTGTCTCTCGCCACTCTCCCCAGTCCTCAATTTCTTTAAGTCCTCTAAGCTTTCACAAAATGCTGGAAAGAGATCATCACCAAGCGGTTAGCATCCTTCTCAGAACTGAAAAGGAAGGACTACAGATGATGAAGCTGTAGTGAATCTGTTGTCTCCATTTTAGGTAATTCGTGAGTATAAATTCAAATTCAAATAAATTGTGTTTATTTATTCAAAGCTTGATTGATTTATTTGCACTTTGAATATTTTACTAGGCCTTTCTGGTTAGTTTACTTGGGCCAAAGCGCTTTGCTAAGTGTCAGCTGAAACCACTTTTAGTTGTGTAAAGAGTGTGTGTGTGTTCTGGTCTCAGGTGAAAACTCTCTGTATAAATAAATATGCAGACTATTGCATTTGTATCTGTTTTCTTTGATTTGTATAGTAAAAGATATGATAATTTTAGTTACTTGTTTTTACTGTTGCTTAGTATTATCAACACTGTTGCTGTTAGTTGCTGTGAAGTATGCTCCTAAGGAGTACAAGTTTGTCAATAGGAATAGGACAGGGAGACCACTTTCTCCCTCACAAATTCATCAAAAGAACATTTCAGCGATGAGCAAATTCCAAAAAACAAGTTCTGAATGCTGGCAGAGGACTTCAGGCACCCGGAAAAGCAGATCATTGTCTTCAAAAACAGGTAGGAAAAAATATAAAAGATGAAAAAAGAGACAAAGGAGGTAGGAAGGGAGCTCCGTCCTGGGAAGGGAATCCCGTTCTGGGCAGGGAATCTTAAGAAGGGAGGTTTCCAATGTGGCGAGCTTTGGAAGCACAGAGGGCAACTTATCAGGAAAGAAACATAAATACATAATTCAAACCAACAGATTACAAGCCCAACAGTAACTCCCCCAGCAGAAAAGCAGCACAGATGCCTGCATCCGACACTAGCAAGTGGGGGCAGAGCAGGGAGGCGCAGGAGGCACGGGCTGCAGTGCTTTTTAAGAATCAGGCAGGAACGCCCCACACATAACCACAATGAATGAACCTGCGCTAGCAAACCAGACTGTGGGATAGCTACCACGTGAAAAGCCCGAACATAAGACACCACCAGGACCGCACACAGAACAAAGGATGGAACAGAAATAGCTGGTTACAGACCATCCCCCGCTGGTGACAGGCAGCCAGAACCGTATGGGCTGGAAGGGGGTGATTGCAGCCCCGGAGAGACTTTACCTACAAAACTGTAAGCAGGCTTCTTTGCTAAGGCTTCTGGGGGTTCTGGACAGTCACCATCCACCTCTCAAGGGGCGCCAGTGGTACATCCAGAAAACTAGCAGCAGAGACGGGAAAGGCGATAAGTCACAGTGACCGCGCTCACCACACACCTGAGCTACTCGGACGTGGGAAGGACACAAAAGGCAGTCCCAACCGAACCTGCGCCTCTGAGGGCTTACCTGAGCACCGAACCTGAGTTCGGCTTAGACCTGGGAGGTGCGTGCAGCCTAAGGCCGGCCTCAGACCCTGGAGCAACGTAGAGCATGAGCGGTGTGCACCATGAGCAGGGGCAGGCCCAGTGCAACTGAGACACTGAAAGCACACACAGGTGTTAGTTCTTTGCAGCATCCCTCCCTCCCCACAGTGCAACTGAACAAGAGAGCCAAAAAAATAAAAAATAAAAAGTGTCCACCATGCCCCCCCCCCCCTTATTAGGACGGAAATCAGACACTGAAGATACCAGCAAACAGAAGAAATTAAATGGAGGGAACCGCCTTGGAAATAACCCCACAACACCAGAGAAAGGGCCAGAAATATCTTTACTATTTTTATGACCATTTCTTTTTCTTTTTTTTCTTTTTCGCTGATGTTGTTGTGTGGTAGTTTTTTCTTCTTTTCTTTTTCTTCTTCTTTTTTTAACTTTTAGAAATATTTAAGTCCTGTATTTATCCTTTAATTTTTATTCTTATAACCTACTCTTACTTAAAAAGAAACCTATTTTTTAAAGCAAACACTGTATATAGTCTTTGTGTGGTTGTTGTTGTTGTTTTAATAGTTCTTGTGGCTTTTTTTTTCTTCTTCTTCTTTCCTTAATATTGCATTTTTTAAAATCCAACCTCTATTCTAGATTTTTAATCTTTGCTTTTTGGTATTTGTTGTCAATTTTGTACATTTAAAAACCCAAACTTCACTACCCAATTTTACCTGAGAGCGAGATTACTGGCTTGACCACTCTCTCCTCCTTTGGACACTCCTTTTTCTCCACCAGGTGGCCTCTGTCTCTTCCCTCCCCCTTCTCTTCTCTACCCAATTCTGTGAATCTCCGTGTTCCAGACGGTGGAGAACACTTCAGGAACTGGTTACTGGCTGGATCTGTCTCTCCGCTTTTCATTTCCCTCTTATAACCTCCTGGCCACCTCTGTCTACTTCCTCCCTCTCCTCTTCCCTGTATAACTCCGTGAATACCTCTGAGTGGTCCAGACGGTGGAGCACACATAAGGATGTGATTCCTGGCTAGCTTGCTCTCTCCTCTTTTTTTTTTTTTCTCTCTCTCTCCTCTTTTGACCCCACCTCATCTCATTCCAGTCACTTCTAACTACCCCCTCCCTCTTCTCTCCTCCATGTAACTCAGTGAACCTCTCCGGTTGCCCCTCACTGTGGGTAAACCTTTCATCTTTAACCTAGATGTGTTATCATCAGTGCTGTATAGGTGGAGAGGTCTTGAGGCTACTGTAGAAAGAAAACTGAAAACCAGAAGCAGGAGGCTTAAGTCCAAACCCTGAGAACATCAGACAAGTCCTGACTCCAGGGAACATTAATTGATAGCAGCTCATCAAATGCCTCCATACCTACACTGAAACCAAGCACCACCCAAGGGCCAACAAGTTCCAGAGTCAGACACACCATGCAAATTCTCCAGCGACACAGGAACACAGCCCTGAGCTTCAATATACAGGCAGCTCAAAGTTACTCCAAAACCATTGGCGTCTCATAACACATTACTGGTCACTCCATTGCACTCCAGAGAGAAGAAATCCAGCCTCACCCACCAGAACTCCAACACAAGCTTCCCGAACCAAGAAATCTTGACAAGCCACTGATACAACCCCACCCACAGTGGAGAAACTCCATAATGAAGAGAACTCCACAAATTCCCAGAATATAGAAAGGCCACCCCAAACGCAGCAATAGAACCAAGATGAAGAGACAGAGGGATACTCAGCAGATAAAGAACAGGAGAAATGCCCACCAAATCAAACAAAAGAGGAAGAGATAGGGAATCTACCTGAGAAAGGATTCCAGATATTGATACTGAAAAGGATCCAAAATCTTGAAATCAAAATGGAATCACAGATAAATAGCCTGGAGACAAGGATTGAGAAGATGCAAGAAAGGTTTAACAAGGACCTAGAAGAATAACAACGAGTCAATAGATAATGAATGACTCAATAAATGAGATCAGAAACACTCTGGAGGCAACAAATAGTAGAATAACAGAGGCAGAAGATAGGATTAGTGAAATAGAATGGTAGAAATAAATGAATCAGAGAGGAAACAAGAAAAATGAGTTAAAAGAAATGAGGACAATCTCAGAGACCTCCAGGACAATATGAAACGCTCCAACATTCGAATTATAGGAGTCCCAGAAGAAGAAGACCAAAAGAAAGACCATGAGAAAATCCTCCAGGAGACAATAGTTGTAAACCTCCCTACAGTGGGCATGGAAATAATCACCCAGTCCCAAGAAAACCAGAGAGTCCCAAACAGGATAAACCCAAGGCAAAACACCCCAAGACACATATTAATCAAATTAACAAAGAGCAAACACGAGAACAAATATTAAAAGCAGCATGGGAAAAACAAGAAATAACACATGAGGGGATTCCCATAACGGTAACAGCTGATCTTTCCAAAGAAACTCTTCAGGCCAGGAAGGAATGGCAAGACATACTTAAAGTGAAGAAAGAGAATAACCTACAGCCCAGATTACTGTACCCAGCAAGGATCTCATTCAAATACGAAGGAGAAATCAAAAGCTTTACAGACACGCAAAAGCTGAGAGAACTCAGCACCACTAAACCAGCTCTCCAACAAATGCTAAAGGATATTCTGCACACAGGAAACACAAAAAGGGTGTTTAACCCCAAACCCAAAACAATAAAGGAAATGGCAACGGGATCATAATGATCAGTAATTACCTTAAACGTGCTAAGTCACAGCTCCAGAAAGCTATTCTCTTTTCCTTCTAAGGACAGGCTTACCTCTGTGGGGCTTGGTATTTAAGTATTCCCTTTGGTTAGATTCCTTGCCTTCAACCCCAGCTCAGTGCTGACAACCTTCAGGTGTCAAATAGCATACTATGCAACTGGTGCATTTTACATTCTTACCAAAGAAAGTAAGTGTCAGTTGTATCTCCACAGTATTAATTTAGCCACAAGGAATCTTCGGCAAAACTAAACAAAACGTTAGAGAGATGACAGCACTTCTACGAAATATGTTGTCAGCTTTACAAACGACCTATAAACTACAAATCATCACGAAATAGACATCTACTTAATACACATTTCATTACTAGATTCTTTCTTTGTATATAAGCATTTTATACTTTCAGATTTGCAACTGATACTTTTTCAAATAAAACTGGTGCTTTTTTTTGCTTGTTTTTAAGCCAAGATTTAACTGATGTCTTTAAGATGTTCATTTCAACATTGACATCATTCATAACTCCAAATACATAAAAGATGATGACAAAAACATCATAAATACAAAAAATAAAAATGTAGTTATATTATTATAGCCTCTGATAAATGATAGCAAAACTGGAACAGAAGCATTTTAAAAACATTTAGTGATGTTTCAACATTTTTCTAATCTTTTTTTATTTCATATTTCTCGTGTGCTTTAGAATGCATTACAACATCAGTAGAGTATTGGGCTTCCGTGGTGGCTCAGAGGGTAAAATGTCTGCTTGAAATGGAGCCCTGGGTTCTAATCCTGGGTTAGGAAGATCCCCTGAAGAAGGAAATGGCAACCCATTCCAGTATTCCTGCCTGAGTATACTATAGATGGAGGAGCCTGTAAGGCTACAGTCCATGGGGTCGCAAAGTGTCAGACACGAATGAATGGCTCCACTTTCACTTTAGTCGAGTATTGTCATATGTTTAAAAATCTATAAAAATATGGTAAATAATACCGGTACAAATTTCATCATTAAACATACATATTCAGCTGTTTTAATGCATGATGAGAGAACTCTGAAACAACTTGCGTTTTCATTGTTATTGGTGACCATGCCAGACCTGCCTCTTGAGAAATCTATGTGCAGTTGAGAAAGCAACATTTAGAACTGGACATGGAAAAACAGACTGGTTCCAAATAGGAAAAGGAGTACATCAGGCTGTATAATGTCACCCTGCTTATTTAACGTCTATGCATAGTACATCATGAGAAATGCTAGACTGGACGAAACACAAGCTGGAATCAAGATTGCCGGGAGAAATTTCAAGAACCTCCGATATGCAGATGACACCACCCTTATGGCAGAAAGTGAAGAGGAACTAAGAAGCCTCTTGATGCAAGTGAAAGAGAGTGAAAAAGTTGGCTTAAAGCTCACCTTTCAGAAAATGAAGATCATGGCTTCTGGTCCCATCACTTCATGGGAAATAGATGGGGAAACAGTGGAAACAGTGTCAGAGTTTATTTTTGGGGCTCCAAAATCCCTGCAGATGGTGACTGCAGCCATGAAATTAAAAGATGCTTACTCCTTGAAAGAAAAGTTATGACTAACCTAGATAGCACGTTCAAAAGCAGAAACATTACTTTACCGACTAAGGTCCGTCTAGTCAAGGCTATGGTGTTTCCTGCGGTCATGTATGGATGTGAGTTGGACTGTGAAGAAAGCTGAGCACCGAAGAATTGATGCTTTTGAACTATGGTGCTGGAGAAGACTCTTGAGAGTGCCTTGGACTGCGAGGAGATCCAACCAGTCCATTCTGAAGGAGATCAGCCCTGGGACTTCTTTGGAAGGAATGATGCTAAAGCGGAAACTCCAGTAGTTTGGCCACCTCATGTGAAGAGTTGACTCATTGGAAAAGAACTCTGATGCTGGGAGGGATTGGGGGCAGGCGGAGAAGGAGACGACAGAGGATGAGATGGCTGGATGACATCGCTGACTCGATGGACGTGAGTCTGAGTGAACTTCGGGAGTTGGTGACGTACATGGAGGCCTGGCGTGCTGCATTTCATGGGGTCACAAAGAGTCAGACACAACTGAGTGACTGAACGGAACTGAACTGAACAGAACTGAAGCTAGGGACTGTTGGTGGCAGAAGTAGAGGCCCTAGTCTGTGTATCCAAAGTTGGAGTGATGGAATACAGTTTAAAGTGACTGTAAACATAGGGAATTTAGAAAGATGGTAATGATAACCCTGTATGCGAAACAGCAAAAGAGACACAGATGAATAGAACAGTCGTTTGGACTCTGTGGGAAAGGGAGAGGGTGGGATGATTTGCGAGAATGGCATTGAAACATGTATAATGTCATATAAGAAAAGAATCACCAGTCTAGCTTCAGTGTAGGAGAGGATGCTTGGGACTGTTGCACGGGGTTGACCCAGAGGGATGGTAAGGGGAGGGCGGAGGGAGGGGGTTTAGGATTGGGAACACGTCTACACCCGTGGAGGGTTCATGTTGGTGTCTAACAAAACCAATGCACTATTGTAAAGTACAATATAAATAAATAAAGTGACTGTAAACAAAGAAACAGAAAAGAGTTTCTCTTCAGAAATAAAATGTTCAGAATTGATTTTCATACTGAGGGAAGGCCTTTTCACCTACTAAGTATTAGTGAACATTCTGGCTAGATATAGTTTTGCTTGAACTTTATGCTAGACAGCCTATTTTTGACCTGGGAAACACATATTGTACATCTGCTTTAACCATGGAGGAGAGTCACTGGGTATTCACTGGAATGGGAAAGTAAAAATCTGTTGCAGTTGTCTTTCATCAGTGTACCCTCTGGAGAAGTCAGGATATGAAAATGAGATTGTGCATTTCTGTGCTTTGGAGTTATGTGTTCCTAGTTAGTGAAGATAATTAAGAAGTGTAATGATTCCAGATTCTCGCCTAGGAAAACACTAACATCACTGTTGTCAGACCTGTATTTTGTGGTTAACAGGATCCTTTTCCCACGAGATATGTTTCATTCATGTACTTTCAACTTTAAAGAATTTTCTCTGTGTCCTGGCTCTGCCCCTACAGCTTCAGAACACTCCTCTTTAAACTGTACGGAAGACCATTTCCCAGGCTATGGTCCTTGAGTTTATTTTCATTTTTCTCCTAATTTTAGTATATATAATTTATTGGGTATTTTTATCATTATGGCATAATTTTCTTCAAACTTCGTACTGAAAGTTGTCTCCTATTTAATCATGACATGTGATCAGTGAGTCCACATACTAAGGAATGACAATTGGCACTTTTTAGCAGAAACCAGGGCTTCCCTGGGAGGTAAGCTGCCTAAGAATCTGATGCAATGCAGGAGACCCCAGTTTGATTTCTGGTTTGGGAGGATGCTCTGGAGAAGTAACAGGCCACTCCCTCCAGGGTTCTTCAGGTTTCCCTGGTAGTTTAGATAGCAAACAATCCATCTGCTATGAGAGAGCCACTGGAAGACTGGCCTAACAACCCACTCCAGTATTCTTGCCTGAAGAACCCCCATGGACAGAGGAGCTTGATGGGCTATATTCCAGACACTCACAAAGAACCAGACACGACTGTGAGTATGAGCAGACCAGAAACCAAAATATATTTTTAAGAAATCCTTGAAAACCTTGAAATTTGGAAGTGTTCCTTAGAAAGAGCATGTTAACCCTGAAAAAAAAAAAAGACAAACCATAAAGCAATGAACTTTATTACTCTCTTTTCCCTATAAGATCAGAAGAGAAATGGAGTGTCGTTTCCCTTTTTAGAAGCTAGTTTTTCTAGTAGAAACTATGAAATGATTAAATAAATTATTGAAAACTACTGAAATGCTGCTTTCAAATAAGTAAATAAATAAATGACTAAATAAATAAATAAGTAAAATCCAATTCAAGACGGATACCAAAGCAAGAATATAATCGATATCACTTGCTGTTGTGAGACATAGCTTCAAAAGAGAACCAAATTAATGTATATAATGACTGGCTAAATTCTCTGGCAATACGTTATAAAAACTTGCAGTCAACATTGAAAGGGATTTTTACACACAATAAAATAAAAATGCCTTTTACTTATGCACACTTCTAATAATCAAAAGCACTGACTACTTTTCAGACATTCCAGGCCAAGGACATTTAAACAAACTATCTACTTTATCTGCCAAAACAACACGGTGGTGGTGGTCATGATTAGCTGCTAAGTCATTTCCGTCTCTTCATCTCCATGGACCATAGACCACCAGGCTCCTCTGCCCGTGGGTTTTCCCAGCAAGAATACTGAGTCTGGTTTTCATTCTCTCTTCCGGAAGATCTATCTTCCCAAATCAGGGATTTCTCAACCCTGGGTCATCTACATTGGGAAGTGGACTCTTTACCAATGAGCCACCAGGAGAATACCCCAAAGAAAAACAGTATCTACTTAAGTACTTCCTGGCTTTCATATGTACAGTATCAAACTTCCAGCCTAAATAGTCTGTGTTGAACTACCATAGTGATCCATCGATTAATAGTCAGCCTCCCAGTGATTCTTGTCTGGGAAGATCCCACATGCTGAAGTGAAGCTAAGCTCATGGGCCACAACTCAGGAGCTCATGTGCCGAAACTAGAGCCAGTGTTCTCCAGCAAAAGAAACATCACAGTGGGAAGGCTATGCAGCATAGTGAAGTGCACCATACCACTTGCCTCAGCTAGAGAAAGCCCTTGAACATCCATGACTGCCTGGCCCTTACAAAATAAATGCAGTTTTAAAAATAACAAATATTCATGTCAATGTATGGGAAAACCAATACAGTGTTGTAAAGTAAAATAAAGTAAAAATTAAAAGTAAAGAAAAAAATAAATAAAATGGAAAAATAAATACATAAATAAGACCTTAAGGGGCAAAAAAAAAAAAAAAAAAACCAACCAGTGAGTTTAGCAGAGAAGTTAGTTACATATATTTAGCAACAAGCAAATATAATTTGCATGTTGAAAGTGCAAAAATACTAATTTTTCAAAACGTGATAGAATGATACTGATTATAAGAAATCTATCACAGAATAAAAATATTCTAGGCAATAGTTCAGCAGGATGAGAGGTAAGGGTATCCCAGCCATCAGAGTTCACATTTATGATGTGAATGCCGAAAAGCCTATGAAACATCATGTTGGTCATATAATTCGAGTATCCATATATCCACTTAAGCTCTTAGCTATCTCTTCTGCACCTTTATATTTCATTCTGAAGCCATTTGGATTTTCTGAAAGAATGTGTAGATTTGTTTTGTTTGTGTTAGTTTCTGAGGAGACTTCTCATTCTGCCCACATGCTAGGAAACTTTTACTATATTTTCCATTAATATAATTCAACTTTCATCTACTCTAACCTTTCATACCATTAATCCCATATTGATTTCTTTTAGCAGGCTCTAGTGATGTTCTTCAAGCTCTTTTAGCCATTCTTTCACTTGGGTATAATGCTCACTGATTTGAATAGCAAATTAATACTTTTCTAATGTGCTTTTAGAGCGTGGTGAGCTGCTCTGTTTCAGGCTTTTGGTTGGAAAACCCTGCCTTATTGTCAGGGCTGCAGTATCTTCTGATACCAAAGGAAAGACTACAAATATTCCAAACAAATTTGATTATGGTAATTAACATTTTCTAAAGAATTAAAGAGTTCCTCATCAAAATATTTATTCCCATGGAAAAAATAGCCCCAGCTCCTTAAGTACATCATGATTTTATTAAGGGAATCTGTGAGAACGGCCATGTTCTCTGTGCATCGTGACTTCATCAACACACCTCTCTGAGGTGAAAAAACAAGTTAGAATTCACATACTTCAGGAAAGCCATATTTAAATATGGAAAAACCTTGTTTCAATAAGAGGAAAAATGGCTGCATGAGAAGTGGATTGATATTGTTTCTCTATTTTTCTCTGAGCATCTTCCTGTAAGTTGTGTCTTCACTTCTTACTGAAATGGTTGATTCTGCTGTTGTTCAGTTGCTCAGGCATAGTAACTCTCTGCAACATAATAAGGCATGTTACGCTCCTTTTTATGCAGCACACCACGCCTCACTGTCCATCACTAACTCCCAGAGTTTGCTCAAAGTCATGTGCCTCAAATTAGTTGTACCATCCAACCATCTCATCGTCTGCTAGGCCCTTCTCCTTCTGCACTCAAGCTTTCCCAGCATCAGGGTCTTTTCCTATAGTTAGCTCTTTGCATCGGGTGGCGAAAGTACCAGAGTTTCAGCTTCAGCAAAAGTACTTCCAATGAATATTCAGGGCTGATTTCCATCAGGATTGACTGCTTTGATCTCCTTGCAGTCCAAGGGACTGGCAAGAGTCTTCTCCAACACCACAGTTCAAAATCATCAATGATTCCATGCGCAACTTCCCGTATAGTCCAACTCTCCCATCCATACATGAGTAATGGAAACTCCATAGGTATGACTTGATAGACTATTAATTGCAAAGTAATGCCTCTGCTTTTGCATATGCTCTTTAGGTGGTTGCAGCTTTTCTTCATAGGATCTAGCACCTTTTAATTCCACGGCTGCCCTCACCATCTGCAGTGATTTTGGAGCCCGAGAAAATAAAGTCTATCACTGTTTCCATTTTTCCTCATGATTTCCCTATTTCATGTGAAGTCACGGGGCCAGATGCCATGATCTTCATTTTTTCAACATTGAGTTTTAAGCAAGGTTCTTCACTCTCTTCTTTCTTTCCATCAATATGCTCTTTATTTATTCTCCACTTTCTGTCATATATGTGGTGTCAACTGCAAATCTGTGGTTATTGATAGTTCTCCAAGCAATCTTGATTCTAGTTGGGCTTCATCCAGCCTGGCATTTCACATGACGTGCTGAATATAAGTTAAATAAGCCACATGACAATATACAGCCTTGATGTGCTCCTTTCCCTATTTGAAGCTAGCGCATTGTTCTATGTCCAAGTGTTGCTTCTTGACATGCCTACAGATTTCTCAGCAGGCAGCTAAAGAGGTCTGGTATTTGCATCTTTCCAGGAATTTCCCATAGCTTGTTGTCATCCACACAGTCAAAACCTTTGGCATAGTCCAAATCAGATGTCGATGTTTTTCTTGAACTCCTTTGCTTTTTCTTTGATCCAATGGATGCTGACAATTTGATCTCTGGTTTCTCTGACTTTTCTAAATCCAGCTTTAGCATCTGGAAGTTCTCAGTTCATGTACTGCTGAAGCCTAGCTTGAAGAACTTTGAACATGACTTTGCTTACATGTGAGATGTGTGCAATTGTGTGTTAGTTTAAACAATCTTTGGCCTAGCTTTTCTTGAGGATTGGAGTTTAAACTAACCTTTCCAAGTTCTGCGGCCAGTGCCGAGCTTTTCAAATTCGCTGGCATATTGCGTGCAGGATTGGAATGTCATAATCTGGTAGGACTTGAAATTCCACAACTGGAAACACATTACCTCTAGTAACTTTGTTCATAGTTATGTACTAAGGGCTGCTTGATTTCACATTGCAGGATGTCTGGTTCTGGGTGAGTAAAGACACCTTCACGGTTATGTGGGTCATTAAGATCTTCTTCTTCTTCTTCTTTTTTTTTTTTTAAGTTCAGTTCTTCTGTGTATTCTTGCCACCACTTCTTAATATATCTGCTTCTGTTAGGTCCATATATTTTGTCTCCTTTATTGTGCCCATCTTTGCATGAAATGTTCCCTTGGTATCTGTATCATTCTTGAGGTAATCTCTGTTCTTTGCCATCCTATTGTGTTTCTCTGTTTCTTTGCATTGATCCCTGAGGAAGGCTTTTCTTATCTCTCCTTGCTATTCTTAAGAAAACTGCATTCAAATGGATTATCTTTCTTTTTCTCCTATGCCTTTAGCTTCTCTTCTTTTCTTAGTTATTTGTAAGGCCTCCTCAGACAAACCTTTTGCCTTTTTGCATTTCTTTTTCTTGGGTAGGTTTTGTTCATTGTCTCATGCAGAATGTCATGACCCTTGGTCCATAGTTCTCCAAGCAGTCTGTCTATAAGATCTAATCCCTCAAATCTATTTGTCAAATCCACTGTGTAATCATAAGAGATTGATTTTGGCCATCCCAAATGGTCTAGCGGTTTTCCATACTTTCTTCAACTTAAATCTGAAGTTTTCTTTAAGGCATTCCTATTCTGAGACATGTCACTGCTCAGTCTTGGGTTGTTTTTTTTTTTTTTTTTATGACTGCATAGAGCTTCTCTTTCTTCGGCTACAAAGAACAGAATCAGTCTGATTTCAGCATTGACCATCTCAAGAGTCATCTCTTGTGTTGTTGGAAGAGGGTGATTTCTATGAATGGTGAGTTCTCTTAGGGAATTCTGTTAGCGTTTGCATTACTTCATATGTACTCCAAGGTCCAACTTGCCTGTTATTCCAGGTATCTCTTGACTTCCTACTTTCTCTAGGAGGCAATGAACGTGGGCAGTATAAGCCCTCATTCCTCTGCCTTTTCTAAATCCATCGCATATATTTGGAAGTTCTTGGTTCAAATACTTTGAAGCCTAGCACAAAGGATTTTGAGCCTTATCTTGCTGAGTATGTGAAATGAGCACAAGAGTGCAGTACGTTGACAAATTTTCAGCATTACCCTTTGATGTGGGGATCAGTACGTTGTCATGTGTACACTAGAGCTTGCTCAGTAGTGGCATAATGTGTATTCCATAGTGCAAACTCAGAAGTTGGAACATGTATGGCATATAATGTTGACTCAGTAGAGGTAGGATGATACTTTCAGAGTGCAAGCTCAATAGTTGTGCTAAGCCTTCTGTAGAACACTGATTCAGCAATGGTAAGATGTGTGAACTAGAATTCAGGGTCAATAGTGTTGTCACATTTCCTCGAGAGTTTAGCCACTGCAGAAGTGGCATGTGTGCTTAGAATGGGGTCTTAATAGTGGTGAGATGCATGCTCTACATCTCAGTCTCAGTAGAAGAGAGGTGTGTTCTCTAGAGTGCAAGCTAGTAGTTACAAGACACTTGGTGTGCTGACCTGTAGTACACAAAGAAGCAGTGGAAGTTGTCACAGCACTGAAACACTGACTGGAGAAAAACTCCTCGGTGTGTTTGACCCACAGTAGACAAAGAAACGTTCCAAGAATGTTTTACCTATGAGTTACAGCATGGTGGTAATTATTGAGTGCGTTCCAGCTAATGTAGATGGAGATGCGCTTAAGCCATGTCATAAAACTGAACCAGTGATAGTTACAATCTCTTAGTCTTGCCTGAGCTATTTGGATGCAGAAACAGTTAAAAAATTCACAGCACTGAAACACTGGAATTCGACAAATTATTGGCTGTGTCTTCCAAGAATGGATGCTGAAGCACTTGAACTGTATCACGTAGCTGAAAGACTGGATGTTGATGAATACTGGGTGTATTTGACCTGGGGTAAGAAGGGGACTCATTTAACCGTATGACAGCCCTAAAACACAGGATGGAGAAAAATGTATGCATGTTTATGAACTGGTATGTACAGAAACAATTGAGACATATCACAGAACTCAACAGTTGATGGTGAACAACTTCTAGGTGTATTTGAACCAGAGTATACGAAACAAGACTTGAAGAATGTAACAGAACTGAAACAACTGATGGTGATAAACTATTGCATGCGTTCAGCATGGCGTAGAAGAAGAAGGACTTGAAACATGTCGCAGCACTGAAACACCAATGGTCATAAGCTACTGGGTATGTTTCAGCTCAAGTGGATTAGAGAACCATTTGAAGCATGTCGCACAACTGAAACATTGCATGCTTATGAACGACTGCATGTACTTGATATGGAGTGAATGAAGAAAGCACTTGAAGCATGTGACATCACTGAAGCACTGGCTGAGAATATGGACTATGTCTGAGCCGGAATGGACACAGAGGCTTCAGAATCATTTCATAGTACTGAACACTAGCACTAGATGGGGAAAAAGCTACTGAGTTCGTTTGACACAGGAATGGATGAAGAAGCAGTTGACATTATGTCACAGCAGTGAAACAAGATGGGTATAAACGGTGAGTGTATTGACGTTAGTGGGACCAAGAACATATTTAATCTTATCAAAGTCCTGAAACACTGGAGCATGGTGAACTGCTGGCTGTGTATGCCTCAGTGTGCACAGACAACATTTCAAATCATGTCACAGCACTGAAACGCTTGTATGGAGACGACAGACTGACTGTCTAGATCTGGGGTGGATGAGGAAGCTCTTGAAGCATGTCACTTCATGTATACACTAGATGGCGACAAACTACGGAGTTGGTGTATGGGTGCGCATGAAGAAGCCATTGGGTCGTGCTGCAAAGTAAAACACTGGCCGTTTATAACTACTAGAAATTTTACACCAGGATTAATGTAGAAGCATTTGAAGACTGTCAGTGTACTGTAGAAACGGATGGTGATAAAGGACTATGTTAACCTGGAGTGGGTGAGGAAGTACTCGAATCCAGGGGCAGCCATGGAACACTGTGTATTGATAAACTCCGGGATGTTTTATTTAGTCACTTCGTTAAGGAAGAATTGAACTTGGTCATATGTCACAGCACTGGACACTGGTTGGTACCACTTATTGACGATGACTGACCTGAGTGGGAAGAGAGCCTTTGAATTGTGCCACACCCACTGCACTAAAGAAATAGAGGAAACAATAGAATGCGAAAGACTAGGGATCTCCTCAAAAACTTAGAGATACCAAGCAACATTTCTTGCAAAGATGGGCTGAATAAAGGACAGAAGTCGTATGGGCCCAACAGAAGCAGAAGATATTAAGAAGAGGTAGCAAAAATACACAGAAGAACTGTACATAAAAGATAGTCATGACGCAGATAATCACGATGATGTGATCATTCACCTAGAACCAGACATCCCGGAATGTACACTCAAGTGGGTCTTAGGAAGCATCACTACAAAGAAAGCTAGTAGAGGGGATAGAATTCCAATTGAGCTAGTTCAAATCCCAAAGGACCATGCTATGAAAGGGTTGCACTTAACATGGCACCAAATGTGGAAAATTCAGCACTGGCCACAGGACTGGAAAGGGGCAGTTTTCACTCCAATCCCAAAGAAAGGCAATGCCAAAGAATTCTCCAACTAGTACACAGTTGCACTCATCTCATATGCTACTAAATTAATGGGCAAAATTATCCAAGCCATGCTTCAGCAATACAGCAACCAGGAACTTCCAGATATTCGAGTTGGTTTTCTAAAAGGAAGGGCAACCAAGATCAAATTGCCAACATCTGCTGCATCATTGAAAAACCAGGAGAGTTCCAAAAGAAGATCTACTTCTGTTTTATTGAGACTTTGACTATGTGGATCACAATAAACTTTGGGAAATTCTGAAAGAGATTTCAGGGAATACCAGACAACCTGACTTGCCTCTTGATAAACTTGTATGCAGGTCAGGAAGCAACAATTAGAACTGGAAATAGAACAACAGACTGGCTCCAAAAAGGAAAAGGAGTACCCCGAGGCTGTATAATTGCCACCTTGCTTATGTAACTTCTACACAGACTACATAATGAGAAACACTGGGCTGGAGGAATCTCAAGGTGGAAACAAGATTGACAGAGAAATATCAATCATCTGAAATATGCCGATGACACCAGCCTTATGGCAGAAAGTGAAGAACTAAAGAGCCTCTTGATAAAAGTGACACGAGAGAGTGAATAAGTTGGCTTAATGCTCAACATTCAAAAAAACAAAGATCATGGCATCGGATGCCGCCGCATCATGGCAAATAAGTGGGGAAACAGTGGAAACAGTAGATGACCTTATACTTCTGGGCTCCAAAATCGCTGCAGATGGTGACTGCAGCCATGAAATTAAAAGACACTTCGTCCTTAGAAGGAAACTTATGACCAACCTAGATGATTAATTATCATTATTGATTATTGCTGATGATTGATTATTATTGATTATTATATTCATATTGAAAAACAGAGGCTTTACTTTGTCAAGAAAGGTCCATCTAGTCAACGCTACGGTTTTCCCAGTAGTCATGTGTGGATGTAAGTTTTGGAATATAAAGAAGGCTGAGCACTGAAGAATTGATGCTTTTGAACTGGGTGTTTAAGAAGACTCTTGAGAGTCCCTTGGACTGCTAGGTGATCCAACCAGTCCATCCTAAAGGAAATCAGTCCTTAGTGTTCATTGGCAGGACTGATGTTGAAGCTGAAACTCCAATAATTTGGCCCCGTGATGTGAAGAGCTGGCTCATTTGAAAGCATCTTGTTGCTGGAAATGATTGAGGGCAGGAGGAGAAAGGGACGTCAGAAGGTGAGATGGATGGATGGTATCACCGACTCAATGGACATGGGTTTGGGTTACCCATGGGAGTTGATGATGGACAGGGAGGTCTGGCTTGCTGCGGTTCATGGGATAACAAAGAGCTGGACATGAATGAGTGACTCAACTGAACTGATCACCCCTTAAAGAGTGATTTTTTTTTCTTTCTTTTCCTTTTTCTTTTAAATAATCTTGGGCACATTTGACTGAAGCATGCCATGCAATGAAACGTTAAATGGTCAGTAACTACCAGCTGGGCTTGACATTGGATGGACGGAGAAGCACTGCAGGCATGTCACTGAACTTCAACACTGTATGGTGATAGCCTAGTGAATGCCTTTAAATGGGGAGAATGAACACACCATTGAAGTGGATCTTGGCATTGGAACTGGAGGTGGTGAATGTTATGGATGTGTTTGACTTGCGATAATGAGGAAGACTTGAGGAATGTCACACACAGTAAAACATTGGATGGTGTTAATGTTTGAGTGTGTTTGGCCTGGTGAGGATGGAAACGTCCTGGAATCTGCCATAAAATGGAAACACTCCATGGTCATAAGCTACTGCATGTGCTTCACCTAGAGAGGATGAAGAAGCACATGAAGCATGCTATAGGACTGAAACAGTGGATGGTGATAATCCACTGGGTATGTTTTGTCTGGGGTTGTGAAGAAGCACTTGAGGCAAGTCCTCGAACTGAGGCATGGGATGCTGATAAACTGTTGGGTACTTCTGAACAGTGGTGTGTGGCAAAATTCTTGAAATATGTTACAGTACGGAAACATTGGATGTTGCTAAACTCCTGGTGTGTTTGATCCAGGATAGGCAAGAAGCACTTGATGCATGTCAAAAACCTGAAACAGGTGATAAACATCAGGGTGTGTATCACCCAGAGTGCATGGGGAAGTATCTGAACCTTGTCACCAACATGAAACACTGGATGGTGACAAACTGTTGAGGGTGCTTGATTCAGGGTGGACAGGAAGCACATGATCCATTTCACAGAACTCAAACGTGGACGGGGCAAGAGACTTGGAATGTTTGACCCAGGGAGAAAAAGAAGCTCTGGAAGCATGCTGTAACCCTGAAACACTGGATAGTGAGAAACCACTTGGTGTGATGACCTGAGGGAATGAAGAAACCCAGAAGCATGTTGCACAACTGAAACATTGGATAACGACACACTACTGGGTGTCTTTGACCCCGTGTACACAAAGGAGCACTTGAAGCATGTCACAGAACTTGAACACTGGATGGTGAAAAACTCCTGGGAGTGTTTGACTGGGTGGATGACGACGCTCCTCAAGCATGTCTCTGCACTAAGACACTGGATGATGAGTGTGTTTTAGCGTCAGAAAATGAAGCACTTGACCTGTGTAACGGCACTAAAATAGAGTATGGCACTTATACCACTGGGTGATTAGTCCCAGGTGACAAGGAAACACCGGAAAGTGTCGCATGTTAATGCACTGAATACTCTACGGGGATAAAGTACTGAATGTGTTTGATCAGGGGTTGAGAAGAAGCAGGTAAAGCAGGTCCCTGGGGTGACACAAGGGATTCTGATACATGGGAGTGTAGGAATTCAAGTGGAATAAGAAGCACTGGAAGCATGTCACATCCATGAAACAATAAATGTTGCTAAACTACTGAGTGGGAATGAGAGCCTGGGAAAGACTAGAGATCTCTTCAGGAAAATAAGAGGTATCAAGGGAGTATTTCATGCACATATGTGTATAATAAAGGGCCGAAAATGTGTGAACCTAAAAGAAGTGGAAGATATTAAGGAGTGCTGGCATGATTACATAGAAGAACTATCCAAAAAGTTCCCGATGACCTAGATAACCATGATGGGGTGATCACTCGCCTACAGCTAGACATCTTGGAGTGGGAAATCCAGTGGCTCTTAGAAAGCATCACTACCAACAAAGATAGTGGAGGTGATGGAACACCAGCTGAGCTATTTCAAATTTTAAAAGATGATATTGTTGAAGTGCTGCACTCAGTATGCCAGAAAACTTGGGAAACTCAGCAGAGGCTGCAGGACTGGAAAAGGTCAGTTTTTCGTTTGAAATCCAAGGAAGGGCAACACCACATGATGTTCTAAATATCACACAACGGCCATTATTTTACGCACTAACTCCTTTGAACACAATTTATGAACAACTGAGATAGCTGGATGACGTCACTGACTCGATGGACGTGAGTCTGAGTGAACTAAGAGAGTTGGTGACGGACAGGGAGGCTTGGCTTGTGGCGATTCATGGGGTCGCAAAGAGTCGGACAGGCTGAACGGAATTGATCTGAGACAGCATATTAAAAAGCAGAGATGTTAATGTGCCAACAAAGCTCCACCTAGTTAAGATTATGATTTTTCCAGTAAGCATGTATGGATGTACCAGTGGAACTATAAAGAAAGCTGAGCACCAAAGAAGTGATGCTTTTGAACTGTGTTGTTGGAGGAGATTCTTGAGAGTCCCGTGAACTGCAAGGAGATCCAACCAGTCCATCCGAAAGGAGATCAACCACGAATATTCATTAGAAGGACTGAGGTTAAAGCTGAAACTCCAATACTTTGGCCAACTGATGTGAAGAGCTGACTCATTTGAAAAGACCCTGATGTTTGGCAAGATTGAAAGCAGGAGGAGAAGGAGACGACAGAGGATGAGACAGTTAGATGGTATCACTGACTCAAAGGACATGAATTTCAGTAAACTTCGGGGTTGGTGATGGACAGGAAGGCCTGATTTGCTGTAGTCCATGGGCTCACAAACAGTCATACACAACTGAGCAGCTGAAGTGAATCGAACAAAGACATGCTCACAATTCTCCTGCCAAGACTTTAACAGCACATTAACCTAGAAGCTGCAAATGTTCAAACTGGATTTAGAAAAGACAGAAACCAGAGGTCAAATTGGCAACATCCATTGGATCATGGAAAAAGCAAGAATATTATTGAAAAAAAAAAAACTATTTCTGCTTTATTGAGTATGATAAAAATCCACTGTGTGGATCACAACAAACTGCAGAAAATTCTTAAAGACATGGAAATAACAGACTACCTACATGCCTCCTGAGAGACCTGTATCCAGGTCAAGAAACAACCAGTGAGAACCAGGTAAAGAAGAACAGATGGTTTGAAATTGGGAAAAACAAACAAACAAACAAACAAACTACTACATGTGTCACCCTGTTGATTTAACTTATATGCAGAGCACATCTTGGAAAATGCTGGGCTGGAGGAAACACAAGCTGAAATTAAGAGAAAAATAGAAATATCACTAACTTCAGATATGCAGATGACACCACCGATATAGCATCAAGCAAAGAATAACTAAAGAGCCTCTTGATGCAGGTGAAAGAGGAGAGTGAAAAAGCTGGCTTAAGACGCAACATTCATAACACTAAGATCCTAGCATCGGGTCCTATATTTCATGGCAAATAGATGGGAAAACAATGGTAACAGTGAGAGACTTCTGTTTCCTTGGACTCCAAAATCATGGCAGGTGATGACTGCAGCTATGAAATTAAATGACACTTGTTTCTTGGAAGAAAAGCAGTGACAAACCTAGACTGCATGTTAAAGAGCAGAGGCATCCCTTTGCCAAGAAGCGTCCATATAGTCAGAGCTATATTTGTGTTTTTTTTAAGCAGTCATGTGACAATGTAAGTTAGACCATAAAGGAGGCTGAACATTAGGGAATTGATACTTTTGAACCACAGTCTTGGAGAAGACCCTTGTGAGTCCCTTGGGCTGCAAGGAAATCAATCCAGTCAACTGTAAAGGACATCAATCCTGAAAATTCACTAGAGGGGCTGATGCTGAGGCAGAAGCTCCAATATTATGGCTATCTGTTGTGAAGAGCCACGTCGTCGGCAAAGACTCTGATGCCGCCAAAGATTGGAGCAGAAGAAGGGGACGATGGAGGACCAGATACTTGGATGGCATCACCGACCCAGTGGATTTGAGTTTGAACAAGCTCCGGGAGATGGTCAAGGGCAAGAAGGCGTGACATACTGCAGTCCATGGGATTTGAAGAGTTGGAGATGACTGAATGACTGAACAACCTATAACAGCCAGCAACAACAAATCTACAGAGTGCCTTTGACCGTGAGTAGTTTCAGGAGATCTTGAAGCATGTCACAGATCTGAAACCCAAGATAGTGGCAAACCACTGAAGGTGTTTGACTTGGAGTTAGTGAAGCAGCCATTAGTATGTGCTACAACATTGAAACAATGAATGTCGATAACCTATATGGTGTATTTGTTGTGGAGTAAGTGAAGAACCACTTGACGTGGGTTTCATGACTGAAACACTGTATGTTCACACTTCAGATGGTCTGTGTTTGATCTTACTGGCATTAAATACACACAATATTATATCCCCATCCAGTGTGTAAGTTTAGATATGCTTCAAGTGGTTTTTAATCCACTCCAGAAGAAACTAATGTGACAGCTATCACAGTTTCAATGTTGTAGGGAAATTTCTCCCGGTAATCTTGATTCCAGCTTGTGTTTCGTCCAGTCTAGCATTTCTCATGATGTACTATGCATAAACGTTAAATAAGCAGGGTGACATTATACAGCCTGATGTACTCCTTTTCCTATTTGGAACCAGTCTGTTTTTCCATGTCCAGTTCTAAATGTTGCTTCCTGACCTGCACATAGATTTCTCAAGAGGCAGCTCAGGCATGGTCACCAATAACAATGAAAATGCAAGTTGTTTCAGAGTTCTCTCATCATGCATTAAAACAGCTGAATATGTATGTTTAATGATGAAATTTGTACCGGTATTATTTACCATATTTTTATAGATTTTTAAACATATGACAATACTCGACTAAAGTGAAAGTGGAGCCGTTCAGTCGTGTCTGACCCTTTGGGACCCCATGGACTGTAGCCTTACAGGCTCCTCCATCTATAGGATTCTCAGGCAGGAATACTGCAATGGGTTGCCATTTCTTTCTTCAGGGGATCTTCCTAACCCAGGATTAGAACCCAGGGCTCCATTTCAAGCAGACATTTTACCCTCTGAGCCACCACGGAAGCCCAATACTCTACTGATGTTGTAATGCATTCTAAAGCACACGAGAAATATGAAATCAAAAAAGATTAGAAAAATGTTGAAACATCACTAAATGTTTTTACAATGCTTCTGTTCCAGTTTTGCTATCATTTATCAGAGGCTATAATAATATAACTACATTTTTATTTTTTGTATTTATGATGTTTTTGTCATCATCTTTTATGTATTTGGAGTTATGAATGATGTCAATGTTGAAATGAACATCTTAAAGACATCAGTTAAATCTTGGCTTAAAAACAAGCAAAAAAAAGCACCAGTTTCATTTGAAAAAGTATCAGTTGCAAATCTGAAAGTATAAAATGGTTATATACAAAGAAAGAATCTAATAATGAAATGTGTATTAAGTAGATGTCTATTTCGTGATGACTTTGTAGTTTATAGGTCGTTTGTAAAGCTGACAACATATTTCGTAGAAGTGCTGTCATCTCTCTAACGTTTTGTTTAGTTTTGCCGAAGATTCCTTGTGGCTAAATTAATACTGTGGAGATACAACTGACACTTACTTTCTTTGGTAAGAATGTAAAATGCACCAGTTGCATAGTATGCTATTTGACACCTGAAGGTTGTCAGCACTGAGCTGGGGTTGAAGGCAGGGAATCTAACCAAAGGGAATACTTAAATACCAAGCCCCACAGAGGTAAGCCTGTCCTTAGAAGGAAAAGAGAATAGCTTTCTGGAGCTGTGACTAAGCACGTTTAAGGTAATTACTGATCATTATGATCCCGTTGCCATTTCCTTTATTGTTTTGGGTTTGGGTTTAAACACTCTTTTTGTGTTTCCTGTGTACAGGATATCCTTTAGCATTTGTTGGAGAGCTGGTTTAGTGGTGCTGAGTTCTCTCAGCTTTTGCTTGTCTGTAAAGCTTTTGATTTCTCCTTCGTATTTGAATGAGATCCTTGCCGGGTACAGTAATCTGGGCTGTAAGTTATTCTCTTTCTTCACTTTAAGTATGTCTTGCCATTCCTTCCTGGCCTGAAGAGTTTCTTTGGAAAGATCAGCTGTTACCGTTATGGGAATCCCCTCATGTGTTATTTCCTGTTTTTCCCATGCTGCTTTTAATATTTGTTCTCGTGTTTGCTCTTTGTTAATTTGATTAAGATGTGTCTTGGGGTGTTTTGCCTGGGGTTTATCCTGTTTGGGAGTCTCTGGTTTTCTTGGGACTGGGTGATTATTTCCATGCCCACTGTAGGGAAGTTTTCAACTATTGTCTCCTGGAGGATTTTCTCATGGTCTTTCTTTTGGTCTTCTTCTTCTGGGACTCCTATAATTCGAATGTTGGAGCGTTTCATATTGTCCTGGAGGTCTCTGAGATTGTCCTCATTTCTTTTAATTCGTTTTTCTTGTTTCCTCTCTGATTCATTTATTTCTACCATTCTATTTCACTAATCCTATCTTCTGCCTCTGTTATTCTACTATTTGTTGCCTCCAGAGTGTTTCTGATCTCATTTATTGAGTCATTCATTATCTATTGACTCGTTGTTATTCTTCTAGGTCCTTGTTAAACCTTTCTTGCATCTTCTCAATCCTTGTCTCCAGGCTATTTATCTGTGATTCCATTTTGATTTCAAGATTTTGGATCCTTTTCAGTATCAATATCTGGAATCCTTTCTCAGGTAGATTCCCTATCTCTTCCTCTTTTGTTTGATTTGGTGGGCATTTCTCCTGTTCTTTACCTGCTGAGTATCCCTCTGTCTCTTCATCTTGGTTCTATTGCTGCGTTTGGGGTGGCCTTTCTATATTCTGGGAATTTGTGGAGTTCTCTTCATTATGGAGTTTCTCCACTGTGGGTGGGGTTGTATCAGTGGCTTGTCAAGATTTCTTGGTTCGGGAGGCTTGTGTTGGAGTTCTGGTGGGTGAGGCTGGATTTCTTCTCTCTGGAGTGCAATGGAGTGACCAGTAATGTGTTATGAGACGCCAATGGTTTTGGAGTAACTTTGAGCTGCCTGTATATTGAAGCTCAGGGCTGTGTTCCTGTGTCGCTGGAGAATTTGCATGGTGTGTCTGACTCTGGAACTTGTTGGCCCTTGGGTGGTGCTTGGTTTCAGTGTAGGTATGGAGGCATTTGATGAGCTGCTATCAATTAATGTTCCCTGGAGTCAGGACTTGTCTGATGTTCTCAGGGTTTGGACTTAAGCCTCCTGCTTCTGGTTTTCAGTTTTATTTTTACAGTAGCCTCAAGACCTCTCCACCTATACAGCACCGATGATAACACATCTAGGTTAAAGATGAAAGGTTTACCCACAGTGAGGGGCAACTGGAGTGGTTCACTGAGTTACATGGAGGAGAGAAGAGGGAGGGGGTAGTTAGAAGTGACTGGAATGAGATGAGGTGGGGTCAAAAGAGGAGAGAGAGAGAAAAAAAATAAGAGGAGAGAGCAAGCTAGCCAGCTATCACATCCTTATGTGTGCTCCACCGTCTGGAACACTCAGAGGTATTCACGGAGTTATACAGGGAAGAGGAGAGGGAGGAAGTAGACAGAGGTGGCCAGTAGGATAAAAGAGGGAAATGAAAAACGGAGAGACAGATTCAGCCAGTAATCAGTTCCTGAAGTGTTCTCCACCGTCTTGAACACGGAGATTCACAGAATTGGGTAGAGAAGAGAAGGGGGAGGGAAGAGACAGAGGCCACCTGGTGGAGAAAAAGGAGTGTCCAAAGGAGGAGAGAGTGGTCAATCCAGTAATCTCGCTCTCAGGTAAAATTGGGTAGTGAAGTTTGGGTTTTTAAATGTACAAAATTGACAACAAATACCAAAAAGCAAAGATTAAAAATCTAGAATAGAGGTTGGATTTTTAAAAATGCAATATTAAGGAAAAGAAGAAGAAGAAAAAAAAGCCACAAGAACTATTAAAACAACAACAACACCACACAAAGACTATATACAGTGTTTGCTTTAAAAAATAGGTTTCTTTTTAAGTAAGAGTAGGTTATAAGAATAAAAATTAAAGGATAAATAGAGGACTTAAATATTTCTAAAAGTTAAAAAAAGAAGAAGAAGAAAAAGAAAAGAAGAAAAATCTACCACACAACAACATCAGCGAAAAAGAAATGGTCATAAAAATAGTAACGATATTTCTGGCCCTTTCTCTGGTGTTGTGGGGTTATTTCCAAGGCGGTTCCCTCCATTTAATTTCTTCTGTTTGCTGGTATCTTCAGTGTCTGATTTCCGTCCTAATAAGGGGGGGGGGGGAGGGCATGGTGGACACTTTTTATTTTTTATTTTTTTGGCTCTCTTGTTGAGTTGCACTGTGGGGAGGGAGGGATGCTGCAAAGAACTAACACCTGTGTGTGCTTTCAGTGTCTCAGGCCCACTGGGCCTGCCCCTGCTCATGGTGCACACCGCTCAGGCTCTACGTTGCTCCAGGGTCTGAGGCCGGCCTTAGGCTGCACGCACCTCCCAGGTCTAAGCCGAACTCAGGTTCGGTGCTCAGGTAAGCCCTCAGAGGCGCAGGTTCGGTTGGGACTGCCTTTTGTGTCCTTCCCACGTCCGAGTAGCTCAGGTGTGTGGTGAGCGCGGTCACTGTGACTTATCGCCTTTCCCGTGTCTGCTGCTAGTTTTCTGGATGTACCACTGGCGCCCCTTGTGAGGTGGATGGTGACTGTCCAGAACCCCCAGAAGCCTTAGCAAAGAAGCCTGCTTACAGTTTTGTAGGTAAAGTCTCTCCGGGGCTGCGATCACCCCCTTCCAGCCCATACGGTTCTGGCTGCCCGTCACCGGCGGGGAATGGTCTGTAACCGGCTATTTCTGTTCCATCCTTTGTTCTGTGTGCGGTCCTGGTGGTGTCTTATGTTCGGGCTTTTCACGTGGTAGCTGTCCCACAGTCTGGTTTGCTAGCGCAGGTTCGTTCATTGTGGTTATGTGTGGGGTGTTCCTGCCTGATTCTTAAAAAGCACTGCAGCCCATGCCTCCTGCGCCTCCCTGCCCTGCCCCCACTTGCTAGTGTCGGATGCAGGCGTCTGTGCTGCTTTTCCGCTGGGGGAGTTACTGTTGGGCTTGTAATCTGTTGGTTTGAATTATGTATTTATGTTTCTTTCCTGCTACGTTGCCCTCTGTGCTTCCAAAGCTCGCCACATTGGAAACCTCCCTTCTTAAGATTCCCTGCCCAGAACGGGATTCCCTTCCCAGGACGGAGCTCCCTTCCTACCTCCTTTGTCTCTTTTTTCATCTTTTATATTTTTTCCTACCTGTTTTTGAAGACAATGATCTGCTTTTCCGGGTGCCTGAAGTCCTCTGCCAGCATTCAGAAGTTGTTTTTTGGAATTTGCTCATCGCTGAAATGTTCTTTTGATGAATTTGTGAGGGAGAAAGTGGTCTCCCTGTCCTATTCCTCCGCCAGCTTTACCATATTTCTTAACCAAACAGAATTTGGCAGGGGGTGCGCAGGGGGGGCATGGCATAGCGTATGGTGAGAGTGAGGGGATACGGTCACACCAAATAGAATCTGGGGTCATAGTTCCCTAATGGGAATAGAGCTCATGCCCCTGCAGTGAAAGCACAGAGTCCTCCTCACTGAACTGCCTGGGAAGTCCCAGGAATTGATTTAATGAAAGATACCTAATTAGGATCTGGTGACATTTTACATTGTAGTGTGTTACCAGTGATTATGGTTCATATCATTTTATAGGTTTGTGATTTTACTAGCTTAAAATTTTGGGGGGTTTCTTTTTGTTTTAAAAGCTGAAAACTGTTTTTTAATTCCATGGAATTAAAAACAATCTGTAGAATATATTAAATAGTGGCGGCTTTTTTCTGCATGTGGATGTTTTGCTCCATTGAACTGAATGGTAGTAACATTTGTAGAAGAGACACAGAGTGTAAGGTATGTCTTTTTTATTAAGTGACATAACAACACCCATTGCGTGAGTTATTGGTTGGAGTTTTGAGACAGACTGTGTGGACTAACCTCCTTATTCCTGTTTTCAGCCCTTGAGTAATAATCAGAAGCTTTCTCTGAAGAAAGTGGGGCCAGCTGTCAGGCTCCTAAGTATCTACTGGCCAGCAGGGCTAGGAATAAATGCAGAAACTGGTAGATACGGGTTGGGGCAAGAGGCTACCTTGTCCCTTTTTTTTTTTTTTTTTTTTTTTTTGCTGCCTGGAGAGATGCTTGTCCTGGTACAAGTGTGGCCAAAACTGTGTCTTTGTGGCCAGAGGATGTCTCTGAGCCTGCCTTGGGTTCTCCCAGGATGGAGGGACAGCAAGTTCTCCCCGGTTCCTTGGCCAGAGAAGACCGTGCCCCCACTTGCTCTATGACATCCCCCCACGACTCACTCCATATTAGGTTCTTCAGAACGGGTGTCCGGGACCCACCCCAACTCCTGGGCCTGGCGGGCCAGAGCCTGCTGTGGAATGAGGCCTTGGCAATGGTGGCCCTGGAGGCCATCTGTGCAGGTGCTGCTTGACCTGTGCCTCAAGGAGGACACCCTGAAACAGACCCTCAGCTACCTGCTGAAGAAGGCCAAACAGGAGGAGCCTGCTGCACCTGAGCTGCCAGAAGCTCAGCATCTCCACCATGCCCACGCAGAGCATCAGGAGGATCCTGAAGGTGGTACAGCTGGACTGAGTCGAGGACTTGGAGGTGAATTGCACCTGGAATCGGGCCACTTTGGGCAGGTTTGTGCTGCACCTGGGCCAGATGGGCAACCTGCCCCGGCTGCCGCTCTGGCGCATCCACGTGTTGCCGCACACAGCCCCCAAACAGGAGGAGCACTGCATCACCCAGCTCACGGCCCAGTTCCTGAACCTGCCCCACCTGTAGGAGCTCTAGCTGAACTCCATCTCCTTCCTCGAGAGCCGCCTGCACCGGGTGCTCAGGTAAGGCATGGCGCCAGCTCCGTAGACCAGAATGGGCCTCTCTCTTTCGTTACCGTCAGGACGTGTACTCTGTGCCTGCTGTGGACATTGCCAGGGTGCCCGGGTCACTCGAAAGTCCTCACGATGCTGCCGCTCTGTCCCCGAGCTTCTTGTCAGGTCATCTTCCTGACTAGGGTCAGAGGTGTGGCCTAGGTTAGATGCTGTCAAAGCGGACTTCTTTCTGGGAGTCCGCACGGTGGCGGTCAGGTGTGATGCCCTTGGGAATTCTTTCCGAGAGAATGATGTCTTAGCTGAGGCGATCACAAATAATTAAGCAAGGAGGACATTGGTCCATCAGGTGTGAGGTTTGAAGTCCGAAGCTCTGTTTCTCCCTCCCACCTGCCACATTTGTCCTGAGCTGTTTTAGGCTCCAGGTGAGCTGTGGAAAGTAGGTGATTCTCGAGATGACAAGGAGGGACCGTGAGGGGAAATTGCAGCTCCTAAGCAGTCCAGAGAAGATAAAAAGTTACATAAGCATCATTGCTGAAGTGGCTCCAATCTAAGTCCAAATTACAATTCTTGTTTTCCTCTAAGACTTCTGACTACATAGGAAATTCTCAATAGCAGGTTGTCGCTCTGCCTTGAACACAGTGATAAAAGCTGAGAGGATGCGGCCTAGTCTGTCTGTCTGAATGCGTTGCATTGATTCCCTCTTTGGTAGCTGAACTAAGTGTCCAGGAGTGAGCATCACTAGAGGAACCGTCTTCCAAGGGACCCTCACCCAGGCCCTGGACTGGAGCATTTTCCCCAGTGGATTCAGCAGATGCAAATCCTCCATCTCATACCCTGGCGGTGCCAAAATGGGTTCACTGTGCAAAATCAGCCCCAGAGTCCTGGGTGATATTCACCCGCAGTCCACCTGGAGCCTCTGGGACCCACCAGCCCATGCCCGTTTTCCCACTGCTCAGCCGTGTCTGACTCTTTGGGACTCCATGGATTGTAAGCTGCCAGGCTTCTCTGCCTATGGAATTCTTCAGCTGAGAATACTACAGTGGGTAACAGATCTCTTTTCCGGGAGACCTTCTCAACCCAGGGATTGAACTTGGATCTCCTGCATTGCATGCACGACTGAGCAGCCAGGCGAGCCTCCAGTTGCTAAGAGACAACCCAACATCCCCGAATCCATTGTCCAAATGTGCGTTTATGTCGCTCATATCCCCACACGTTTTATTCTGTTTTTACATGAATAAACACTTTCACACACAAATATTTACTCAAAGGCTGCTGGAAATCTATTCCCGATCGTCCAAAAATGTCACTGATGAGTTCAATATTTCAGTGTTGAGTGTAACTTGGCATTTTTCTCCTTGGTGTCATTCATCTGTAACTTTTTTTTTTTTTAAATAAAACCTTATTCCTGAGGCATTTAGCTTAAGCCAAATGGTAAAGATAAAATTTCCTCCAAATCCTAGTTCTCTGCCAACCTGGCCATACTAAGGCTTTTAACTAATTCTCTTTTCCCACCAGAGCTCTTTACTGAGACCAAGTCCTCTAAGAGTCAGAGGAGATTTAGCAGCTAAACCAAACAACAGGACCCCTTCAGAGTGGTGGGCTCCAACTATACAACTTTTTGTGACCGAGAAGCTGCGACCGGCATGAACCACCAAAATTTTGCTATAGTAATGTCCTGGAAATTAGCACTGCCTTGGTTTGAGATTTCCTGGTGACTCAGGTGGTAAAGAGTCCACCTGCAATGCAGGAGGCTCAGAATTCAGTCCCTGAATCAGGAAGATCCCCTGGGAGAAGGGAGTGGCAATCCACTCCAGTATTCTTTCCTGGAGAGTTCCATAGAGGAGCCTGTTGGGTTACAGTACATGAAGTCATAAAGCATCAGATAGGACTGACTAACATGTTCACGTCACCTTTAATCCTGTAGGTAAACAGGTGGTGCAAGTCGTCGTTGGTTGAGTTTCTCAATGTGTCATGATCCCATGTTTTGGGCCCTCTCTGTCCCACGCTTGCATTGAAGCTACAAAACCATCCCTTTATGATTTCTTACTCAGGGAATTCGAACTGAGGGAAGAAGCAGCAAGAAGCCAGACACTCTGCACTGATTAGGTGAGGATGAAGGAGGAGAGTGAAAGAGCCAGCTTAAACCTACATACTCAAAACACTAAGATCATGGCATCTAGCCCCATTACTCCATGGTAAATAGAAGCAAAAAGGTGGAAGTACTGACAGATTTCCTCTTCTTGGGCTGTACAATCACTGCAATGGTGATTGCAACCATGAGATCAAAAGACGGTTGCTTCTTGGCAGGAAATCTATGACAAACCTAGACAGTGTGTTGAAACGCAGAGACGTTACTCTGCCAACAAAGGTCTGTAGAGTCAAGGCTATGGTCTTCCAAGTGGTCATGTACGGTTGTGAGAGCTGGACCACAAAGAAGGCAGAGTGCCAAAGAATTGTTGCCTTCGAGTTGCGGTGCTGGTGAACACTCCTGGAAGTCCTTTGGACAGCAAGGAGTTCAAACCAGTCAATCTTAAGGGAGATCAACCCTGAGTCCTTGTTAGAAGGGTTGATGCTGAAGCTGAAGGTCCACTATATTGGTCATGCGGTATAAGCCGCTGATTCACTGGGAAAGTCCCTGATGCTGGGCAAGATTGAGGGCAGAAGATGAGGGCAACAGAGAATAAGATGGCTGGATGGCATCACCAATGCACTAGACATGAAGTGGAGCAAACTTCAGGAAACGGTGAAGGACAGGGAGGTCTGGTGCGCTAAAGTCCCTGGGGTTGCGGATATAACCGAGCAAAAGAACAACAACAATTTCTTGAGATAAAGCTGTTCCAGGGAGAGTAGAAGAGGAAAAGATTTGTGAGAACAATGGAAGGGCCAAGCTCTCCCCTAGAGATGGAGGAAGTGGATAGAGGCTAGCCACCTGGATTATCGCTGTCTTGAATGGTGTGCCTTTTGGACACCTTGTAGAGCCCACTTCTCACACTGCCCTGTCCCAGGGGCCTGATCTCCTCCTGGGTACCAACTTCTCAGTTGGTGTGAGATGATCAGCCTTGTTGGTGGACACTCAGGCTGACCACATATCACTCCACGGCCACAAGCCCCAGGGAGCTTCCTCCTTGACCACAGCAATGGACCTGGACCGGAGTTGGCCTTGGGGTTGTCCACGGAACGAAAGGCAGGAATAGGTCATGTCTGTCTTTCTTTTTTGGTTTCTTTTGTTGGCCAGCCAAAGCAGCTTGCAGGATCTTAGTTCCCCAACTAAGGATAGAATCCATGCCCTCAGCAGTGAAAGTGCAGAGTCCTAACCACCCCAGGACTACCAGAGTGTTCCCAGTAGGTCATTTCCTGAGCCTGGTGGATGCCCTGGAAGCCTGATGTTGGCTGCCGAGAGCCAGGCTTCTATGGGCCAGGCTTTGATGAGGTCACCAAACGTTCCTTTCTCCCTGACCTCTGGGAGACCTGTGACCGTGGCCCGTATCATAGAAACTTCTGGAACTTGACAGAATGGATGACATACCCCTCTCCACTCATATTCCTTTCCTGGCTACCCAATGCCTTCCAATAAATTCATCTGCCCTCAATCCATCTACAGAAAGCATGCTATCCTCCTTCCCGGAAACCTTCCCTGAAGAAGAGGTTGAAATCATGTCCTCTGCTTCTTCCTAACCTATCATGTAAAGGTTTTTCTGTACACTTGGTGACAAGCTTCTGCTTGACAGCTTTGGGTTTTCTTCCTTTTGTTGTTGTTTGTTTTTTTCTTGGGGGGATGGGGGGGTTAAAACACATACTCTCCTTCACATCCAGGATGGTGTGAGCACAGGCCTCACTCTATTCTCAAGGTTCTGTCCCTCAGAGTCTAGGAGAGAAGTGAAACAAACAAAGAAACAAACAAAGGGGGCGGGGCAGAAAGAGATTTGTGTGGGGCGTTTAGCAGTAGTGGTCTGCAAGATGGGGTCCACAGGAGCAGGCTGCGTCCTGGAAGTTCTGGGTGGGCGACATTTGTTGATGTTTGGGAGTCAGCTGGAAGCCGAGTCATCACCTGCATACCCCCTACTGTCCTTGAGGTGAACCCTCTCTAGGGACTCCTGATTTAAAGAACACGTTAATGTTCTCAGGTGGCCACCAGAAATACACGAGACTTAAACAACAGAAAATTGTTTTCTCCCAGTTCTGGAGGCTAGAAATCCAGGATTAAGGTGTTGACAGTGTGGTGTCTCTGGAGGTCTCTTTCCTTGATGAGCAGGCACCCGCATTCTCGTGTCCTCCTGTCCCTTTATGTCCATGCATCCTTGATGTCTTGTGTGTCCTAATTTCCTCTTTATTTTCCAGCCATGCTGCTTTTCTTCTGGGTCTTAGTTTCCAGGCCAGGGATTGAACTTGGGCCCTTGGCAGTGAAAGATCTGAGCCTTAACCACTGGCCTTCCAGGGAATTTCCCCCTTTCTTTTTATATAGAGAACCATCAGCTTGGACTAGGGCCCACCCTAGTGACCTCGTTTTAACTTAATCACCTCATTAAAGGCAGAATCTACAAAGAGGATTACATTCCAAAGTGTTGGGGCTTAGATAGTCTACAGATTTTTTTAAAAAATTAATTTATTTGACGGCACCAGGTGTTAGTTGTGGTACGTGGGGTCTTCGGTCTTCCTGGTAGCACGTGGGATCTAGTTCCCTGACCACGGACAGAAGCCCAGCCCCCTGCACTGGGAGTGGAGAGTTTTAGCCACTGGACCTTTGGGAAAGTCCCTGCAACATATGGATTTTGCAGGACACAATGAAGCCCAAAACAGGGTTGATGGTAGGGTGATTTGCCTGGCTACACATTTGCACCCTATCTGCTCCTTAGAAATACCTGAGACCTTTAATAACGTTGACTCCCTGGTCCCATTCCTGGAGACACTGAGTCTGTGGGCAGGGAGTAAGCTTGACAGAATCAATCAGAACGTCCGTACTTTTCAAAAGCTCTCTAGTACTCACTGTTTAATATGGACACCTTAAGCAGCCTGGGCAACACCTGGAGCTTGGGAGAAACTCAGGCTCTCAGGCCCCACCCACAACTGTTGGATGAGAATGTGTTTTTGCACAAGACACATAGGCAATTCCTTAGATTCACTGACGGTGAAGAAGCACAGCCCAGGAGATTTGAAAGTGTGGCCCAAACGGAGATGTCTGCATCCAGATCTCTCAGCTTTGATTATATCCTGACTTCCTTCAATACGAAGGACCTCCAGAAGCCGCCAAAGAGGGTGTGGAGCTCCTAGAATCTCTGAAGGGTGGTGGGGAGGATGAAGCTCCCAGCTCAAGCTACATCTCTTTAGTTTATTGAATTGCCAATAACCTGCTCCTCCCAAGGCAGGTGCTCAGTGCGTCACATGAAGGAAAAAATGCATTCCTGACCCTCAACCCTTAGGGTCTCCTGAAGGTGTATATTCTTGGGCATTTTAAGCTTGTTCTTATTGTTGCTTGGGCTCCCATTGCGCCCCATCTGGTAAAGAATCTGCCTGCAATGCGGGAGACCTGGGTTTGATCCCTGGGTTGGGAAGATCCCCTGGAGACAGGAAAGGCTAGCCACGCCAGTATTCTAGCCTGCACGATTCCATGAACTGCATATGGTCCACGCGGTCACAAAGGGTTGGACACAACTGAGCACCTCTCACTTTCACTGTTGCGGCAGAGTTGCTAAGTTGTGTG